>NC_050101.1:82661254-82985823 GCF_902167145.1 Zea mays
GTGAAGAAGCTCAAAAGTTGTTCCTAAGGGGATGCAGAGCTTAAAGACTCAAAAGACGTTCCTAAGGGGATGCAGAGTCTTGTGTATTCCAGTGAGAGCGCGTGTGTGTGCCTTCGGCATCACCATCATCTAGCATCATATCATCATATCATCCCGCATAACATTACATCATACATCATATCGCATCAACAGCAAAAAAGATTGAATACAAAACAAATCTTTGGCAATACTTTGGTAAAAGAAAATGTGCTGAAGCACGAAGCGAACTATGGAAATACATTTTTATTGGACTTACCAAAGCAGAGGTTTCTTTCTTTACGAAGCATGAAAAGAAGGGAAGGTGTTTTTTCGCCGAAGGCTCAAAAATTGTACGTGCGTAAATTTCATGCAGCGTAAAGAAATATATTACAGAAATTTACATCTCTGACTAATTGTTTCATACATCAAATATTACAAAGTCTAATCCTCCCTAAGATTTTTTTTTCTGCAGCTTTGTTCAATAGCTTATCAACGACTTCGTCGATAATGGAGTTAGCAATGCTCATCACATCCAATGCTTCCTTCATGTCCGGACCAGCCAGGGGGTTGTACGGCTCCGGCAGCGGTGACAATTCAGCTGTGATAGATAAACTATTAGTTCAAAGCCACAAAGTAAGTACCGAAGCTAAAATTCAAAAATAATACCTATGCGCCTTTCGCGTTCAACAGCTTCTTCAGCTCGCCTAGCTTCTTCTCGGGCGTCATGTGTGTCTTTTTCATTGTTTTTTATAATTTCGTTGGCCAATTCTCGGCCACCGTTCACCTAGACATCAGAATAAAACTTTCCGCCCACCAAAGTCGCTTCGGCTGAAGGGTCCTTTGTGTCGTCTATGGAGAAGGCGGCTTCAGCCTGAGTTGTAGCTTTGACGTGATCGCATCCAGCCTTTTCCAGAATAGCTGCAATTCCCCGAGCGCTGGAGAAAGCACAAATATCCCCGCGATCGCTTAGGATTTCCTTGAAAGCTTTGGCTTCCCTGCTTATCCACTCAATGACGCCTTCGGGGTCACCTCAAATGAAGTTCTCCTCAGAGGAATAAGCACCTACTTTTGCAAAGCTGTTTTTCAAATTTTTCACACAAGCCAAGAATTTTTCGAAGCACCTTTCCTTGGACTCGCGAAGCTCCTCAATATTTTTCTCTAGCCTAGCTTGTGACCATTCACTAATTTCTTTGCTGGCTTTTGCAACTGCATAGTTTTCATTAGCCTCGGTGAGCTTTTTCCGAAGTTCTTCGATCTCGGCTTTTTGAGCTTCGGCCTGAGCATTGTATTTAGCTTCATCTTCTTTCACTTTACTCACCAATGAAATTAAAATCTTGTCTTTCTCCAAAACTTTGTTTCTCAGCTCAATTACCTCTGAACGAAGGTTGCTGAGAGCTATTGTGAAGCTTTCGTCTTCGACGTTCTTTTGTGCCCTCAAGGCGTTGCTAAGAATTAAGACCTGCAAGAAAAAGAAAGAATTAAGCATGACAATGAGATACTTCATTTCCAACTTTAAAGTTAACAGCTTCTGTACCTTTATACTGTTGTATGCGAGGCTATCCGCAAGGTCATCCTTCGGCATGGCAACGAGGCCAGTCTCGAGCTTCAGAAATCCCATACTCTTGGCTATCTCCCGACAAACAGATATTTCTTTGATGTCCAGGAGACAGTACAAGAACTCATCTTTGTCCGTGCCATTGAACAATAAGACCCCCTTCATATATTTTAGTTTTCGGACGTAGTGTTTGGCTTCTAAGATTTCTTCTTCGAATAATCTTTTCCCCGAAGCATGTCGAATAATGTAATCAACATCTTCGGATGGGGCTTCGGGGGCAGGAGATTTAGCTTTTTCTGTCACGTCCTGCCCCGCTGCCATGCCGGTATCCGGAGTTTGTTGCTCAGCCTTATCCTCAGACACGGCAGGCTTCGTCTCAATGGGCACTGAAGGCCCAGCTTCAGCTTCGACCTGGGTTGTCACAGCTTCGGCAACTTTCTTCGTAGAGACAGGAGTCAAAGCTCTTGTGGTCTCCATGACTGCATCTAGCACACTGGCCATTCTCCTTCTCTTGGGAGTTGTGGCGGGAGCCTTTGTCACCTTCGGTAATTCTGCCTCTACCGGTGGGCTCAGAATTTCTGGCATCATCACTGTTTTTCCAATTCTGGCTCTCTGACTGCATCATCTTTGGCTTTGGCTGGCCCGACTATAGGCACCTTCGGTACTACAATCGATCCTTTAGTGCTCCGAGCGACGGGAGCATCTTGTTTTGCTTCGGTCGTGGAGGAGGTCCCCTCACCAAATTCAGGCACTACGACCGTTTCAATATATCGAGGCCGGTGGGTCAGAACCTTTATTTTCTTGCCCTTCGGCACAACAGTGGTGGCCGAAGCAGCAATTTTCCTCTTTTTTCCTTGCCTTCTCAAGGGGTAACAGTAATAAGGATATATGAAGCCAATTGCATCAAAAACCCTGTTCAATCTTTTCTTGCCCCGACCCCGAAGGCTGAGGACAAGGCATCATCCTCGGCTCTGGTATATGCCCCAAGCAACTCGTCGCTATTGCCTCGATGCATTTCAACCAGTCATCATTTGGTTCGTCAAACCTGTCCCTGAATCTGAAGGTATATTTCAATTGAACTAGTCCACCTTCGCTGAATTCAGCAGTAGTCTCCTTCGGCATCTCCCAGCTGTCCACAAGTGGCCATACTCTGTAGGCTATGTGTTCTTGAATTATGTCTCTTATGCCAATGAAAGCACAGACATTGCTAAAAGCCTTCTGACATGCTTCGGCATCACTTTCAATAATCACCTTCGGCCTTCGAAGGCCAAAGCGAGACCAGATGGGGCGCTGGATAATTTCCTTAATATCCTCCCTCTCAATTATATTATTCTTAACATAAAACCATTCCTCCATCTAGGCCCCGGGCCATCTTTTCCGGTATGTTGGAACCGGGTAGCTTGCATTAGAGCGAACAATGAATCCTTAACAACCGAAGTTGTTGTGATACTGCTCTTTGCCGGTGGCCTTCGTCTCATACAAAAGTTCATGCATACCGCAAAAACACTTCATGCTCGGTTCCAACCCCTGGCTTCTTACAGCCCAAACAAATAAGCCCATTCTAATTACAGCTTTGGGAGTAAGTTGATGAAGAAAGATCTGGAATATCTTTAGTACTTCAACCAAAAATCTGCTTAATGGGAACCGAAGACCCGCCTTCAAAAAGCTTTTATAAATAACCACCTCATTTTCTTCAGGAGTAGGGGCGGTGCTGTCTCCTCCAACCTGCACAATAGACATGTCATGAAAGTATCTTCCTCTCATAGCATCAACATGACTTTACTTAATAGTCGACTTTCCAAAGATGGTATGGCTTGGTCGCCAGGGCCGGTCCTCAGAATCTTCATCTCCACTTTCCACATCAAATTCATCACTGTCATCAGAATCTTTAGATAAATCTGCCATTATCTCCTTTGTGATTTTCTCTGTATTTATTTTTGCCATGGATTCGTAAACCCCAGCAATAAAAGGATCTGCAACCTTCTTCTCCTCATACATCTTCTCCTCCTTGGATATCTTCTTCTCCTCAGACATCTCTTCAGATATGGAACAAACACTTGTCTTTAAGATGAAGCTCGAAAATCAAGCGAGAATTAATAAGCAAGAGTTAAAAATCTGAAAAAATAACGCAAGCAAGGTGACTAGGTGATGCCGATCACCAAGAGTAACAAATCATAGACTTTCACTTGACCAAGAGAAGCCTAATGCATGTGGTGTGTGCTCTAGGTGGCTCTCACTTGCACTAATGAGGTCCTAACATGGGATTATGATTTTTAATCACCTCACTAGGCTTTGTGGGGCTTGCAATGCTCTGGCAATGAATGGACTTGAATGTGGGCAGCAAGACACTAAATGAGGCTAATGGTGTGTAAGACCCAAAATTAGTAGAGGAAAAAAAATATATATAAACAAAGTATCATAATGTTTTGAAAAATTGGGAAATAAGAAAATGGGGAGAAAAAGGATTTTTCTTTTAAAGGAAACCATTTATACATCCCATGAGATAAATAACAAGGAGAATAAAACTTAAATTAGTAATATTAAAATAATATGGTTTATATTCACCTTTGGATTTCAATTGATACATTGGAAAAATCTGAAAACTAAAATAGAAGTATAAATTTGAATTTGGAATAGAAAATAGAAAATAAACGAGAAGAGAAGAACTAAGAAAAATATTACATAAAATAAAATAAAAATCAGAATAAACATCCTTCATACTTATATTATTAAATTATACCTTTCAAACTGAGGACAAGTTATTCACAAAGTTTGAATTTAAACTTGAACTCGAATTGGATTTGAATTGGAGAAATAATGGGGAAAACAGAAAATATAAATAAAAGAAAAGAGAAACGAAGCCAACTGGGCCGATTCTCCCTCGGACCGGCCCAACTTCACCCACGCCCCAGCCCCTGCTCACCACGCTACACTCCGCGCCGACCGACTGACGCCGGGGGCCCGCACGTCAGGTTGGATCATCTTCAACAACCCGCCGAGCTTCGCGCGGGTGTGGCGTGTTGACCGGGCTACGGACGGATGGGGGCCGCTCGGGAAATCATGCCACGACCCGCACCGACCGGATCTGGCGGACCTCCGCTATCCACCCGAGCTCACTCACCTGTAGAAGCGTGGCCTCGCGCGCATGGCGGAGTCGCCGTAACCTCCGCGCGTAGCTCGTGCGGCTCGGACCGACTTTTCCCCCCAAATCGGCGCGGAGTTCGGAACACACACGGACGCCGCGCTATAAAATCCAGGTCGCAGCCCTTCAACCCTCACCGTTGTAGCAACAGAGAGAGAAATCGAGAAGAGAGGGAGAGAAAGCGGGTGCCGCCGTGGGGTCTCCCATTGCGACGCCCGGAATACGACCTCGGGGTGGGGCCTTGGGTGCTCGGTGACCTTCGGCCAGGTGCGTGGGTCCAGTCGGAGGAGGGATTGGCGCCCGACAGTCCTTTGCGCGGCGTGAATTGCTCGCCGGAGTGACGACCACGCGGAGGAGCCGCTCGAGCGCGTGAACCGGTGGCTGTGTTGCCGCCGTATTGGTATGTGACCCTCTCCCATGTTCGTTATGCTCTACTATACGTCCTGCGAGGCCCGGATTGACGATTGGCGCACGGAATCGCCGGTGGGGGTTCACCGGAGTGCCCTGTGCCGCGCGGTGTGCGCGCGCCGCCGCCCTGGGAAAAACGGAGGTAGGTGATGGCCCCTGGTCCGTCGGATCGGACGTGTACGGCCGGGATTAACCCTGGGCGCGTACCAATTCGGGGTTGCGGTGGGACCGTCCGATTTA
The DNA here is from genome assembly GCF_902167145.1 of Zea mays. Lineage (NCBI taxonomy): Eukaryota > Viridiplantae > Streptophyta > Magnoliopsida > Poales > Poaceae > Zea > Zea mays. The sequence continues at coordinate 82,666,618 of NC_050101.1, forward strand.
GATCGGACGGGCGAGAGCGGTGCAGAGTTAATTGAATTTCGACCGTTAGATCTAGATCGGGTGGTACGCCTCGTGTACCGGTTCGCAATCTGTGGGATCTAATCTAGACCCTAGATTGCAGATCGGACGGTCAGAAACGCTTGATACCCCTTCGCGGGTACATTTTGCTAAAGAAACCCTAGGGTATTTGATAATGAACCCGCCGTCCTACTTCCACTGTTCTCTGTGTCTAGGACGACTTACACCGAGCCCCCTGCGTTTTCCATTAATTGAGGCCCAGTCCAGAGAGTTATAAAATCAGGAAAATGAATTAGAAAATGAGTTTTTAATATAAAAATAATTCCTAGAAGTTGTTTAATTCATAGAAAATGCATAGTTAGTCCAAATTAATTCATTCCAGTTCCTATAATTTTGTAATATTATTGTTTATCAATTAGTGCCACTGGTTTTACATAAAAGTCACATTAAAATTGTTATCTTAATTAATCTTGTATTAAGCACATAGAATCTTTGAAAATTCATAACTTAAAATCCACAACTCCAAAATTAATAATTCTTTTTCCTGTGATCTTATTTTAATATGTAGAATATTAATATGTATTTTGCATATATGTTTGGTGTAATGTTAATTTTGCCTATACCATGTATGTTTGTATTGCTACGACTAGCAGTGATGTCACGAGGATCTGAAGAATCATCCTGGTACCTGGAATCTCAAGGCCCAGGCAAGTTGTGCCCTTGATCACTTCTTTCTACCTACTCATGTTCTAATTAATCATAATGATCTGCATAGGTTAATTTTGATGGGACCTAATAGGTTATCCTAGTTTGTCTATCTTTATACCTTGTTTACCACTGAACTTCTTGGGTAGTACTTGCTAGTGCTATATGTGGTTTTTGGGTATGGAGATACACTATTCATGGTTACACTTTTGTTATCAGTTGTTATTTATTGTTCATGTTGAGATCATTATGTTAATTGGAACATGGAGCGACCACCCGGGAAAACAGTGCTACCACAGGGGTTTAATGGGACGCCCTTGGCTGATTAATTAGGAAAGCTAGTGGAAGACTACCTTACCCGAAAGGGGCAAGGGCAGTAGGGGAGAGGTCAGTGCGGGGAGGCCCTCGGGAGGATTTTGCTGCGATGGCGGTCCTGCAAGGGATTCCTGTACTGGATCTTCCTATAAACTGTAGCGGGTTTTCGGAAGCTAGTGGAACTTTGTAAAGGCCTCGTAGTGGATCCCTAGCCATTCACCTCGGAAGTGTCTAAGGGCCTTGCAAACCCTGGCGACATGGGATACACGACTTGTGGGTAAAGATGCGCAACCTCTGCAGAGTGTAAAACTGGTATACTAGCCGTGCTCACGGTCAAGAGCGGCTCGGACCCTCACATGATTAAATTATGGAACTAAATTCAATTTGTCATATGCATTGCATTGCAGGTGATGTTGTTACTCTTGTTCTATCACTTAATTGGGTTTGGTATTTACTTATACTTAGTAACTGCTAATAAAATTTTGACCAACTTTAAAAGCAATGCTCAGCTCTAACCATCTCCTTTGGTAAGCCTTACACTTCACGTGAGCTCCCACCTTTGGCGAGTTCATGCACATTATTCCCCACAACTTGTTGAGCGATGAACGTATGTGAGCTCACTCTTGCTGTCTCACATACACCACAGGTCAAGACCAGGTACTGCAGGATGATGCTCATGGAGGATGCTGTGATGAGTTCGTGAGAGGTCTAGGTCATCGTCTCCCAGTCAACTTTGGGTTGCTGGACCGTTGTCTCCTTATAATGTAATTATTTATTTTGTATAGAACTCCTGTTATATATAAAGTTGTGACATTCGATCCTGTGCCACTATACATCATATGTTTGAGACTTGGTCCCAGCATACCTGGTGTTTATGTTAACCCCGGGTTTTGGACCCCTAAAATCCGGGTGTTACAGAAGTGGTATCAGAGGAATGTTGACTGTAGGACGAAACCTAGATAGAACTGGACAACCATTATCTACTTACCTTACTCTGATTCTTTCTATACTTTCCTTGATCCTGTCTCACCTTCTACTGTTTTACTCTGATTAACCTTACCTTTGCTACTCTGATTCTTTTCTAAACTTTTCTTAATCTTTTCTCGTCTATTTCCGCTTTACTCTGATTATTCTTACCTTTTCATTCTAAAGACAAATGTGGATTTCACACTTTGAAATCCAGTGCCTAAAGTGACTTTAGGAATAGGAGACCTAATCCTAGGAACAAAAACAAAACTATTTTTTTTGTAAATATTTATATGCTTGAATGTTTGTCCTTATGATATTTGTCTGATTTGGATTTTTGATTGAGTGTGATGAGTTGTGGAGTAATATCCACAATTACATCTACATATACATAGAAAAAAAAATGCTTATAAAAATAACTAAATAAATCTAGATTATTCTTCATTAAAGATCTATCTCATCTTAATAGATTCATCTTATCCCGAAAAGATTCTATCATATCCTAATAGATCTTACTAACCTCAAAAGATTCCATCTTATCTTTATGGATCCATCTTATCCTAATAAGCATACTTATCCACCCTAGTTTAACAACCATGATCTAATGCAAATTAATTAGATCTTATCTAGTCAAGCTAGTCATACCAATCTAATCTAGATCCCATCTAACCTAATATGATCTAATCTAAAGTGAGTTACTTAATGGACCAGTTAATACTTGTGAAATAGATTAGACCCTCTCCACATGTTTTAACTTAGCTCACCCTACACTAAATAAAGAATGAGAGACCAACCCAACCAATAGAGTCTTGATGGATTGCATAATCTGCCTATCCCCACCTAACATCAAACGAACTTTTGACCTACATCATGTAGTTTATCTCATCCATATCTATCTTAATCATATTCCCAGCCTGATAATATACACTAACTCCTAATCAATGAGACAAGACCGGAGAAGATGATCAACTTCATCAAGAAAGGATGAGCACCAACTCAAGTCTTCAAGGATCAAGTGAGGTCACCAAGATGAGTCAAGATCCACAATTCTGGATGGAGTCTTTTCTTACCCCACTCTTTCTTACCCAAACCTATATATGCCCTAAAGACATCTTCTATCCTACATAATAAAGTGGACATACATATAATACCCATGCTCTCCTATCACTTACTAATAATAAAAAGAGAGACCCTTGATTTAGAAATTAAAAGCTAAATTGCAAACCAATCCTTTTGTATTCCCTTTCCTTACAAATCTCGAGGACGAGATTATTTTTAAGGGGGGTAGGATTTGTAAGACCCAAAATTAGTAGAGGAAAAAAAAAATATATATAAACAAAGTATCATAATGTTTTGAAAAATTGGGAAATAAGAAAATGGGGAGAAAAAGGATTTTTCTTTTAAAGGAAACCATTTATACATCCCATGAGATAAATAACAAGGAGAATAAAACTTAAATTAGTAATATTAAAATAATATGGTTTATATTCACCTTTGGATTTCAATTGATACATTGGAAAAATCTGAAAACTAAAATAGAAGTATAAATTTGAATTTGGAATAGAAAATAGAAAATAAACGAGAAGAGAAGAACTAAGAAAAATATTACATAAAATAAAATAAAAATCAGAATAAACATCCTTCATACTTATATTATTAAATTATACCTTTCAAACTGAGGACAAGTTATTCACAAAGTTTGAATTTAAACTTGAACTCGAATTGGATTTGAATTGGAGAAATAATGGGGAAAACAGAAAATATAAATAAAAGAAAAGAGAAACGAAGCCAACTGGGCCGATTCTCCCTCGGACCGGCCCAACTTCACCCACGCCCCAGCCCCTGCTCACCACGCTACACTCCGCGCCGACCGACTGACGCCGGGGGCCCGCACGTCAGGTTGGATCATCTTCAACAACCCGCCGAGCTTCGCGCGGGTGTGGCGTGTTGACCGGGCTACGGACGGATGGGGGCCGCTCGGGAAATCATGCCACGACCCGCACCGACCGGATCTGGCGGACCTCCGCTATCCACCCGAGCTCACTCACCTGTAGAAGCGTGGCCTCGCGCGCATGGCGGAGTCGCCGTAACCTCCGCGCGTAGCTCGTGCGGCTCGGACCGACTTTTCCCCCCAAATCGGCGCGGAGTTCGGAACACACACGGACGCCGCGCTATAAAATCCAGGTCGCAGCCCTTCAACCCTCACCGTTGTAGCAACAGAGAGAGAAATCGAGAAGAGAGGGAGAGAAAGCGGGTGCCGCCGTGGGGTCTCCCATTGCGACGCCCGGAATACGACCTCGGGGTGGGGCCTTGGGTGCTCGGTGACCTTCGGCCAGGTGCGTGGGTCCAGTCGGAGGAGGGATTGGCGCCCGACAGTCCTTTGCGCGGCGTGAATTGCTCGCCGGAGTGACGACCACGCGGAGGAGCCGCTCGAGCGCGTGAACCGGTGGCTGTGTTGCCGCCGTATTGGTATGTGACCCTCTCCCATGTTCGTTATGCTCTACTATACGTCCTGCGAGGCCCGGATTGACGATTGGCGCACGGAATCGCCGGTGGGGGTTCACCGGAGTGCCCTGTGCCGCGCGGTGTGCGCGCGCCGCCGCCCTGGGAAAAACGGAGGTAGGTGATGGCCCCTGGTCCGTCGGATCGGACGTGTACGGCCGGGATTAACCCTGGGCGCGTACCAATTCGGGGTTGCGGTGGGACCGTCCGATTTAGATCGGACGGGCGAGAGCGGTGCAGAGTTAATTGAATTTCGACCGTTAGATCTAGATCGGGTGGTACGCCTCGTGTACCGGTTCGCAATCTGTGGGATCTAATCTAGACCCTAGATTGCAGATCGGACGGTCAGAAACGCTTGATACCCCTTCGCGGGTACATTTTGCTAAAGAAACCCTAGGGTATTTGATAATGAACCCGCCGTCCTACTTCCACTGTTCTCTGTGTCTAGGACGACTTACACCGAGCCCCCTGCGTTTTCCATTAATTGAGGCCCAGTCCAGAGAGTTATAAAATCAGGAAAATGAATTAGAAAATGAGTTTTTAATATAAAAATAATTCCTAGAAGTTGTTTAATTCATAGAAAATGCATAGTTAGTCCAAATTAATTCATTCCAGTTCCTATAATTTTGTAATATTATTGTTTATCAATTAGTGCCACTGGTTTTACATAAAAGTCACATTAAAATTGTTATCTTAATTAATCTTGTATTAAGCACATAGAATCTTTGAAAATTCATAACTTAAAATCCACAACTCCAAAATTAATAATTCTTTTTCCTGTGATCTTATTTTAATATGTAGAATATTAATATGTATTTTGCATATATGTTTGGTGTAATGTTAATTTTGCCTATACCATGTATGTTTGTATTGCTACGACTAGCAGTGAGGTCACGAGGATCTGAAGAATCATCCTGGTACCTGGAATCTCAAGGCCCAGGCAAGTTGTGCCCTTGATCACTTCTTTCTACCTACTCATGTTCTAATTAATCATAATGATCTGCATAGGTTAATTTTGATGGGACCTAATAGGTTATCCTAGTTTGTCTATCTTTATACCTTGTTTACCACTGAACTTCTTGGGTAGTACTTGCTAGTGCTATATGTGGTTTTTGGGTATGGAGATACACTATTCATGGTTACACTTTTGTTATCAGTTGTTATTTATTGTTCATGTTGAGATCATTATGTTAATTGGAACATGGAGCGACCACCCGGGAAAACAGTGCTACCACAGGGGTTTAATGGGACGCCCTTGGCTGATTAATTAGGAAAGCTAGTGGAAGACTACCTTACCCGAAAGGGGCAAGGGCAGTAGGGGAGAGGTCAGTGCGGGGAGGCCCTCGGGAGGATTTTGCTGCGATGGCGGTCCTGCAAGGGATTCCTGTACTGGATCTTCCTATAAACTGTAGCGGGTTTTCGGAAGCTAGTGGAACTTTGTAAAGGCCTCGTAGTGGATCCCTAGCCATTCACCTCGGAAGTGTCTAAGGGCCTTGCAAACCCTGGCGACATGGGATACACGACTTGTGGGTAAAGATGCGCAACCTCTGCAGAGTGTAAAACTGGTATACTAGCCGTGCTCACGGTCAAGAGCGGCTCGGACCCTCACATGATTAAATTATGGAACTAAATTCAATTTGTCATATGCATTGCATTGCAGGTGATGTTGTTACTCTTGTTCTATCACTTAATTGGGTTTGGTATTTACTTATACTTAGTAACTGCTAATAAAATTTTGACCAACTTTAAAAGCAATGCTCAGCTCTAACCATCTCCTTTGGTAAGCCTTACACTTCACGTGAGCTCCCACCTTTGGCGAGTTCATGCACATTATTCCCCACAACTTGTTGAGCGATGAACGTATGTGAGCTCACTCTTGCTGTCTCACATACACCACAGGTCAAGACCAGGTACTGCAGGATGATGCTCATGGAGGATGCTGTGATGAGTTCGTGAGAGGTCTAGGTCATCGTCTCCCAGTCAACTTTGGGTTGCTGGACCGTTGTCTCCTTATAATGTAATTATTTATTTTGTATAGAACTCCTGTTATATATAAAGTTGTGACATTCGATCCTGTGCCACTATACATCATATGTTTGAGACTTGGTCCCAGCATACCTGGTGTTTATGTTAACCCCGGGTTTTGGACCCCTAAAATCCGGGTGTTACATGGTGGGGATATAAATAGCCCCAACTACTAAACTAGCCATTGTTGTAGCTCTCTGCGCATGGGCGCATAGACAGTCTGGTGCGCCAATGGTCGGCTCCAACGACTAGTTCTGACAGCTTGCCGTTAGACTGATAGTGCACCAGGTAGTGAACAATGATTGTCCGGTGCACACCAGACAGTCTGGTGTGACCGCTAAAAATCAAGTCCGCGAACTCGTCGCTCTTGGGTTTCTTAGGAGCAGAGGCGCTGCCCCCGGGGCTGGCTGGCCCCATTGTTAGAAGGTGCACCGGACTGTCCGGTGGACACCGTACAGTCCGGTGCCCCTAAGACAAAAAATCCAAATTCCATTCCTTATGTTTTTCTAAACCATTTTCGTTCTAACTTGTGAATGTGTTATAGAGTGACACCTAGCACTAGATGTGAGTGTGAATATGCATTAACACTACACTAGAAATCTCTTGGTCAAAAACTACTCATCCACAACCCCTCTTTATAGTATGGCTAAAATAAAAATAGAAGACCTAATTCTATACCAAGTGTCTGCAACTCCTTCGACACTCGGAATATGAAGACCTTCATCTTTTCATTCTTTTTTTCAGCCGTTGCTTCAAGTTCTCATCTGAGGGATTGTTTTCACCGTTGCAACACAACTTCCTATAATGCGACCTAACTTACCATTTGCTTTGCAAAACACATGTTCGTCACATATAATCTTATGTTGTCATTAATCACTAAAACCAACCAGGGGCCTAGATGCTTTCAACATGTGAGGTGGTTGTCGAGCAATGTTTGTGTGATGTCACTAAGTTCATCTAAACGGGCAAGGGTAACCTTGTATAACTTCACATTTTAGGAAATACACCCACAACCAGCGTGTAGGTCGAATGGTCTTATGCCTTGTCCATGGTTTCCATGGCTTAGATCGCTTGGAGCTCCTCTAGGACTCGAGAGCCTAGTATTGGCATCGCTCCCCGATGACTATTCTAGGCCCGTGGTAGCTGACCGCATGGCTATGGCAGTATCAAGAAAACTATAAGCCTCGTCCTGATTATAGGACTACAGTAACATAGCCCTAGTTTGTAGCACAGGAAATGGGATAAGACCATCGAACATAGGCTTCATGTTTGGCGCCGGGTGCATGGTATCGTCCCCATCTCCACTAGACTAAACGGCCACAAAAGTTCCCTCGCCTCCTAGACAAATACGATGGGACCATCAACCATCGAATTTCTCCGAATCTATGTTACCACCATCATTGCCGCTAGTGGTGATGCGGAGTTAATGGCGAACTACTTCTATGTAGTCTTTACCAAGAGATAATCTTTTCATAAGAAAGATTAAAACGGTATTGCTCCCTGAAAGTAATGACACTTGGCTAACAGATGGATTTTCTTATCATTATAGATGTCATCAGATTATTTTTTTTACCATTGACAGTGTTAACGGTTATATCCATTATCACACATGAAGTTGAGGGGTTTGTTAATGAACATCAATTTATGTAGTGGTCAGCATGACATAGTCATTTAAGATAAAGGTTCCCACATTTATTGATTTGACAGATACAATAATTATTGTTAGTCGGTCAAATGAAACTTGATAATTGTTCTATATATCACAAAACTCGGCATAGTCACTCTTTACAAGATAAGTACTCAGTCTAGTCCTCCATTAGAAGTTACAAACACTTCTGAGTGTCACCATAAGGGCAACATTTGCCTTGAAACAATGCTTCAAGGTATTTCCAAAAGGTTGGTTTGAGCAGGACAATGCTTCATCTTCCATCTTCTAAGAGCAAGAGAGTGAGGACTCATCTTAGGCATTGTATTGGAAGAACCGATAGGGGATTTTAACTGACATGTTAGCTTTGACAACCTACCATGACATATTCTAGTTCCACTCATAGTCTCTACTACTATTAAGAAGGTAAGGGGTAGGCTGCCTCACCTTGTTCTGCCTTGCGTCGATCTGAGCCGTTCGTTTCTACTCGGTCGATCTGCATCGTCTGTTCCACCGTTACTCCCACGCCCCGCCTTCCCATCACCGTATGCCATGCCTGCCTTGGCAATTCCCCTCTGCCGCCATTAAAGCCGCCCACCACCCAATTCTCATCTCTCCCATCCTCCTCCGCTCGCCAGTCCACCAAGAAAGCCGTGTGCCCGGCAGTCCTCGTGCGTTGCCTCACGCTGCGTGGCTCCGCAGCCCCCTCCATCCGAGCAACGACTCCTCCATCCGTGTCTCGACTCTTCCCTTCGGCCGCATCTCCACTGTCCACCGCCATGTCTCTGCTATCCTCTGCGTCGTTCCTGAGGTTGCGTCGCACGCGATGGGCCCACTCTTTGGCGCCGCGTCGACATGCGCAACCACCTAGACCTCGACCGCATCGTCAACCTCTACAGGATGGCATAGGTTGCCATCCGCCGCGCCATGGGGAGAAGCGAGTCACTGCCTTCGCACGCAAGATCAACCTCGCGTGGCGCTGGGATCCTCTCCCGAACCCTAGGCCACCCGAGTCCTCCGCGGGAGCAGCGGGGTCATGCGATCCGTGGCAAGGGACTTTTCTAGGCTCATGAGTCCATCGTCGTCGCTCTGCCCTCATATCCCCTCCCACGACACCGAGATGCTGCTGTCGGTGTTTTGGACCCGTGGGGACCCTCAACCGACTACTGAATTTTATACTGCGTGTCCCTGCCCGGATGGATTGATGCAAGATGAAACAGAAGAGGGAGGATGAGGCTTATATTATCTTGCACCGGGGTGCTTGTAGTAGGGGTTACAAGCTTTGCGAGAGAGGGAACGGATCCCAGGTCTCTTGAGAGGTCTTGTGTTGTGGAGAGAAGGTTTTTTTGCCTTGAAGTAAGCCGTCTGAGTTAGCCTTCAAAGCTTGTCGTGGGAAGGCCCTGGGCATCTCCTTTTATAGATACAAGGAGGCGATCCAGCTGTACATATGGGGGTGTAGCTATGTGCTAACATGGCCGGCGGAGAAGTGCTTGAGCCCTGTAGAAGCGTAGCTGGCGGTGCGGCCCCAGGTCCTGCTGACGTTTCTTTGCCTTCGTAGAGAGCTGAAGGCGGTCGACGTCATGGGTGCATGCCGGGAATCATCATTACCTGCTACTGGAGTAATTTGATGTAACACCGGTCTTGTTCCTTCATAGCATGAGGTGGCTAGCTAGGGGAAGGATAGTGTTGTTTTCCCGGTTTGCGTAGTTGGATCGAGGTCGTCTTGGGTGAGGCGGTGATCTCTCCCAAAGCCGAGGCCTAGGTCGGGCGAGGCGAAGATCCTCTCCCGCGGACGAAGCTGAGGCCGAGGCCTAGGTCGGGCGAGGCAAAGACCTCCTCCCGAGGCCGAGGCTGAGGCCAAGGCCTGGGTTGGGCGTGGCGACGATTCCTTCCGAGCCCGAGGCTGGGATCGGGCGAGGCGGAACTTCCTGCTGCGCCCGAGGCCGATCTCGGGAGAGGTGGTGACTTACTGTTATCAGTCTTACCCTGGTGGTTGGCACAGTGGTCTGAACAGGGTGAATAGTGTCGTCATCCTGTCAGAACGATCAGTAAGAAGGGTGAAGTGACTGTGGTCATTTCGACCTTGCCAACTGAGGTGCGCGTGTCAGGATAAGGTGTCAGGCGATCCCCGCATTAAATGCGCACGTGATACGATCGGTGGCAAGGCAATTTGGCTGAGGTTGCTATACGAAAAAGTTTGCCTGAGCTTCGCCTCGGGCGAGCCGGGGGTTTGCTCACTACTTGAGGGCACCCTCAGGCGAGCCGTGAATCCGTTCGGGACTACTGTTCTTGCCCGATGTTGGGCTCGGGTGAGATGGGATCGCGTCCCTTTGTAGATGAGGCTTTAACTTTAAGCCGTGGTTACCGGTCTTTATGGTTTGTTTTAAAGATGTTTTCTAGCCATGCTTAGGAGTACTGGGGGTACCCCTAATTATGTTACCGGACAGTAGCCCCCGAGCCTCAAAGGGAGTGTAGGCACTCGCTTGGAGGTTCTACCGGATTTTTGCAAGGGGACTGGCCCTTTTTCAGTTGTATTTTGTTCTGATGGGTGTGCGCGAGCGCACCCGTCGGGTGTAGCCCCTGAGGCCTCGGAGGAGTGGTTTGACTCCTCTGAGGTCTTTAATGCTCTTCTTGTTACTCCTCGGTCGGCCTTGTTGTTCTTTTATGCGGCCTGACCGCGGTCCGGGTGCATAGTCAGGCTCCAAGTTTTTAAGTTAGTTTGTCGACGCGATCAACATTTTGGCCATAGCCTGGTGCGAGAGCAGCCCTCGAGCCTCTACATGGAGCGAGAGGACGATCAAGGACCGTCTCGGCTTTTTATTGTACGCCCCTTCGTCACCGTTCCGCAAGGAGGAAGGGGGAACGCGCCATGTTACCCTTGGTGGGCACCGAACACGGTGTTTCCAGTGAGTTGCTAACGGGTAATCTGAGTGGACGCCCGAGCCCCATTCGATAAGGGTCGGCTAGTGGCCCAGAGGCATGCTCCAAAAGTACGTGCAGGTGATTCGCTGGACCCGACCCCATTTGATAGGGTCCGAGGGCTCGGTGCCTCCCTTCGGTGGGATTCCATTACAAACCGTTCCCGCTGGTCTCGGAAATGTCTTAGGGTACCTCGGGAGTGTAGCCCGAGCCTTAGCCATGTAACGGACGTACCCAGGGTCATCTCTGACTCTGCATGCTCTGGGGCGGCTGTTGAATCCCTCCGAGGGGCTAGCCTTCGAACCCCTGATCAGTAAAGGGCTCAGAGCCCGAGTGCTCTGGGGCGGTTGCCGAACCCCGCAGGGCGCAACCTTCGAACCCCTGATCAGTAGGAGGGCTCGGGGCCCGTTTCCTTTGCTAAGAAGGACTTCTTCGAAATGTCTCCTTTCCCAATCCCTGCGGAGAGAGAGAAAGAGAGAGGGGAAAGGAAGGAAGGAGATATTTTGAAGCAGTGTGGTGCACCTTTTTTGAGGCGATCATCATGACGGAGGTGAAACAACGCCCGCCCGCCTGCCAGAGGTGAGGTGTGTCCTGCCAGAGAGTTAATGCGATGGGACGGGTGACTCGCGGGGTATCAGTTGCGCGTGCGCGAGTCGTTCGAGGAATGGAAAACCATTTTGCCCTCGAATTTAAAATTGACGAGGGGTTTGGGCGAAGTTTTGGGTGGATTTCGCCCGGGCCTTTATATTCTTGGAAGAGGGGCCGACAGTGGTTCTTTACCCTGCCACTTGCGCTTGCCTCCCACTTTTGCTTCCGCAACCTGAGAGAGTAGACAGAGAGAAGAGAAAACCGCACACCTCGTCCCCTCCGCTTCCATCGCTTCCGCTCGGCAATGGCTGACAAGGCGGCCGTCATTCCACCGCGTGACCCGTGGCCCTTCTCCACCGTCACTGTGGAGGATCTGCAGGCCCTCTTCGCCGAGGGTTTGCTCCGTCCTCTCTCCGGCGGGGCGCAACTTGAGTGGTTGGCCCTCGGGAGCGAGGCCGACCCGACTCCGCCGTCAGGGTATGTGGTCAGCTTCACCCCTTTTCATGAGCGGGGATTTGGGATGCCGGCGCTCCCACATTACTACGGGGTGGAGCTTCATAACTTCAACCCCAACTCCATCGCGCAGGTGGCCATTTTCGTGGCGGTTTGCGAGGGGTTTTTGGGGATTGACCCCCACTAGGACCTGTGGACCCATCTCTTCTCCGCGGAATTCTTCGCCGCGTCGACGGACGTGAAGAAGGTCCGTATGGCGGTGCGAACTGGCGGCTGCACCCTCTAGCTGAGGTCGGGGCGCGCACAACAGTACATCCCTGACTCCCTTGTGTCTTCGAACAAGGGGTGGCACAATCGGTGGTTTTATCTCCAGATTGACGACGGGGTGCTGCCGCCCTTTTCTCAACGAGTGGTGACCGCCGCCGGCGATAACTGGCGCTGGGGGCCACACGCGAGAACCAGGAGAAGCTCCAGCCCATTCTCTGTGCCTTACAGAAGCTCCAAGCCGAAGGCCTTACCGCCGCGGGTGTCGTCTCAGCTATCCACCGCCGGAGGGTGCTCCCATTGGTAGAGCTGCGGTTGCGGCTTTCGGAAATGAAGCCGGGGGTTGATTTGGAGGGTTCATGATGTCCTCGACCCCCCTCTCCACCGATGACCTCCTCAGACGGATAGCGGGCACGGTAGGGAGGCTGGACACTGGCGTCCTTAACCAGCCCCTGATGCGTCCCGACCATGGATATGTGTCCTTGGTAAGTGTCCGACCCTTCTTCTGTTTTGTGTCGTGTTCTTTACGTTTTTAGTCCTTACCTTTGGGATTTTTGTTTGTCCCCAGGGGTTGAGGAATTTTAAAATCTCCTGGCCAACGGTCCCGGAGGACGCGGTGGGCCAAACCGCACGTAGGCTCGCCACGGAGAAGGATAAGGAGAAGAAAGACGCGGAAAAGGCCCGAGCTCGCGAGAGAATGAGGGCTCGGGAAGCCTTGGAGAAGCGTCGTCGGAGGAAAGCAAGGGATGGGCTCCCGTTGGAGCCATCGCCGGACATGCCCGACGATGATGATGATGATGATGACGAGGACGACGACATGGCGGCCCGGCTTGGCCTCAGTCCGGATCCGAGGCTGGGCCAGAGGTCGTCAAGCCAGCCTCCAGGTGGGCCGGCGCCACCAGTGTTTGGGGTCGGGACGCCGGGGTCCCGGTCCGAGGAGCGGAGGCAGGCCGAGGGGGTACTTGACCCCTTGGCCGAGATAATTGGGGCAACTTCGGGGGGTCAGGTCGAACCGCACGTCCCCCAAGAGCAAGTGCCCGTGCCAGCCGTACGGGAAGTTGGTCCCTCGGCTGTCGTGACCACCCCCTCGGCGCCTCGGGTGTCCGAGGCGGAAGCGGCATCAAAGCCGGCTGCGGGACAACCCTCGGCAGCGTCTGCGGAGACCGGGGCCCGAGAGGTCTTGTGACACCCCAGTGTCACCTAGGGTTTCTCTCAAGTGCTAACCCAAGAACCATCATTTTATGTGAACCAAATTGAGCATGAGCATCAAATTGACTTAAGGATAAAGGATCCACTAAGCTTATACTTAAAAGTATCATGTTCAAAACAAATGGGTTTTCAAAAGGGCAAAATGTTGCAACCCGAATAAAAACCCTAATTGAGCCCTATAAACAAAATTCAAGAGAAAGGGCAAAAGGGTATGAAAAATATAGAATCATGGCTTGGGCCAATTATAAACATTAAAGTATACTAAATAAGCAACAACAAAGATTATGGAAGCTTGGCCAAAACAATTTAAATAAAACTCCAAACAAGCTTCTCAAGTGGGGTTTCAATAGGGAATTCTGAAATTCAGAATTTCAGACCTTGAGCCAAAGATCAATCGTGTTCACCTTGATCCATAGCTCAAATCCTAATGACCCCATTGACAAAAACGTGCATAACTAACCTCTCTGTCTTGTGCCAGAAGATTGCATCGGGACGCGTGCCTTGGACACGTCAAACCAGAGATCTTCTCCCTGTGTGCGGTAGTGAGACAAACCAGATTTCTCCCCTCTCTATCTCTTAATCCAGTCAGCCAAACCTGCTAGCCACCACACACAAACGACAAAGGAACCTGAGAGGAAGAGATCTCTCAACGGGATCATGGCCATAATCTCAAAGATTTGGGGCCAATCCGCGCTTGAACTCGACCTCTCTCTGCGCTGACTCGTGCTCGATGTTGTGCCAGACGCCAGAGCGCACACTGCCGTTCGCCACGCACGCCCCGAGCGCTTGTCAGAGCCCCGCCCTCGGTCGTGCTCGCCCGCGCCTATAAAGCCTCCTCGGGCGCGCCTCACTTCACCCCGTGCTCACCATCATTGGCCAGACGCCCCTCCTTAGCTCCGGCGAGCTCCTTTCCGCCCGCCATTGCCGCCAGAGCCTCGGCCACCGTGGCCAGCCCACTATAGTCACTCCCAAGCCGCGCCAGCCGCTCGGTTAGCTTCGCCATTAGCTTGTGAAGCTTTCCAAGCCCTCGGACCTGGAAGAACTTCACCGGAAGGCGAAGATCGACCTCACCGGACTTCGGCCGCCCGCCTGCGCGCGTAGACTGGGCAGTGGGCACTCCGGTGAGCAATTCTTCAATTCCTCGCGCACACACCTTCCTTGATCCCTGGTGAAGCTCTCTGACCCGTTTGATTGGTCAATTGTGCCCTGGATAGGCCGAACTCCTCGCCACCGACGAGCTCCCCCGCCTGCGCACGCGGACCGGCCGACTCCGACCATCCCCGACAGCGACCCGCACATCGCCGTGACCCTCAGAACCTCCCCTACACCCTCGGCCACCTCACCGGAGCAGTCTCGCCGCTGGTAAGCCCCTTCGCCCTTTCTTCCACCGTGGGTACTGTTTAAATTGGGGGAAGGACCTCGGGTTAGGATTAGAAGAACCCAGGGGGTTTTCTGAACTGTCATAGACTCATTTTAATAGTAGCCCGAGGACTAGTCTGTAAGGAAAACTTAAAACACCCGCCAGGGACCCCGTTGCAAAGTAGCCTTCCATTTAATCATTTCTGTTTAATCTTTTTAATGAACAAAGAACTTAGAAAATTCATAACTTGATGAATACTTAACCCAAAATTGTCAAACCAATTTTGCTAAATTCTAAATCTTATGAACTATCAATTAAAAATACTGAATCCTATACTTTCTGTTCTAATTTTTAGAGTTTAAAATTAAATACAGAAACTGACCAAACCTTGTTTAATTAAGGAAAATTAGTTATGTTCCTGTGCTGAACCTAAGAAAATTTGTAGATGTTCAAACCCCATTTAAACACTGTTTAAAAATAGTGAGAACCCCAGTATTGAAAAATTTAGTGAAGATATTTATTAAAAGCAATTTTGCCTAAACCTTAGGAAAATCAGAAAGGCTTTAGAAATTAATGACCAATGGATGAAATTATTTTTCCTAGTTTGCTTAAGTAACAAAGAACCTAGGAAAAATAAAGGAACCTCTAATCCAGATCAGATTCAAAGTGAAATGTTTTATTTAGCATTATCCCAACTAGAAATCAATTATTAGAATTATAAAACCAGACCCAAAATTGATAATAAAAATCCAGTGCACTTGTAACCACCAAAACCCCACTGCAAAAATAATGAACACCCAAGCCCATCATTTTAAGTAAGGTAAATAAATATAATATGATAATGAGTCATATTCCAAATAAATCATGAGTAACCCAAAATAATGCAATAATGGGCAAATAAAATTTTGCTAGATCAATAATGAGATAGGCCACCAGAGAAAAATACAAACCCATTGGAAAGATGCAAAATAATACCTATTGCCAATATTTTATAAAAAAGGTCATTTAATCCAATTAATGCATACCACCCCTTCCCTTAAGCAAAAAGATGCTAAAAAATTCTAGTATAGTGGTAGTAGAAAGCACCCCTTTGGCTAGAAACTTTAGAAAATTCTAGTAAAATAACTAATAAGTATTAATGGCTAGAAATTTGTACCAAGTCATATTATAGCATCTAAATGCCAGCAAAAATAAGTCCTAGAGAATTACCTACTATTGAATGATAGTTGTAGTTCAAATCACCCCTTCTGCCCTAAATTTTGGCAATTTTGTCCAACAAAAACTATTCACTTCTAGAACCTTAAATTCTGAGACAGAGAATTATACACCAGTAAGAAGCCACTGTAATTTTTACACAATTTTTGGAAATTTATTAAGGTGACTTATAGTTCAAACCCACCCTAAAACCCTAAAGAAGATCAAGGGAAAAAGAGGAAAGATAAACCTCACTCCAATAAGTCCAACTTGAATTCTTGGCAATTCTCACTAAAGACCTTAAAAAGAATTCAGTGGAACCCCAAAAATAATCCAAACACTTAACTTAGCTAAGCTTGATCCAAATTACCAGTATACCACAAAAAATCTCGTGTAAGCAAGATTTAGCTCTATCCAACTCAAGTAGATCATACACCATCAAACGTTTAAATTACTAAAGCACATATCATATCATGCATATATATTACGCATTGCATTCATTAGATTGTAATCTCGCCGACGGAGAGTACGTGCTCATCCCCGAGCAAGGAGCTGTCCAAGAGGAGGACCAGGAGCAAGCTCCCGAGGCTGCTATCGAGGATCTACCCGCAGCCCCAGCTATTGAAGGCAAGCCCCGGTTTATATGCATAACCGTATTATTATATGCTACTTTACTACACTTAATGTTTGTAGGGTTGTAATGTGCACTTAAGTGTAGGAGTTGCTTGAAACCTCTAGTTGCATGAACTTAGGATTCCTTTTTGAGATGAATACTAGTATGCTAGGTCAAGTAGCTGCTTTGCTAATCAGGATCTCGGTAGAAGTCGAGTGATTTTTCTAGCACTCGCGCGAGGTCAGGAATTGATTGTATTCATCTTGATAACGAGATCTATGTTAGTCTATGGACTTGGATCCAGGGAGGATGCCTTGACCATGAGACGGGAAAAAGGAATTAAGGATTAATGTGTGGATACCTGAGTCAAGCTTTTGAACGTACTAAGCACAAGTCGGGAAATATGGTAACCTGTAAACCTAGTACCTGAGTGAAGCCGGGCGCGGACTTTATCCCTCACGCGACCTGAGACTGGGTCTCCCATGCTAGCTATGGTGGGTACAAGTGCGGTCACTGCACGGCGGCAGCTGGGGTCAGTGGAGCATTGTATGCTAAGGCGGTGAGGCCTGGACGCGAACGGGGAATCGATGGGGACGGTTGACATGTGTGGGGACGGAGTGCCCTGACATGTCGTGTGTTTAGGTTTACCTTGCAAGGATAAAACTCGATTCGAATCGTCTGCTTCTCGCAGCTAATGAGACTACTTGACCCCTTGTACTACATTGAGTAATAAGTGGAAATGAGATACTGGCAAAAGATGTTGGTTGATATAATGTTTGATACCATGTATGAATAGATATGTTCTCATCTAGTCTAAATTATTATTCTAGAACTTGAAAAGCTAAAACCTGTTTTTAGACTCAGCTAGTGCTTTTTGCAAACCAAACCCCTCAGCCAAATAGCTGCATGGTCTAGAGGTAGATGAGTAGACTCCTCACACCGGGTAAGTCTAGCTGAGTATTAGTATACTCAGCCTTGCTTGTGGCATAATTTTTGCAGGTACTCCTTAGGATGATTGGTTGCTGGTGTGACTTGGCCTTCATCCCTACCACCGGGATAGATGGTCGAGAGGGTTACTGCTTCCGCAGGAGAGGAGCACGAGGAGTAGTGGGCTAGGCCTTGCCCAATTCCTCAATACCGACGACATCGATTATCCGCTGCATTTTATTTCGTGAACTCTTATTTGCTACTCGAGAAACTCCGATCTATGTAATAATTCAGTACTTAATTTGAGGTTTCCTGTTTTATTGTATTTCTTCTATGACTCACCTTCGAGTGAGATTGTGGAATTTGATCCTGGTTAAGTGGCTCTATCAGACTAGATCTGAGGGACTGACGGGTTATTCCGATTTAAGTGTGTTGCGGCCCCTGGGGCGTGACTTAGGCACTTAAGCTGGAATAATTCGGGTGGTTCCGCCACAGTAGGTATCGG
Organism: Zea mays; assembly: GCF_902167145.1. NCBI lineage: Eukaryota > Viridiplantae > Streptophyta > Magnoliopsida > Poales > Poaceae > Zea > Zea mays. The sequence continues at coordinate 82,684,826 of NC_050101.1, forward strand.
AGCAAATTCCACCACAGAGAAGGACAATAAACCATGAATATCATTTTCAAAATCTAAAACTTGCCTAGAAACTGCTACGGATCGTCAGGACTAGACCGCTAGACCTAGGACGAAAGGCCTTAGGCATAGAGGGAGAAATAGGTGGCTAATGAAGTAGGCCCCGTGGGCCAGTACTTAGACTTTTTAGGGATGCCCTTAGAGCACCCCATTATTCGGAAAGGAGACGTTACTTCCAGCATGCATGCATTATAAACACAAAATGGAATTAAAACTTGAGCTAACCCACTTCCTTTAAAAACCATCCAGGCTCTTTTATTTTTCTTTCCTTCCACCATAATATTTACCTTTGATACCCTTTCACAGATGAATTCACCCACCCCCGCCAGTGGAGGAGACACTCGTTTCAGTTCTGACTTCCTTTCTCACGATGGCTTTCCTTCCATCTTGTGGGAAGTGCTTTACTCCGCCTGTTACCCTACGCCCCCTTTGTACACGGTGCAGCTGTATGAGGAGCATCGGGTACCTCGTTGTCGGGTCTGGCTGACTTTGGAGGCTCATCCCCTTCAGCCGGGTTGGCGTTCTCTTGATTCTGAGACAGTTGGATTCAGGACGGACGACACCACTGAAGCGACAGCCATGAAGACTCTGACGACTTTTTGTGGCTACCATCCCCTGGAGATGGTGATGCACCCCTTGGGACTCTTTCCTGCTGAGAAGAAGGATGACCCCATGTGGTGTAACCGCATGAGCCATGTGAAAGATGTGTGGGCAATGTATCCTGACTTGGTTGGGAGGGTCACTGTTCAGTGCATGAGTGCGCTGTACCGCATCCAGACCCTTCAGAGCAACGCTATGGCACACCTTGCTAACATCGCTCAAACCACCAAGCTCACTCTCGACAGTCGAGAAGATTTTGTGGTCGATTTATCCTCCGAGTTGGTGGAGAAGGATCTGCAGGTGGAAAGGCTGGGCCAGCGCATTACCACCTTGGAGCAGCAAGTGGAGATCCGAGACAACACTATTGATGTCTTGGAGAACCAGCTCCACGATGTGCAGAGGGAACTCGAAGAAGCGAATGACCACCTGGACATGCACCACTTGGAGATGGAGGCTAATGAAGCCGGAAGCGAGGGAGAAGAGGCTCCCGAGGAGCTAGGCCTAGCCCCTGGTGCCAATGGGACTACCTCCGCGATGCCTCCCTCACCCGTATCCAGTGTCGCTTCCACCGCTCAGGGTTGATCAGTCACTTCGACACTTTTAGGTGGATAGAAACCTATGCGAGCTTAGTTAATGCCAGATTTTGGACTAGGCTTACGGGTACTTTCCCCTGATTGATGTAACCCTATAAACTTTCAAAATCTGTGGGATGTTTGTAACCATGTTATCTTCATTTCGAACCTAATATTATGATTATGGCATTTTTCCTTCCATATGAGATAATATATTGTCGTTCAAAATTGTGAGTTGGGATAACAATGGCGACAATCTCTGTTTTCAGATGGCAGCTAGGCAGCGTCGCGGGCATAACGAGCAGGTTCCCCCGCCACATCCTGAAGCTCCCACAGTGCAGGAGTCGATGGCCCAGCAGAATGAGATTCTGCGACAGCTCTTGTAGCGCCAGCCCCACCCTCAGCAGCATGGTGGAGGCCAGCATCAGCGACCTCCGGCAGCGGCAACCTACCAGGAGTTCTTGAGCACGCAGCCACCCTTGTTCACCAAGGCAGAGGATCTGTTGGACGCCGACGTATGGCTCCACGTCATTTAGTCCAAGTTTCCCCTCCTCATGGAAGACTACCCTGATGAAGCCAAGGCTCGTTTTGCCGCGCAGCAGCTTCGCGGTCCTGCTCGGACTTGGTGGGACCACTTCCGTGCTATGCTCCCCGCTGATCGTGAAGTGTCTTGGGAGGAATTCAAGGCTGCTTTTAGAGGGCACCACATCCCAGCTGGCATTCTTGATCGCAAGCTGAATGAGTTTCTGGCACTCAATCAAGGAACCCGCACGGTACTGCAGTATGCGCAAGCCTTCAATGACCTAAGCCAGTATGCAGGTTACCATGCTGATTCTGATGAGAAGAAGAGAGACCGCTTCCGCAGGGGTCTTAACACCAAGCTGCGGGAACGACTCAACACTGTCCGGGCTGATAGCTTCAATGAGTTGGTCAACCTGGCCATCTCCCAGGAGGACTGTATTGTAGCCCACCGGGCAGAGAAGAAGAGAAAGGCACCAATGGCAGCACCATCCGCTCAGGCCCAGAGGTTCATGATTGTTTCTCACAATCAGAGCAGGGGTTTCCAGCAGCAGGCAGACAGATGGGTGATCAGGCCACCTCAGCAGCAGCTGGCACCCAACCGCTTTCCAGCTCCCGCTCCAAGGAACAATCAGCCTCCGCAGCAGCAGCAGTTCCACCAGGGCAATGGGAACAAATGTTTCACTTGTGGAAATGTGGGCCACTATGCCAAGAATTGTCCCAGGAACCAGCAAAGGCAGATGCCAGCACCAAGTCAAGACAAGGGAAGAAAGTAGAAGGTACAAGTCAGGCAAGGGAAGCTCAACTTCACTACTCTGGAGGAAGTACCTGAGGGAGCTCCTATCATGACCGATATCTTTTCAGTTTATAATCAACCTGCTTTAATTCTGTTTGATTCTGGTGCATCTCATAGTTTCATTAGCCAAAAGTTCAGTGCTAAATGTGAACTGCCATTCTCTCACTCAAAAGGGTCATTTATGATAGTCACACCTGGGGGTAAAATTTCAACTAATCAATTAAACCAAAGTGTGCCTATTCAACTGGGAAGCCACTTTGTCAAAACCATCCTTCTTGTTTTGGGTTTGGAAAATGTGGACATTATTCTGGGAGCTAATTGGATGACCCTGCACCAAGTTGTGATTGATGTAGCCAGCCGTATCGTGGAAATCAATTCTCCGTTCTGTGGGAACTTCACCTTGATTCTGCCCAGTCAGGGTTCTACTCAGTCATGTGCTTTCTCTATGACGGAGTTACCTCTGAAGAAGATCCCAGTGGTCTGTGAGTATGCAGATGTCTTTCCTGATGAATTGCCAGGAATGCCACCCGACCGGGATATTGAATTTGCCATCGAGTTGCAACCGGGAACGACACCAATTTCCAAGAGGCCTTACCGAATGCCACCTGCTGAGTTGGCAGAATTGAAGAAGCAATTGCAGGAGTTGCTGGATAAGGGATTTATTCGCCCAAGTACTTCACCTTGGGGATGTCCAGCACTGTTTGTGAAGAAGAAGGATGAAAGCTTGAGGCTAGCTGTGTATAGATTACCGCCCTCTTAATGCGGTAACTATCAAGAACAAGTATCCTTTGCCTCGTATTGATGTCCTTTTTGACCAGTTGGTCGGGGCTAAGGTGTTTTCCAAAATAGACCTTCGCTCCGGCTACCATCAGATCAAGATACGAGCAAGCGATATTCCGAAGACGGCATTCTCAACCAGATATGGGCTATATGAATTCTTGGTGATGTCTTTCGGGCTGACTAATGCACCAGCTTATTTCATGTATCTAATGAATTCAGTTTTCATGCCTGAATTGGACAAATTCGTAGTGGTGTTCATCAATGATATCTTGGTGTACTCTAAGAACGAAGAAGAACATGCCGGGCATTTGCATGTAGTGCTTCAACGTCTGCGAGAGCACCACCTTTATGCCAAGTTGTCAAAGTGTGATTTTTGGCTAAAGGAAATCAAATTCTTGGGTCACACTATCTCTCAGGCAGGAATGGCTGTTGATCCTGATAAGGTGCAAGAGGTGATGAACTGGAAGCCACCAATGACTGTCCGTCAGATTCGGAGTTTTCTGGGATTAGCTGGTTCTTACCGAAGATTTATTCCGGATTTCTCTCGAATTGTGAAGCCTATAACTGAGCTACTGAAGAAAGAAGCCAAGTTTGTTTGGAGTCAGAAGTGCGAAGATGCCTTCCATGCATTAAGGAAGCATCTGACCACAACACCAGTATTAGCGCAACCCGACAACAACAAGCCTTTTGATGTGTATTGTGATGCCTCTGGCACTGGACTAGGTTGTGCCTTAATGCAAGACAATCGAGTCATTGCTTACGCCTCAAGAGCACTCAGGCCTCATGAGCAAAATTATCCCACTCATGACCTCGAGTTGGCAGCAGTGGTTCATGCATTAAAAATGTGGAGGCACTATTTAATGGGAACCCACTGCAACATCTTCACTGATCATAAGAGCCTTAAGTACATCTTTACTCAGGCTGATCTCAACATGAGGCACAGAAGATGGCTAGAGCTGATCAAGGATTATGACCTGGAGGTACATTATCACCCAGGGAAAGCCAATGTGGTAGCAGATGCCTTGAGTCGGAAGTTGCAATGCAATTGTATTCTGATGGATTCTCGCATCAACACCTTGTGTGATGAGTTGAGCAAGATGCAAATTGAAGTGATTCCTTCTGGTGCTTTGTCTCACATTTCTGTTGAGCCAACTTTGCAAGACCAGATCATCATGGCCTAGCTCAGTGACAAGGGGTGCAGATTATCAAGGAGAATCTCCATCAGAAGGTTGAAAAGTATAAATGTTTCCGCCAAGATGAAAAGGGTGTATTATGGTTCAAAAGCAGATTGGTGATTCCTAAAAACAAGGACCTCAAGAAGAAAATCTTGGACGAGGCTCATCTCTCCAAATTCTCTATGCATCCGGGAAGCACCAAAATGTACCATGATCTGAAGCCTTTGTATTGGTGGACCAGAATAAAGAGGGAGATAGCCCAGTATGTATCGGAATGTGACACCTGTCAGAGGATAAAGGCAAGCCACTTGAAATCAGCTGGAGCTTTGCAACCCCTATCTATACCTTCGTGGAAATGGGATGACATCAGCATGGATTTCATCATGGGTCTGCCCAACACCTCTCGTCATCATGATTCGATTTGGGTTATTGTGGACCGACTGACGAAAGTGGCACATTTTCTCCCTGTGCACACCACTGATAAGGCTCAAAAGTATGCAGAGTTGTACATTGACCGGATCGTGTGTTTGCACGGATTACCTCGGACCATTGTTTCTGACCGAGGAGCCCAATTTGTTGCTAGATTTTGGGAACAACTGCAGGAGTCTTTGAGAACCAAGCTAATCAGAAGTTCGGCTTACCACCCACAGACTGATGGTCAGACTGAAAGGGTAAACCAAATTCTGGAGGATATGCTGAGAGCTTGTGCAATCGATTGTGGCAAGAACTGGGATAAGCACCTCTCCTTGGCAGAGTTTGCTTATAACAACAGTTATCAATCCAGCCTAAGGATGGCACCTTTTGAAGCCCTCTATGGAAGAAGGTGTAGGACGCCACTCAATTGGTCTCAGCCTGGAGAAAGAGAAGTTTTCGGACCTGACTTAGTGACTGAAGCCGAAAGGAAGGTCAAACTAATTTGGAAAAATCTAGAAGCTGATCAGGCCAGGCAGAAGAGTTACCATGATAAAAGAAGGAAACCTCTCCAGTTCAAGGTGGGAGATTTTGTGTACCTCAAGGTATCACCCACCAAGGGAGTGCAGAGGTTTGGTATCAAAGGCAAGCTAGCCCCTCGTTACGTTGGACCTTATGAGATCATAGAAGCCTGTGGACCCATGGCATATAAACTGAAGTTACCTTTAAAAATGTCTGCCATTCACAGTGTGTTCCATGTATCTCAGCTGAAGAAGTGTGTTCGATTGCCGACCGAGATCATAGCAGAGCCAGAATTGGAGATAGAGCCAGATCTATCGTACCAAGAGTACCCTTCCAAGATTCTGGATTGCAAAGAAAGATCAACTCGGGCTAAATCAATCAAAATGTATAAGGTCCAGTGGAGTAATCACTCAGAGGAAGAAGCTACTTGGGAGACCGAGGAATTCTCGCGATCCAACTTCCCTGATTGCCTACCTAAGGAAACTAGTAAGTAATCACACCCAACCCCTCCTCCTGCCCTTCAAATCTAAATTTCAGAAATATAATCTTAAAACAGAATGAAGCAAATATGAAACAGAGCTTAATAGGACTTCCTTCTGAAGTTGCAAAGAGAATGACATTCGAAGAGCAGTTTGCCCTAATAATAATAATAAGCACCCACTTCCTATAAGTCTCACCCATCGCTTCACCCCGGGAGGACTCTGACCTGAATCTCGGGACGAGATTCCTTTCAGGGGGAAGGTTGTGACACCCCAGTGTCACCTAAGGTTTCTCTCAAGTGCTAACCCAAGAACCATCATTTTATGTGAACCAAATTGAGCATGAGCATCAAATTTACTTAAGAATAAAGGATCCACTAAGCTTATACTTAAAAGTATCATGTTCAAAACAAATGGGTTTTCAAAAGGGCAAAATGTTGCAACCCGAATAAAAACCCTAATTGAGCCCTATAAACAAAATTCAAGAGAAAGGGCAAAAGGGTATGAAAAATATAGAATCATGGCTTGGGCCAATTATAAACATTAAAGTATACTAAATAAGCAACAACAAAGATTATGGAAGCTTGGCCAAAACAATTTAAATAAAACTCCAAACAAGCTTCTCAAGTGGGGTTTCAATAGGGAATTCTGAAATTCAGAATTTCAGACCTTGAGCCAAAGATCAAGTGTGTTAACCTTGATCCCTAGCTCAAATCCTAATGACCCCATTGACAAAAACGTGCATAACTAACCTCTCTGTCTTGTGCCAGAAGATGGCATCAGGACGCGTGCCTTGGACACGTCAAACCAGAGATCTTCTCCCTGTGTGTGGCAGTGAGACAAACCAGATTTCTCCCCTCTCTATCTCTTAATCCAGTCAGCCAAACCTGCTAGCCTCCACACACAAACGACAAAGGAACCTGAGAGGAAGAGATCTCTCAACGGGATCATGGCCATAATCTCAAAGATTTGGGGCCAATCCGTGCTTGAACTCAACCTCTCTCTGCGCTGCCTCGTGCTCGATGCTGTGCCAGACGCCAGAGCGCGCACTGGCGTTCGCCGCGCACGCCCCGAGTGCTTGTTAGAGCCCCGCCCTCGGCCGTGCTCGCCCGCGCCTATAAAGCATCCTCGGGCGCGCCTCACTTCACCCCGTGCTCACCATCACCGGCCAGACGCCCCTCCTTAGCTCCGGCGAGCTCCTTTCCGCCCGCCATTGCAGCTAGAGCCTCGGCCACCGTGGCCAGCCCGCTCTAGTCACTCCCAAGCCGCACCAGCCGCTCGGTTAGCTTTGCCATTAGCTTGTGAAGCTTTCCAAGCCCTCAGACCTGGCAGAACTTCACCGGAAGGCGAAGATCGATCTCACCGGACTTCGGCCGCCCGCCTGCGCGCGTAGACTGGGCACTCCGGTGAGCCATTCTTCAATTCCTCGCGCACACACCTTCCTTGATCCCTGGTGAAGCTCTCTGACCCGTTTGATTGGTCAATTGTGCCCTGGATAGGCCGGACTCCTCGCCGTTGACGAGCTCCCCCGCCTGCGCACGCGGACCGGCCGACTCCGACCATCCCCGACGGCGACCCGCACATCGCCGTGACCCTTAGAACCTCCCCTACACCCTCGGCCACCTCACCGGAGCAGTCTCGCCGCCGGTAAGCCCCTCTGCCCTTTCTTCCGCCGTGGGTACTGTTTAAATTGGGGGAAGGACCTCGGGTTAGGATTAGAAGAACCCAGGGGGTTTTCTGAACTGTCGCAGACTCATTTTAATAGTAGCCCGAGGATTAGTCTGTAAGGAAAACTTAAAACACCCGCCAGGGACCCCGTTGCAAAGTAGTCTTCCATTTAATCATTTCTGTTTAATCTTTTTAATGAACAGAGAACTTAGAAAATTCATAACTTGATGAATATTTAACCAAAAATTGTCAAACCAATTTTGCTAAATTCTAATCTTATGAACTATCAATTAAAAATATTGAACCCTATGCTTTCTGTTCTATCTTTTAGAGTTTAAAATTAAATACAGAAACTGATCAAACCTTGTTTAATTAAGGAAAATTAGTTATGTTCCTATGCTGAACCTAAGAAAATTTGTAGATGTTCAAACTCCATTTGAACACTGTTTAAAAATAGTGAGAACCCCAGTATTGAAAAATTTAGTGGAGATATCTATTAAAAGCCATTTTTGCCCAAACCTTAGGAAAATCAGAAAGGCCTTAGCAATTAATGACCAACGGATGAAATTATTTTTCCTAGTTTGCTTAAGTAACAAAGAACCTAGGAAAAATAAAGGAACCTCTAATCTAGATCAGATTCAAAGTGAAATGTTTTATTTAGCATTATCCCAACTAGAAATCAATTATTAGAATTATAAAACCAGACCCAAAATTGGTAATAAAAATCCAGTGGACTTGTAACCACCAAAACCCCACTGCAAAAATAATGAACACCCAAGCCCATCATTTTAAGTAAGGTAAATAAATATAATATGATAATGAGTCATATTCCAAATAAATCATGAGTAACCCAAAATAATGCAATAATGGGCAAATAAAATTTTGCTAGATCAATAATGAGATAGGCCACCAGAGAAAAATACAAACCCATTGGAAAGATGCAAAATAATACCTATTGCCAATATTTTATAAAAAAAGCCATTTAATCCAATTAATGCATACCACCCCTTCCCTTAAGCAAAAAGATGCCAAACTTAAGAATGATTGCTCTTGCGCAAAGAAGAAGCTAGGAAAAATCAGAAATCTGTTGTTTGATATTTTTCAAATATAGTGGTAGTAGAAAGCACCCCTTTGGCTAGAAACTTTAGAAAATCCTAGTAAAATAACTAATAAGTATTAATGGCTAGAAATTTGTACCAAGTCATGTTATAGCATCTAAATGCTAGCAAAAATAAGTCCTAGAGAATTACCTACTATTGAATGATAGTTGTAGTTCAAATAATCCCTTCTGCCCTAAATTTTGGCAATTTTGTCCAGAGAAAACTATTCACTTCTAGAACCTTAAATTTTGAGACAGAAAATTATACACCAGTAAGAAGCCACTGTAATTTTTACAGAATTTTTTGGAAATTTATTAAGGTGACTTGTAGTTGAAACCCACCCTAAAACCCTAAAGAAGATCAAGGGAAAAAGAGGAAAGATAAACCTCACTCCAATAAGTCCAACTTGAATTCTTGGCAATTCTCACTAAAGACCTTAAAAAGAATTCAGTGGAACCCCAAAAATAAACCTCAAACTTAACTTAGCTAAGCTTGATCCAAATTACCAAGTATACCACCAAAAATCTCGTGTAAGCAAGATTTAGCTCTATCCAACTCAAGTAGATCATACACCATCAAAAGTTTAAATTACTAAAGCACATATCATATCATGCATATATCTTACGCATTGCATTCATTAGATTGTAATCTCGCCGACGGAGAGTACGTGCTCATCCCCGAGCAAGGAACTGTCCAAGAGGAGGACCAGGAGCAAGCTCCCGAGGCTGCTATCAAGGATCTCCCCGCAGCCCCAGCTATTGAAGGCAAGCCCCGGTTTATATGCGTAACCGTATTATTATATGCTAGTTTACTACACTTAATGTTTGTAGGGTTGTAATGTGCACTTAAGTGTAGGAGTTGCTTGAAACCTCTAGTTGCATGAACTTAGGATTCCTTTTTGAGATGAATACTAGTATGCTAGGTCGAGTAGCTGCTTTGCTAATCAGGATCTCGGTAGAAGTCGAGTGATTTTTCTAGCACTCGCGCGAGGTCAGGAATTGATTGTATTCATCTTGATAACAGGATCTATGTTAGTCTATGGACTTGGATCCAGGGAGGATGCCTTGACCATGAGACAGAAAAAGGAATTAAGGATTAATGTGTGGATACCTGAGTCAAGCTTTTGAACGTACTAAGCACATGTCAGGAAATATGGTAACCGGTAAACCTAGTACCTGAGTGAAGCCGGGCGCGAACTTTATCTCTCACGCGACCTGAGACTGGGTCTCTCATGCTAGCTATGGTGGGTACAAGTGCGGTCACTGCACGGTGGCAGCCGGGGTCAGTGGAGCATTGTATGCCAAGACGGTGAGGCCTGGACGCGAACGGGGAATCGATGGGGACAGTTGACATGTGTGGGGACGGAGTGCCCTGACATGTCGTGTGTTTAGGTTTACCTTGCAAGGATAAAACTCGATTCGAATCGTCTGCTTCTCGCAGCTAATGAGACTGCTTGACCCCTTGTACTACATTGAGTAATAAGTGGAAATGAGATACTGGCAAAAGATGTTGGTTGATATAATGTTTGATACCATGTATGAATAGATATGTTCTCATCTAGTCTAAATTATTATTCTAGAACTTGAAAAGCTAAAACCTGTTTTTAGACTCAGCTAGTGCTTTTGGCAAACCGAACCCCTCAGCCAAACAACTGCATGGTCTAGAGGTAGAGGAGTAGACTCCTCACACCGGGTAAGTCTAGCTGAGTATTAGTATACTCAGCCTTGCTTGTGGCATAATTTTTGCAGGTACTCCTTAGGATGATTGGTTGCTGGTGTGACTTGGCCTTCATCCCTGCCACCGGGATAGATGGTCGAGAGGGTTACTGCTTTCGCAGGAGAGGAGCACGAGGAGTAGTGGGCTAGGCCTTGCCCAATTCCTCAATACCGACGACATCGATTATTCGCTGCATTTTATTTCGTGAACTCTTATTTGCTACTCGAGAAACTCCTATCTATGTAATAATTCAGTACTTAATTTGAGGTTTCATGTTTTATTGTATTTATTCTATGACTCACCTTCGAGTGAGATTGTGGAATTTGATCCTGGTTAAGTGGCTCTATCAGACTAGATCTGAGGGACTGACGGGTTATTCCGATTTAAGTGTGTTGCTGCCCCTGGGGCGTGACTTAGGCACTTAAGCTGGAATAATTCGGGTGGTTCCGCCACAGGTCTCCCCGCAGGCACGATTGGCCTTGCCCTGGAGCGGGTAAGTATCTGAGGGTACCCTTGCTTCAGTCATTTTTCTGTGTGTCTTGATTTTGCCTTTTCTTCCTTTCAGCAAGCGGAGGTAGGGCTTGGCTGGTCTGGCCCCTACGAAGGCCCTTAAGATGGGGCCGGCCTCTTCAGCCGGAGCTGCGGCACGCCATGCTGGTTGGTTGGCCTCCGCGCAAGGCGCCCTTCAGTGGGGGGCCCAGGAGGCACGTGCTGTCATGGGGCAAGCTGCCTAGGTCGACCCCCCTGTTGGAGCGACCATCGTGCCAGGGGAGGTCGTTGACGCGGCCGCGGCCTCGAGCCCGCCTGCCTTGTTGCTGGCGCCGACGTCAATTCCTGCCGGGGCTGTCGCTGGTTCGCCCGCGGAGCCACCCGTTGCCACCGATGTTGAGATGGCTGAGGTGCCTCCGTCCCCGGCTCCTTCGGTCCTGGTCATCCCTGATTCTCCCATTTTCGACCATGAGGAGGGGGCGACCATTGTTGCCAAGGTCGGTGAGCGAAGGCTTGTCACCTTGGCCGAGGAGAGGCCCGGTGCGTCGACTACAGAGGGACCCGATGCGTCGACTGCAGAGGGACCCGATGCCTCGGCCGTGGGGTGCACAGAACCGTGGCATGTCGTGGGGAGCAACGGCCTTATCCCCATGCAGCTCAATCCCAATGAGTGGGGTGGGCAGCCGCTCGTGTTCTGGGGCCGCGATACCTCGGAGCCTCTCCTTGCCCTTAATGATGAGTTGGAGGAAAAGTTGCGAGATAATTTCCGTGAATATAACGAGGGAGCGATGAGGTCGCTTCGATTGGCCACGAAAATCCTTTCTAAAGACGTTCCCAGGGTCTTCCAGGTAAGGATTTAGACGTACACCCCGTGTGATCAGGGCATTCTTTGTGATATTCTATTTTCCTTTTCAGGAGCTCGCGGACATGAGCACCGCTAAGTCGCTGTTCCTCCGTCGCGAGAGCGGCGTTTGGGAATCGCTGCGGTCCCAGTGGGTTGCGCTTACCGAGGCGAATGAGCGCCTCGCCCAATAGAGCACCGAGGCGGCGGACCTTCGGCTGCTCTATGAGGAGCTGAAGTCGGAGGCAGCGGCGGCGCGGACAGAGGAGACGTTGGCACGAACGGAGGCTTCATCGACTCGGGAGCAGGTGGCTTCCCAGGCCGAGGAGATGCAGCAGCGGCAGCTGGAGCTTGGCCAGTTCACCAGCGAGCGGGACCAATTCCAGAGCCAAGCTGCCGTGGCTGTGAGCCGGGCTGAGGCCCTTAGGGGACAACTGGCTGAGGTTACGGAGCGGCTAGCCGAAGCGACCGCTCGAGCCGGGACCCTTTCGGAGGGCCTGGCCATGGCCGTCGGGTCTGCCTGGTCCGCCCAAGCCATGGCTTCCCAGCAGCGTGCCCGGGCCAAAGGTATGTTTTGCCTACTTTGTGATTTTGCTTCAGCTTAACTCTTCTCCTCGTGTCTGAAGAATATTGTCTGGCTGTCTTCAGGGTTCGAGACGGCTCTTAACGAGTCCGTCAAGAACTGCAAGGCGCTTGCCCAGGCGGCCGAGCAGAAGGAGGCTGACCGCACGGCCATGTCCGAGGCCATCTCAGCCTTCTACCGGACCTTTGGCCTCGACGACGTCCCCTCGGGCAGCTCCCCCTAGAGCCGACTGTGGGCCTTGGGCGGCCACGTGCGCAGCAGACTCTGCGGGGCGCTGCACCACGGCGTTAGGCGGGCCTTCGCCGTCCTTGCTTCCCACTACGACATGGATTTGGAGCGGGTCAGCGAGGGCTACTGCTTACCCGATAAAGAGGAGGCCGCCCTGGCCGAGGCCCAAAGGTTGATGCGGCTACCGAGGGTCCAGGCGCGGCGCTGGCTTCCTTTTTTGAGGTGGAGATCCTTTCGCCTGTGTTGTCGTCAGAGGCCGGGCCACATTCTGCCGCGGGTGGAAACGACGCCGTGGGTGCTGCTCCTCCCCCTGCCGACACCTGAGCCTGCGAGGAACAGTTATTTTAAGTATGTGTATGTTTTCTGCGGCCGCTGAGGCCTAGACATTTTGGGTGTCAGAGTATAAAGTTGTGTTTCTTTCCTCTCGTTTCGAGCGTTAGGACTTGTTCGGTAGCAGAATCACTTATCCGAACGCGAGTTACTTTTCACGGAAGGTGATGAGTGAGGTATCCGTATCCCAGAGGCATAGGAGTCCCTTGGCTCGGTCGCCCTTGCCGTTCGAGGTCTCTCTCACTCGTTTTTAGGATTCCGTTATCGATATAGTCGAAAGGCACGAAAGTCGCTTTGGTAGAAAATTTTTCCCAGGAAAATTTTGACGCAGAGGGGGTTCTCCCTTCTAGCCCCCGAGGGAGGGTCGGTTTTTGCTGAGGCAAGGCCGATCCTCCCTTGACAGTTAGACTTTTTATTTGTACATGTAAAGGGACCGAGATACATGAATGACTTGAAACATTTTTAAGGGTAAAAGCGACATAGTTGTTCGATGTTCCAAGCGTTGCTGTAGACGTCGCCTTGATCGTTGGCCAGCTTGTATGTCCCAGGCTTCAATATTTTGGCAATGATGAACGACCCTTCCTAGGGGGGAGTAAGCTTGTGGCGCCCTCGGGCGTCTTGTCGTAGCCGAAGCACCAAGTCTCCCACTTGGAAGCCTCAGGGCCGAATCCTTCGGGCGTGATAGCGTCGCAGAGACTGCTGATACCATGCTGAGTGTAGTAAGGCTACGTCCCGAGCCTCTTCCAGCTGGTCCAATGAATCCTCTCGGCTGGTATGGTTGTTTTGGTCGTCGTATGCCTTTGTCCTCGGGGAACCGTATTCTAAGTCCGTGGGTAGGATGGCCTCGGCCCCATAGACTAGAAAAAATGGCGAGAAACCCGTGGCTTGGCTCGGTGTTGTCCTTAGACTCTAAACCACCGAGGATAGCTCTTTTATCCACTGCTTGCCAAACTTGTTGAGGTCGTTGTAGATCCTCGGTTTTAGTCCCTGCAAAATCATGCCATTGGCACGCTCCACCTGCCCATTTGTCATTGGGTGAGCTACGGTGGCCCAGTCCACACGGATGTGGTGGCCTTCGCAGAAGTCTAGGAACTTTTTCCCAGTGAATTGCGTGCCATTGTCGGTGATGATGGAGTTTGGGATCCCAAAGCGGTGGATGATATTTGTAAAGAACACCACCGGCTGCTCGGACCCGATGCTGGTTAAGGGTCGGATTTCGATCCACCTGGAGAATTTGTCGATGGTGACCAGCAGGTGTGTTAAGCCCCCGGGTGCCTTCTACAAGGGACCGACGAGGTCCAGACCCCACACAGCAAACGGCCAAGTGATAGGTATTGTCTGTAGAGCCTGAGCAGGCAGGTGTATCCGTCTCGCGTAGAATTGACACCCTTGGCAGGAGCGTACAATCCTAGTGGCGTCGACCACCGCGGTCGGCCTGTAGAAACCTTGTCGGAAAGCGTTTCCTACGAGGGTTCGAGGTGCTGCATGGTGACCACAAGCCCCCGAGTGTATTTCCTGTAACAGCTCTTGTCCTTGGGTGATGGATATGCATCGTTGGAGAACGCCTGAGGGGCTGCGGTGGTACAAATCTTTTTCATCACCCAGTAAAATGAACGATTTGGCGCGCCGAGCCAATCGCCGAGCTTCGGCCTTGTCGAGGGGTAGCTCTCCTCGGAGGAGATATTCCAGGTACGGGGTCTGCCTGTTTAGGTTTGGTGTGACCCCATTCTGCTCTATCTCGACACGCAGGGCCTCACCCTCGGCGGCCGAGGGTACCTCGAGCTGGGACGAGGTCCCTCCGGGTTCGGGTGCGCCGTTGAGATTGACGGATGGTTGATATATGTCCCTGGAGAAGACATTCAGGGGAACCGTCGTCCGTCCCGAGGCTATTTTAGACAGCTCATCTGTGGTTTCGTTGTACCATCGAGCAACATGGTTGAGTTCCAACCCATGGAATTTATCTTCCAAGCGCCAAACTTCATCACAGTAGGCCTCCATTTTTTGATCGCGGTAGTGAGAGTTCTTCATGACTTCGTCAATAACGAGTTGCGAGTCGCCACGAGCGTCGAGGCGCCGAACCCCTAGCTCGATGGCAATGCGCAACCCATTAACCAAGGCCTCGTATTCGGCCACGTTGTTTGACGCTGGAAAATGGAGGCGTATTACATAGCGCACATGTTTTCCGAGGGGTGAGATGAAGAGCAAGCCAGCACCTGCTCCGGTTTTCATAAGCGACCCATCGAAGTACATGGTCCAAAGTTCGGCCTAGATTGGAGCTGTTGGCAATTGGGTGTCGGTCCATTCAGCCAGGAAGTCTGCCAAGACTTGGGATTTTATGGCCTTCCTAGGGGCAAATGAAAGTGTTTCCCCCATGAGTTCCACTGCCCATTTTGCTATTCTACCCGAGGCCTCTCGGCACTGGATGATCTCTCCCAGGGGGAAGGATGACACCACAGTCACCGGATGAGACTCGAAGTAGTGTCGCAGTTTTCGCCGTGTTAGAATCACTGCGTACAGTAGCTTCTGGATTTGCGGGTAGCAGATTTTGGTCTCGGATAGCACCTTGCTGATGAAGTAGACTGGCCTCTGGATGAGCAGCGCATGCCCTTCTTCTTGTCTCTCGACTACGACAGCAGCGCTGACCACCTGAGTGGTTGCGGCTACGTAAATCAAGAGGGCTTCTCCCGCAGCGGGGGGGGGGGGGGGACCAAGATGGGCACATTTATGAGGAGTGCTTTAAGGTTTCCGAGGGCTTCTTCGGCCTCGGGAGTCCAAGTGAAGCGCTCGGTCTTTCTTAAGAGGCGGTACAAGGGCAATCATTTCTCGCCAAGGCGCGAGATGAAGCGGCTCAGAGCCGCAAGGCATCCCATGACCCTTTGTACTCCTTTTAAATCTTTGATGGGTCCCATGTTGGTGATGGCTGCGATTTTCTCTGGGTTGGCCTCGATGCCTCGTTCAGAGACGATGAATCCTAGGAGCATGCCTCGGGGGACTCCGAAGGCACACTTCTCGGGATTGAGTTTTACGCCCTTTGTTCTTAGGCACCTGAATGTTACTTCAAGGTCGGAGAGGAGGTCGGAGGCTTTTCTTGTTTTGACAACGATGTCATCGACATAAGCCTCGACCGTTCTGCCGATGTGCTCTCCAAACACATGGTTCATGCACCTTTGGTATGTTGCATCTGCATTCCTCAAGCCAAATGGCATAGTAGTATAACAATACATGCCGAAAGGTGTGATAAAAGAAGTCACAAGCTGGTCAGATTCTTTCATCTTGATCTGGTGATAGCCTGAATAGGCATCGAGGAAAGACAGGATTTCGCACCCAGCAGTGGAGTCCACAATTTGATCGATGCGAGGCAGAGGGTAGGGAACTTTTGGACATGCTTTATTCAACCCAGTGTAGTCTACACACATCCTCCATTTCCCACCTTTTTTCTTTAGACCTCCTCACCTATGGCCCTGCGCTTTTCTTCATCAAAACGGCGCAGGTGCTGTTTCACGGGTCGGGCACCGGCTCGGATGTCTAGTGAGTGCTCGGCGACATCCCTCGGTATGCCTGGCATGTACGAGGGACTCCACGCAAAAATCTCGGCGTTTGCGCGGAGAAAGTCGACGAGCACTGCTTCCTATTTGGGGTCGAGCTCGGAGCCGATCCTGACTTTCTTGTCGGCGTCGTTGCTGGGGTCGAGAGAGACAGACTTAACTGCCTCGGCTGGCTCAAAGTTGCCGGCATGCCGCTTCGGGTCGGGCGCCTCTTTGGAGAGGCAATCTAGGTCGGTGATGAGGGCTTCGGACTCAGCGATGGCTTCGGCGTACTCCATGCATTCCACGTCGCAGTCGTAAGCGTGGCGGTATGTGGATCCGACGGTGATGATTCCCTTGGGGCCCGACATCTTGAGTTTGAGGTACGTGTAGTTGGGGACGGCCATGAACTTGGCGTAGGACGGTCTTCCCAACACTGCGTGATAGGTTCCTCGGAAACCCGACTACCTCGAAAGTGAGGGTTTCCTTTCGGAAGTTGGAGGGAGTTCCGAAGCAGACGGGCAAATAAAGTTGCCCAAGGGGCAGGACACGCTTGCCGGGGGCAATCCCGTGAAAAGGTGCTGCACCGGCCCGGATCGTGGACCGATCAACCCCCAAGAGCCCTAGGGTCTCGGCGTAGATGATGTTGAGGCTACTGCCTCCGTCCATGAGGACCTTGGAGAGCCTAGCGTTGCCGATGACAGGGTTGATGACGAGCGGGTACCTTCCTGGGTTCGGTACGTAGTCGGGGTGGTCGTCTTAGTCGAAGGTAATGGGCTTGTCGGACCAGTCTATGTAGACTGGCGTTGCTACCTTCGCCGAGCAGACCTCTCGGCGTTCTTGTTTGCGGTGTCGAGCCGAGGCATTCGCCACTTGCCCACCATAGATCATGAAGCAGTTGTGGACCTCTGGGAACTCCTCTTCCTTGTCGCCCTCCTTATTGTTGTTGCCTTGGTCCTTGTCATCTTCCGCCGAGGGCCCAACCTTATTGAAGTAACGCCGGGGCATGTCACACTCTTCAAGGGTGTGCTTGATGGGACCCCTGTGATAGGGGCATGACTCCTTGAGCATCTTGTCGAACACGTTGGCCCCCCGGGAGGTCTCCGAGGATTCCTGCGCTCGACAACAGCGACGAGATCTGCGTCAACGGCGTTGCGTTTTGCTTGCGCCTTCTTCTTGGTCTTCTTCTTTGTGCCACGCTGGACGGACGCCTCGGGGATGTCTTCCTTCTGCCTTCCCTAAGGCTGCTTGTCTTTCCGGAAGATGGCTTCAACCGCCTCCTAACCAGAGGCGAACTTGTTGGCTATGTCCATCAATTCGCTTGCCTTGGTGGGAGTCTTGCGTCCCAGTTTGCTTACCAGGTCCCAGCAAGATGTGCCAGCGAGGAATGCTCCGATGACGTCCGAGTCGGTGATGTTAGGCAACTCGGTCCCAGCAAGTGGTGTCGGATGTACTCTTGCAGGGATTCCCCTGGCTGCTGGCGGCAGCTCCAGAGATCCCACGAGTTCCCAGGGCACACGTACGTACCTTGGAAATTTCCAGCGAAGGCCTTGACTAGGTCGTCCCAGTCGAAGATCTGCGCAGGAGGCAGATGCTCCAGCCAGGCTCGGGTAGCGTCGGAGAGGAAGAGGGGGAGGTTGCGGATGATGAGGTTGTCGTCGTCCGTCCCTCCCAAGTGGCACGCCAGCCGATAATCCGCGAGCCATAACTCCGGCCTCGTCTCCGATCCCCTGAGTACTTGGTGATGGTAGTCGAGGCTTGGAACCGGGCCGGGAACGGCGCCCGTCGTATGGCCCGGCTGAAGACCCGTGGACCTGGTGGTTCAGGTGAGGGGCTCCGATCCTCCTCACTGTCGTAGCATCCTCCGCGTCTGGGGTGGTAGCCTCGGCGCACCCTTTCCTCAAGGCGGGCTCGACGGTCGTGGCGGTGTTGCTCGTTGCTGAGGCGGTCCAGGGCTGCAGGGGTCTTGTCTCCTGCGTGCTCGGTATGGACCGAGGCTTCCCGCATGTGTCGGGAGGACGCGACGTGACGCTCCGAGGGGCATCCTTGCCTTCGGGAGGCAGAGCTCTCGGCTTGTCGGACTGCGGCATTTTCCAGGAGGTCCTTGAGTTCGCCTTGGATACGTCGCCCCTCGGTGGTGGATGGCTCCGGCATTGTTCGGAGTAACATCGCCGCTGCAGCTAGGTTCTGGTCGGCCCCGTTGAAGGTCGGGGGCAGCCCTGCCCTGGCATCGTCAATAATACGACGCTGGATGTCCTGGGCTCGATGACGCGCTCCTCCGGCGAGTGCTCGGCCTGCCCACTCTTGCTCGAGGTTTTGTCGGAGCTGCATAAGTCGCCCCGTTTCTTCGTCGAGCTTGGCCTGCATCTTGCGGAGTTGCTCAAGCTGCGTGCCCTGACCCCCCGCAGGGGCCCGGGCTTCAGCTAGCTCCCGCGGGATCTCAACGCGAGACGCAGGCGCTGAGGCGTCGTCATTTCTTGGCATGCCGAGGTGGTTGTCTTTGTCGTGATCCTCCTGATCGATGTGGAAGCACTCACGAGATGGGTCGTAACCCTCGTCGTCAAGGCTGTGGCCATCGTCAGAGTAGCTGGAGAGGCAGTGGTCACATGCGGACACGAAGTCTCGCAGGGCTCTGGGATCACGGAGTTCGGAGAAATCCCAACTGAAGTCGGGGTCGTCCTCTTCCTCAGAACCCGCGGGTCTGGAGGTAGAGGCGACCGTCAGTAGGTCCCAAGTTGACCAAATGTGGTACCCCGGAAGATCAGGATATGCCCTTGCGAAAGCGCTTGCCGAAGTGGGGTCGTTTGGCGGATCGAAGCTGAATCTAAAGGGAACATGATGGAAAACTGATGGTACCTCCTGGTTGGTGGATGGTGGTGAAGTTGCATCGGAGATGGAACGTGTCGCTATCTCAGGCGCGAGACTAATGCCCGACAAGTCCCTCGCAAGGGTGCTGGCGTCATCAGTCCGCCTGGGGTTAGCACTTGGCTAGGAAGCGACACCCGTCGTTGTCCCAGGTGCGAGGATAACACCCGACATGTCCCCCGCAGGGGTGCCGGCGCCGTCGACTTGCTCTGGTCCGACAGCCAACGAGGTGCTGCCTCTTGCCTGGCCATGGTTGCTCTGTCTCCCCCTCCTCCGGCGAGGAGGGTGGCGGGGCAAACCCGGGTGTTCCTCTTCCGCCCCGGGGAGATGTCGTCATCGGGTTCGCCTCCAACGAGCGAGCCGACGACCGTCGTTGCTGTCGTGCTGCGGGGTGAGGAGTATCATGTCATAGCTGCCGTCGGAGGACATGAACTCGAGACTCCCAAAGCGGAGCACCATCCCAGGCTGAAGAGGCTGCTGAAGATTGTCCATCTGGAACTTAACGGGAAAGTATTGTCAACACGCAGCGAGCCCCTACCTGGCGCGCCAACTGTCGGTGTTTTGGACACGCGGGGACCCTCAACCGACTAGTGAATTTTATACTGCGTGTCCCTGCCTGGATGGATTGATGCAAGATGAAACACAAGAGGGAGGATGAGGCTTATATTATGTTGCACTGGGGTGCTTGTAGTAGGGGTTACAAGCTTTGCGAGAGAGGGAACGGATCCCAGGTCTCTTGAGAGGTCTCGTGTTGTGGAGAGAAGGTTTTTTGCCTTGAAGTAAGCCGTCTGAGTTAGCCTTCAAAGCCTGCCGTGGGAAGGCCCTGGGCATCTCCTTTTATAGATACAAGGAGGTGATCCACCTGTACATATGTGGGTGTAGCTATGTGCTAACGTGGCCGACAGAGAAGTGCTTGAGCCCTATAGAAGCGTAGCTGGCGGTGCGGCCCCAGGTCCAGCTGACGTTTCTTTGCCTTCGTAGAGAGCTGAGGGCGGTCGACGTCATGGGTGCATGCCGAGAATCATCATTACCTGCTATTGGAGTAATTTGATGTAACACCGGTCTTGTTCCTTCATAGACTGAGGTGGCTAGCTAGGGGAAGGATAGTGTTGTTTTCCCGGTTTGCATAGTTGGCTCGAGGTCGTCTTGGGCGAGGCGGTGATCTCTCCCAAAGCCGAGGCCTAGGTCGGGCGAGGCGAAGATCCTCTCCCGAGGCCGAGGCTGAGGCTGAGGCCGAGGCCTGGGTCGGGCGAGGCAAAGACCTCCTCCCGAGGCCGAGGCTAAGGCCGAGGCCTGGGTCAGGCGTGGCGATGATTCCTTCCGAGCCCGAGGCTGGGGTTGGGCGAGGCGGAACTTCCTGCTGCGCCCGAGGCCGATCTCGGGAGAGGTGGTGACTTACTGTTGTCAGTCTTACCCTGGTGGTTGGCACAGTGGTCTGAACGGGGTGAATAGTGTCGTCATCCTGTCAGAACGATCAGTAAGAAGGGTGAAGTGACTGCATCATTTCGACCTTGCCAACTGAGGCGCGCATGTCAGGATAAGGTGTCAGGCGATCCCCGCATTAAATGTGCACGTGATACAGTCGGTGGCAAGGCAATTTGGCCAAGGTTGCTATTCTACAAAGTTTGCCCGAGCTTCGCCTCGGGCGAGCCGGGGGTTTGCTCACTGCCTGAGGGGACCCTCGAGCGAGCCGTGAATCCGTTCGGGACTACTATTCTTGCCCGATGCTGGGCTCGGGTGAGACGGGATCGCGTCCCTTGGTAGATGAGGCTTTAACTTTGAGCCGTGGTTACCAGTCTTTATGGTTTGTTTTAAAGATGTTTTCTAGCCATGCTTAGGAGTACTAGGGGTACCCCTATTTATGGTACCTGATAGCTGTCGTCATGGACTCTTGATTGACGCTTGCTCTGTTCATGGACTCATGCGCGCGCGTCAGATGACTGCGCGGTCGGCGCTGGACGAGGTCACCGACACGAGCGCCTTCGACCGGTCGCCATCCACCTTCCGGAGCTCCGTTTCTAGGGACGGGCGATTCCCCGTCGTGGCAGGGCGGTACCACCTCTACGTCTCGTACGCGTGCCCCTGGGCGTCCCGATGCCTCGCCTTCCTCAAGCTCAAGGGCCTCGACCACGCCATCGGCGTCACGGTACGTCGGTAACCCTAGCCTCGCCCTCGCCATAACGAGCCGGCAAGCCGGATCGGGGGTTCGCTCGGCAGTGGATAGATTCCAGTTCCCCGTGATGCGCTGCATCGGAACCGTAGGTCGTGAAGCCCATCTTCGAGCAGACCAAGGAGAGCGACGAGCATCTGGGCTGGGTGTTCCCCGTTGCCGCCGATGAGGAGCCTGGCGCCGAGCCTGACCCTCTCAACGGCGCCCAAAGCGTGAGGGAGCTCTACGAGATCGCCAGCTCCAACTACGCCGGGAAGCCAACCGTCCCCATGAGCCTCCAATCCCGTCACTCCAAATCCACCAAACAAGCAGCGGATCTGATTCCCCCTCCTCCTTTCCAGCACGCAGAAGTGCAGAACAGTCCAACAGCCAAGTTGATTCCAGTGTTCCATTGCATTTCAGGTGCTGTGGGACAAGCAGTTGAAGACGGTGGTGAACAACGAGAGCTCCAAGAACATCCGGATGCTCAACGCCGAGTTCAACGACATCGCCAGGAACCCCGGGCTGGACCTCACCCGGCCCACCTCTGGGCCTCCATCGACGAGGCCAACGAGCTGGTCTACGATGCCATCAACAACGGCGTCTACAAGTGCGGCTTCGCCAAGAAGAAGGACGGCTGCGTGCTCGTGCCGAATTTGGGGTCGCTCACCAGCATCCATGACAGGTGGGTGCTTTAACTTTTTCAATCGCCTTAATAGTAGATTATTATGTTTTTTATTATGATTTGGTATCTTCTCCATGTCTATGAACAAGAAACATTATGTTCCCCCGAATATAGATCGCTGAGGGTTTATTGTTCCTAGCGATGCAGGGCGCGTGAACTCTTCTACTACCTCAAGGGTGGGCAGGTGGACTATGGCGAGGAGCACAACAAGGCTTGCGGCCACAACAGGTTTGGGAGAATAATATCACATAGGTAGGAGATTCCAAAGAACACAAATACATGGCCATGGCCTTTCAGAAATTTATTTATCCATTAGTTCTTACATGGCTGTTCTAATTTGGTGTAGGGCACTATCCTGTTTGTTACGAGCACAACCCAGTGCATTTTGTGGGGGCACTCTGCTAGCGCGCAGGTTGTGAGGGTGCTGCATCAGATGCTTGCCGACAAGGTACACAAACAAGAGATTTTTCGGTTTTACTCACAAGTGATAGCTGTTTATTGCTACTGGTGGAATTAGTCATGCCTATCATGTGCTTTCAGAGGGATGGTTCATGTGAGCTGGAGAACAGGATTAGAGCACCCAAATTAGGATGACTTTAAGTCAATTTCTGTTAACTTGGGCCTCTGCTAACACACTTTTGTAGGGATAGTCCAAGAATCTATTTTTAGCAATGTTATCAAGTCGTATGACTAATCACGATTTGTAGGTTGATCGCTGCCATGGCAATCAACTATGCACTATGATTAGTCAGGTTGGTCGGTCTCATGGTCACTAGAATCGATTTAGATGATTTGATAACATTGGTTTTTGCTCACGATTAACTAGGCTGATCGCTGCCATGGCGATCAGCTATGAACTATGATTAGTCATGATTAATTATGATTAGTCATGATTAATTGTGATTAGTCATGATTAGTCTTGGACTGACTGATGTCATCAGTGACTAGGAATGATTAGACGATTCGATAACATTGGTTTTTAGTATGGCCAAAGTTCATTCTTAGTTTAACCTTCCCCTCACTTTATGTGAATTTGACGTGCGCTTTTGTCACTGAATTGAACTTATGTTTTTTTTCATGACACTCTATGGGTGCATGTGGCATGCTGGTCTTTCTTGTTGCATGTTGAGCCGACAGCTTGCTGGCATGTTGTAGTGTTACGAAACATGTGAACTTTAGCACTGTGGATATACTATATATAATTCTAACACATATTGTGATACTGATCTCAGGCTTTCCCTGGTCATGGTACTTCTGAAGATTGTGGTTGTTGTTATGGACGGTGGAAATGGTTGGTTCTGATGGTTTTGGTCTTTTGTGGATTGTTATTGTTTTTTACGAGGGGCGGCGCGATCCTTTTCAATCTCGCATGTTGTATCGCAATATGTTTTCGTTTTTAATGTTGTCCATCAACTATTCTTATATGTGTGACACCAACATACTTATCTATTGAATGCCATGTACAGGCAGAGGAAGTTGTGGTGGAAAAGACCAAAACAATGATAAAAAGCCTCTACATCTTGTCAAAGGTGCCTTTGGACAGGTATGTAATTTACTTGGTTACAATATTTGCTTTAGGTGTTCTTGAATAGTATACATATTCAAGTCAAATAGATGATGAAAGTTACCTGAGTGACTGATCAGTCAAATTAATTTTGGGTCAAATATGGTGAGGCACGTATTTCAAAATTGGTTCACTTATGGTGTAACACATTTCATAGTTTTTCATTGCCTCATGTGTTCATTTGGGGCCTGTAGTATTAGGGTATGTACTTTTGAGTTGTTAGACTGGATAGATTGCCTGTGCATTCCGTTTGATATTGGGATTTGAGAAGCTACATGTGACATTTGGAACTAATGAGAATACTATACCTTTGAGCATAAAAGCTGAGTCTTTGTTCCTTACATATCTCATGCAATTGAATTGCATTTTTTTATTTTAAGAGGATTAAATGCATGCTCATCTGAATATAATACTCCCTTTGTTTACAAATTATAGTTCGCTTTAGCTTTGTTCTAAGTTAAACTTCTCTAACTTCGATAAAAGTTTTAGAAAAATATATTAACATCTACAAGTTGAAATATGACCTCATCTTTGATGGAGGTTGCACTAATTTCTTGGTCCAATTTATATCTATACTACTATATTAAGGCTGTAAAAGGGTAGCCTGCCTCCCTTGGTTCTGCCTTCCGTAAATCCACACCATCTATATATATCCCTTCGATCCTTGCCCTTGAACTAGCAGAACATCCTCCGTATCCCACCACCCGAGCGATTTCCTCTCCCTCACGTCCCACGCCATGCCCTGATGACGTTCTTCCTCCTGACCACGACGCTCGCCGCAGTCCCATCCTCCCAGCTTTCTTCTGCATAATTTCTTTTATATTATAATTTGTGTTCATGCTTAGGTAAGTAATGCCGCACAATTTTTGTTTACCCCTATTTTTGTTGCAGATTGTACAGACTGTATCTCTACTACTTCTTAAGAGCATAGCGTAGGCGTCCACGGTGCACGGTTCTGCCTGCCCCTCTCCCCTGCACCCCGGTGTGGCCACGCGAGCGTTGCTCGTGCCTCCCAGCAAGGAAACCACACGAGCGTTTCCTGCGCCTCCCTCTCTCGATGCAGTGCCCTTCCATCCACGCGTCGTGCTCCTTCCTTCCATCACCGCCCAAAATCTCCGGCGTGAAAGTAGGCGAACCTCGCGCCCGTAATCGTCCTTCCGTGCCCCCGCCTTCCATCGTCGCGACTGTGCTACGCTCCTCTTCCATCCTCTCCCACACGACTTGCCCTCCTTCCATCGTCGCTCCCGTGCGCGCTGCCCTTCCATCCTCGCTCGCCCGCGCTCTGCCTTCAAGTCGTCGTGAATGTCGCGATGCCGTGGGCGACCTCCACTTGGGTCGTCCCAAGCCTGGTCGCTGGCTCGTGGACCTCGAGGCGCCCATTCTCTCACCACCCCATCGATCGTGCGTGCCGCCACCGCCCCAGCCCGCGATCCCCCCCTCCCCGTCACCACCCCGAGCGATGTGCTCGCACATCCATCGCACTCCCGACCCCTCCGGCAACAACTCGGAGGGGTCGAGGCTGAATCCGCCGATGAGAAGGGGACAATGGCTAGGCTGGCGGTGGCCACGAGGGCGTTCTCCGCTTCGGCCTCCAACGGCGACACTGGCGACGGGGTCGGCGATAGCATGGGGAGGAAGACCACGGCGACATGGTGAGGAGAAGTCTGGGCAAGGCGAAACAGTGGATCTCGCGTGGCCGGAGCATGCCCCTGGCATTAAGCACTGCACTGCTGTCTAGCGATAGCCATGGCAGCCTGCACGACAGCGCGGCGTAGAAAGCACCACCAGCGCCCCCCTGTCCATGAGGTCCGACAACGGCGTGACTGAATGGCTTGTTTGCGTCGAGGTTAGCCCTAGGTCATGCTGCCGGACTGCGGAATTTTCCAGGATCTGTTCTAAGCTGCCACCTGTGAATTTGCACTTCAATGTCTTATATGCCAAATTCAACATCTACAATACCAGCTCAAATGAATATATGCAGTGTCAAGTACATTAAATCTTATTATGGAAATTGGGTATTTGTTGTCCTCATTTTCTCAGGTAGTCCACGACCTCTGTTCACGAACTCTCCAAAACAGAAGCACAATATTTCTCAGCTTAGTTCTGTATCATTGGACCCCTGAAATAAATAAGAAAACAACCACTATAAAACAGTTTGTCAGGTTCATCTCTTCTCTCCATGGTTGCGTTGCCAAACTTCTTCACCACACTATAGGAGCCGGAGGTTTGTTCAATTATATTATTGCATTGAATGGCTTCAAACTCGCCATTTTCTCTTCTCACGTGTGTATAGAACTGCCAAACTAAATGTTTGCACGTGACTTGGATGTGTAGCTTCCTATAAGTTACAACAGGAGTAGTTCGTGGTCTCACCAATATATGTTATTTCTTGTAGTCGTTGATTACGCATTTCAGCGGGCAACACAACGTCAGTAAAACAATTGTTACTGGAACTGTACTCCACTGAACTTCAGCTATTCCAGGATCTGATCGTGCAAAGTTCCTGCTGGTTGGTACAATATACATCCTAGAATCCTGGTCATGTATCTTTAGAAGTTTTCTTTGCTCTTTATTCTTTTCGAACATATTATGAACAATGGTAATAAGCTAGAGCTAAGCATATCTTTTGCAGTTTTTCACTTTGTTAGAATTATAGGGGGAATTAATGTCACTGTGATTACAAAACAGCCACAAGTCAGGTCGACTACTCATGGGACTACCCACACACAAAAGTTACAAACTGGCTGGTAGTAGAGGCACAAAGATAAATTAGTTCTAAGTCATAAGCGAAAGCAAAATAAAATAAACAACCATGCATGTGCAGTAATGGGGTCGGTATACTCAAAGTCAATGTTTTCCTCATTGGTTAAATTGGGACAACATTCTCCTGGTCAGACTCAAAGTAAATGTTTTCCTCATTGGTTGGCTCTTGTTCAGGCTGAAATTCATCTTCACTAACATCTCTCATTTTGGGACAGCCTTGAACTCTTATGAAGTTTCTCATATTCCTCAACCCTACATGCACTACCGGAATCGCGTTCTTTGCCGAGTGTCTAAGACACTCGGCAAAGGCTATTTTACACTCGGCAAAGGCTTTGCCGAGTGTAACACTCGGCAAAAATTTCATCGGCAAAGGGTTCTTTGCCGAGTGCTTTTTTTCGGACACTCGGCAAAGACTTTGCCGAGTGTCAAAAAGCACTCGGCAAAGAAAAACACTCGGCAAATTAAGAATCGAAAAAATTAAAAAAAAACAGCAAAACATTTTTTAAATTCTAGAAACAACTCTCCAACCCTACCCTATTACCTTACCTGTTGCCCTATCATTTTTACTATTATTTTGAATCAAATTTATATGTTTTGTAAATTGTGAGATTCGAACTCACAACCTCTCTCTCGCGCATACCCTCCTATACCACTACACTACTACATCAATTATGTTTATATTACGTTTCCATTCCCCATGTACTATAACAAATTGAGAGTAATTTGATTATTTAAGGCACTAAATGAGTTCATTTGAAAATGTGACCAACTATAAAGTTGCATAACTTTTTGAGATCTAAAAGTTTTATTTTAATAGTTTCTACATCCGAGACCGTTTATAAAATTTGAATTTTAAATTTAAAAACTTCACACGAAATTTTCAATGATAAGATGATTTCAAATCAAAAAATTGTCAACTACAAAGTTTCATTACATTTCAAGACCTACAACTTTTATTTTGGTGGTTTTTCCATCCGAGACAGTTTGAAAAATTCAAATTTCAAAATTCAAACATAGTTTTGCATAACAAGATGATTTCAAACTAAAACATTGTCGACTACAAAGTTTCATAACTCTTCAATACCTACAACTTTCATGTTGGTGGTTTTTGCTTTCGAAGTCGTTTTCAAAATTCAAATTTTAAATTTTTTAAATTCAGACGTAGTTTTCGTTGACAATATGACTTCAAATGAAAAAGTTGTCAACTATAAACTTCTATAACTTCTCAAGATCAACAAAGTTTATTTTGGTTGTTTGGTAATTTGTTTATCTCAGATGATGGTTCTAACAATATGCACAAATTCTATACGTCTCTCTCGTAGTTTCATAAACTACGAGAGAGATATAGGTTTTATGAACAAATTTATTTTTATTTTGTCATATGAAGAAATGTTCAATATATAAATTGTACATCATGATGAGTTATACAAATTTATAGTTGAAAACTTTTTCATTTGAATTAATTTACTACTTTAAAATGTGATTTTTAAATTGTCTTTGCCTAGTGTTGGAGAAAAAACACTCGGCAAAGAGCTCTTTGCCGAGTGTTGTATTTGTGACACTCGGCAAAGAGCCCTTTGCCGAGTGTCAAAAAAAGACACTCGGCAAAGAAACTCTTTGTCGAGTGTCAAAAATAAAACACTCGGCAAAGAGCTTTTTCGCCGAGTGTTTTCTTTTACCGAGGGTTTTTTGCGTGGCACTCGGTAAAGAGCTCTTTGCCGATTTCCCGAAATAAAACACTCGGCAAAGAATATGGCACTCGGCAAAGAGCCAAATTCCGGTAGTGATGCCAAATCTTTTGGTTCTTTTTGGCTTTTTATTTTTTCCCATTCATCCTGTTATTGTATTGCACAAACACCTGTTAGCTTGTCTCTTTTCTTTGTATGATTCTACAAAAATACAAATGCAAATCTAAGCTTGTTCATACTTCACAAATGACAAACCTGAAATAACAAGTGATGTATATTAATAATATAACTTGGAGCTAGAATCTTAACCATACAAAATAGCTCCAAGTTCTTTCACAACCGGAATATATAGGCATTGAAGAGAGAATTCTTACAACCATTCTTTGCAAAATTGGAACTTGTGTCCCATAATTGTCCCACCATTTTCCTACCAGTGAAAGGCATAAACAATATATACAAAAACTAATTGTGGGCATCAAATGAATGCTACAGACATGAACACAACTACAAATCATGTAGGATTAGTACCTAGATCAAAATCATAACCCTTGCATTTAGCCTTTGCTATAGGTTTTCCAAATTGACCTTTATCTCTGAACTTGGGGAGCTCCCCATTGCAGATAAGGTAATCACATTGTATCCTATGGTGTGCAATTTTATTTCCCCTGCCCTCTTCTATGAACCAAGTATCAATTTATCACATTGTAACCCATGTCTGTTTTGGTAGACCTCAGCCTTAGACGTTATTTGTCAACTTATCCCCCTTCTTACTCAAGGAGCATTAATTATATATGGAAATGAACCATCAAATGCTTCGGAGCTACCAAAGAACACAAAAGCTAAGAAGAAAAGTTTGAAAGAGCCACTTATCATTCGGATCATGCAGACAAGGGAAGGATTAAAGCTAGGAATCAGTTGCCTCAAGCATGGCAGTGCAAAGGTATCTCTATGCAGGTTCATATCTTTCTCATCCTTTTGGCTAAGATAAGGTGTAGTATACTAATATTTGTTCTTTTCGGTTTAATATCTGATATGTGGACCATATTCTCACTCTGATATTAAATTTATTTAAATATAATATATGTACGATACAAGTCATTGGAAAATAATGAACACATACTTTTTTCACACAAACGGACAGGAGTGTGTGATTGCATTAGGAATAAACAGAGTTTGTTAAATTATATTTGTGACTGTTTTGGTGTGTAAAACAATTGAACACATAGGGTAATAATAGTAAGTCATGATATGTGTCTGGCTGTAGGGATATGATTTGCATTGGAAGTGTAAACGATGGGTGGATTGGAGTTCATGGACGAGCGCTCCTTTGGTCCTTTGTTACATGTTATATATCACCTTCATTGTAGTCTTACTACATGTTTTTGGTGTAACAAAATTCTTGTTATTCTCACCGTGTTTTGTGAGGAGGTGACTAACTGGCTGATGCTTTTGCCTCAGGAGTTGATTATTGTTGTGGCTCGCTGCTGGGATCACTATGCCATCTAAAGATTATGCATCACAGTTATTATTCCTTTTCAGGTACCCTGAAGATTTTGTTTCTGTTTTTAACGAACGATGAGTAGTTCACTGTGCCATCTGCAGACGCTGTTTTGCTATAATTGTCGCATACTAGCTCCATGTTTTGGGATATTTTTAAAAAGTTCCTGCTATATATCAAGAATGTATTCGACAAGACTTGTTCTTTGATAGACATTGTCCTTAACTAGATTGCCAAATTATGTGACATTCATTAGACTCGTGCATTTGATTATTCCGACTTATGTTGCATTATCTGCATTCAACTTAACATGTTTTCTGAAAATTAATATCTATGAGACAATCTTATTCTGGAAAGGTTTATTATCAACTTTTTAATGTTGTAGATAACTGTTATATTAACTGTGAACAGTCCATCCTATTATAATTTTTGTTACACCTTTTACATGGCCATCAGTAATCACAGTTAAGGGTTGGATAAAGGCACTATGTAGTGTGGTCCTTCTAATTGTGTTGCTGAAGTTCTTATTGAGGTTATTAAGGTTTGCCAACTTTTTAGGTAGGTGTTCTAGAGCACGAAAGGCCCTTGAGCTAAGCCAACTTTTAGGAGTAAATATTTCTCCAATAGGTACTTCTGCAGTAGTCATGAGTCATTGCTTATATGAAGTAAGGAGAGAAAATTAATGCTTCTCTTTTCTGATGCGTGAGGTTGTACATGGACATTCTACAGAGAGCTGGTGAAGCAGTGTGCCTTTCAAGTACTACATCAATGATTTCTTATTTCTTTATGGACTTGTAGCACCTGAATGGGACCCTTTTTGAACTCTGCATTTTTTAAGATGACATTATTGTCGTATTTTAATATAATTTGATCCGTATCAATTTAGTTATGTATTGATTGTTGCCAAAGAATTTATGAGATATTGAGATCGATAATATATGTGGTATTTTTATGTAATTGTTGTGCAATAACATTTTGCTGGATATTTTGTATACCGTTGCAACGCACGGACACCTAACTAGTTATTCTATATTAGGCCATGGGTAAGGTTTGGGTACAAATTAGAGTAGCATAGGAGAACAAGTGTACTAGATTGAATAGGAATATTCATCCATCACACAATTCCTTGTAAGGTTCTACTAAGCCTAAAGGGGGTGAACATGCCCTATCTAAACAACACTTAAAACAAATTAGCAACATGAGCGACACTGTCACTTCACCATCGAGGCTTGGCACTACTAGCCCGTGAGCAGCATTGTAAAAGGGAAATGGGCTATGTGCCATTTCTAACTTAGTTTTGGTGATTAATGATAAACACAACCTTGAGAGCTAGCTAGTTTGCTAAGTACACACTTGCAGGTTGAAAGTTCCCTTTGACTGGGAACACATATCTGGATGTTGCCTAAAGGGGGGTGAATAGGCAAATAAAAATTAACACAGAAAACTTAGAACTTGTTACTCTACTCGAAGTAGTATATGCAATCGGGATAGTCGAGTCAAGTAGATCGCAATGGAATTGTAGTTTCTGTCTCAAAATAGCCTGCAATTCAAGAACAACTTATGCTAGCAAAATGGTTTATGCATTGCAAGAAATTAGGTAGCAACGGATGCTAGCAACACACATATTTATATGTTGCAAGAAAATCAACTGGAAACGTTTACCATGCGTTGCAAGTGTCATCTGTAGAATGTCCAAATTACCTAGCAATGTTTGCCATCCGTTGCAAGGGTCATTCGTAGTATTTATGTCACCTAACAACATTTGTCATGCAGTGCAAGTGTCATCCATACTATTTGTGTTACATAGCAATGCTTATCATGTGTTGCAAGCATTATAAGTAGTATTTATGCAAATCACTATATTGGTTTTGATACTTACAAAGTACTCCTTCCATCCCAATTTATAGATCATTTGATTTTTTGGACACCAAATTTGTCTTACTCACCTTATTCAAAAAATCATAATTATTACTTATTTTTATTATGGTTTAATTTTTCCCATAATTCTCAGGTCTGCTTCCTTTGCCTCGCCACCCCGACCTAGAATCCGACCCCACCACAATCGGACGATGCCGCCGAGCGTCGCCATCGCAAGCGCTGCCTCCTCATGGAGCTCCATCTCTCCCGAAGCACTGCACCACAACGAGCGTCGGGGTCTCTCCGCTTCCCTGTTCTCCTCCTCCTCCACCCTTCCCATACATAGCTAAATCCAAATCCTACCTGTCACAGCCGCCGTTGTCGACGCCGCTGCCTCCTCGCCTTCCCGATGTCCTAATCGGAGGCGTCCCCGCCTCCTACTCCGGCCGCTGCAGAGCCCACGGTACCAACGAAGACCTCCTCGTCCCTAGCGGTGGGCAGCGCATGTCACCTGTTCCTCTAATCTCTCCTGTGCTAAATCTAATTTATGTTTTTTGTTCCATGCCAACCTCCTCCCGATCCCAAATTCTAGTGCCGGATCGAGGAGGTTGCGATGCCATTCATTTCGATGTGGAGCTGATATAAAAAATAGGTAGCTTGAGCTTGAGCTCGACCCCAACCCCTACCTCCTCTATGCCCTCACCATCATGTGCGAGCTACACCAAGCTAGGTCAATGTTGCGCTAGGTTAGTGTTGCTACCCCTCACCAGTCACTCATCCGCTCCTACCTCTCTCCATCCCTTTATTCGTCTTCCTCCTGAGAGTTTAATTAAATTTTTTTTCTATTCATGTGAGCCCTTCTCCTTTGTGTGCTTCTTCTTGCCTCACTTGATTGTTGCTTCCAACTTAACAGAATTGACTAGATTGAGGTATCTTTATACTAAACCAAAAGGCTGATAGGAAGATATCTGTTGTTGGGGGCATTCATCTTTCGAAGGTCCTCAAAAACGCTACTAACATGTTTTCCAAGTATAATATATTCATAGGGACCTTCGGCCTTAGGATGAAGGTGTACACGATATGAAAGGCGCGGTCTAGAAGAAGGATGAACTAGTTCCGAAGCTACGTATGGAGAAGCTTCAGCTTAGCGGTGGAAAATGAAACCGACTTAAAGGGGAAAAGGTTGTCTAGTTCTCGATAGATTATCCCTTAGTCAATAGTAAATGTCAAGGGCATGGATGTAACTTTACACAGGCTGCGTCCTGTGCCTATAAATAGATGAACAGTAGCACTGTACTGTTCACGCTGACTTGTATTCACTCGCACGTCACACTTGGATTCTTACCTTCTGTCAAGCCAAAGGTACAAATGTAATTCGATATCGTTAATGTTTATTCATGGTTATTGAAAGTCGCCTAGAGGGGGGTGAATAGGGCGAAACTGAAATTCTTAAAATAATCACAACTACAAGCCGGGTTAGCGTTAGAAATATAATCGAGTCCGCGAGAGAGGGTGCAAAAAAAATCACAAGCAAATAAGGAGTGAGACACGAGGATTTGTTTTACCGAGGTTCGGTTCTCGCAAACCTACTCCCCGTTGAGGTGGTCACAAAGACCGGGTCTCTTTCAACCCTTTCCCTCTCTCAAACGGTCCCTCGGACCGAGTGAGCTTTCTCTTCTCAAATGCTTGGAACACAAAGTTCCCACAAGGACTACCACAAGATTGGTGTCTCTTGCCTTAATTACAAGTGAGTTGATCGCAATGAAGAATCAAAGAAATAAGAAAGCAATCCAAGCGCAAGAGCTCAAAAGAACAAAAAGCAAATCTCTCTCACTAATCACTAGGGCGTTGTGTGGAGTTTGGAGAGGATTTGATCACTTGGGTGTGTCTAGAATTGAATGCTAGAGCTCTTGTAAGTAGTTGAAGTGGGAAAACTTGGATGACTTGAATGTGGGGTGGTTGGGGGTATTTATAGCCCCAACCACCAAACTAGCTGTTTGGTGGAGGCTGACTGTCGTATGGTGCACCGGACAGTCCGGAGCACACCGGACATGTCTGGTGCGCCAGCCGCGTCACCAGGCCGTTGGGATTCGACCATTGGAGCTTCTGTCTTCTGGGCCCGCCTGGCTGTCCGGTGCACACCGGACAAGTACTGTAGATTGTCCGGTGTGCCAGCGCGCGCGTGCCTGACTTCTGCGCACTTCTGGCGCGCATTAAATGCGCCTGCAGGTGACCGTTGGCGCGAAGTAGTCGTTGCTCCGCTGGCTCACCGGACAGTCCGGTGTACACCGGACAGTCCGATGTACACCGGACAGTCCGGTGAATTATAGCGGAGCAAATTTCCGAGACTGGCGAGTTCCAGAGTCGCTCTTCCTTGGGGCACCGGACACTGTCCGGTGTACACCGGACAGTCCGGTGAATTATAGCGGAGCGCCTCTGGATTTTCCCGAAGGTGAGGAGTTCAGCGTGAAGTCCCCTGGTGCACCGGACACTGTCCGGTGCGCCAGTCCAGGGCACACTTCGGTTATCCCTTCGCTCTTTTGTTGAACCCAATACTTGGTCTTTTTATTGGCTAAGTGTGAACCTTTGGCACCTGTATAACTTGTACACTAGAGCAAACTAGTTAGTCCATTTATTTGTGTTGGGCAATTCAACCACCAAAATCAATTAGGAACTAGGTGTAAGCCTAATTCCGTTTCAATCTCCCCCTTTTTGGTGATTGATGCCAACACAAACCAAAGCAAGTGTAGAAGTACATAATTGAACTAGCTTGCATAATGTAAGTGCAAAGGTTGCTTGGAATTGAGCCAATATAACTACTCATAAGATATGCATGGATTGTTTCTTTATTTTTAACATTTTGGACCACCCTTGCACCACATGTTTTGTTTTTGCAAATTCTTTTGTAAATCCTCTTCAAAGTTCTTTTGCAAATAGTCAAAGGTAGATGAATAAGATTTTGCGAAGCATTTTCAAGATTTGAAATTTTCTTCCCTTGTTTCAAATGCTTTTCCTTTGACTAAACAAAACTCCCCCTAAATGAAATTCTCCTCTTAGTGTTCAAGAGGGTTTTGATATATCAATTTTGAAATACTACTTTCTCCCCCTTTTGAACACAATAAGATACCAATTTAAAATTTATTAATTGAGAATCATACCAAAATCATACCAATTGAAAAACTCTTTTTAAAATTAGGTGGTGGTGCGGTCCTTTTGCTTTGGGCTAATACTTTCTCCCCCTTTGGCATGAATCGCCAAAAACGGAGTCATTAGAGCCCTTTAATTACTCTCTCCCCCTTTGGTCATAAATAAATGAGTGAAGATTATACCAAAGACGGAGTGTTGCTCGGAGTGATGGCGAAGGATGAGTTACGGAGTGGAAGCCTTTGTCTTTGCCGAAGACTCCAAAGCCCTTTCAATACACCTATGACTTGGTTTGAAATAGACTTGAAAACACATTAGTCATAGCATATGAAAGAGATATGCTTAAAGGTATATAGATGAGCTATGTGTGCAAATCAACAAAAGAAGTTCCTAGAATCAAGAATATTTAGCTCATGCCTAAGTTTGTTAAAAGTTTGTTCATCAAGAGGCTTGGTAAAGATATCGGCTAATTGATCTTTAGTGTTAATATATGAAATCTCGATATCTCCCTTTTGTTGGTGATCCCTTAAAAAGTGATACCGAATGGCTATGTGTTTAGTGCGGCTATGCTCAACGGGATTATCCACCATGCGGATTGCACTCTCATTATCACATAGAAGAGGAACTTTGGTTAGTTTGTAACCGTAGTCCCTAAGGGTTTGCCTCATCCAAAGTAGTTGCGCGCAACAATGTCCTGCGGCAATGTACTCGGCTTCGGCGGTAGAAAGAGCTACGGAATTTTGCTTCTTTGAAGCCCAAGATACCAAGGACCTTCCCAAGAACTGGCAAGTCCCCGATGTGCTCTTTCTATTGATTTTACACCCCGCCCAATCGGCATCCGAATAACCAATTAAATCAAAAGTGGATCCCCTAGGATACCAAAGCCCAAACTTAGGAGTATAAACTAAATATCTCAAGATTCATTTTACGGCCGTAAGGTGAGCTTCCTTAGGGTCGGCTTGGAATCTTGCACACATGCATACGGAAAGCATAATATCCAGTCGAGATGCACATAAATATAGCAAAGATCCTATCATCGACCGGTATACCTTTTGATCGACGGATTTACCTCCTTCGTCGAGGTCGAGATGCCCATTGGTTCCCATGGGTGTCTTGATGGGTTTGGCATCCTTCATTCCAAACTTGGTTAGAATATCTTGAGTATACTTCGTTTGGCTTAGGAAGGTGCCCTCTTGGAGTTGCTTTACTTGAAATCCTAAGAAATATTTTAACTCCCCCATCATAGACATCTCGAACTTTTGTGTCATGATCCTACTAAATTCTTCACATGTAGACTCGTTAGTAGACCCAAATATAATATCATGAACATAAATTTGGCATACAAACAAGTCATTTTCAAGAGTTTTAGTGAATAGTGTAGGATCGGCCTTTCCAACTTTGAAGCCATTAGTGATAAGGAAATCTCTTAGGCATTCATACCATGCTCTTGGGGCTTGCTTGAGCCCATAAAGCGCCTTAGAGAGCTTATAAACATGGTTAGGGTACTCACTATCTTCAAAGCGGGAGGTTGCTCAACATAGACCTCTTCCTTGATTGGTCCATTGAGGAAGGCACTTTTCACGTCCATTTGGTAAAGCTTGAAGCCATGGTAAGTAGCATAGGCCAATAATATGCGAATTGACTCAAGCCTAGCTACGGGTGCATAGGTTTCACCGAAATCCAAACCTTCGACTTGGGAGTATCCCTTGGCCACAAGTCGAGCTTTGTTCCTTGTCACCACACCATGCTCATCTTGCTTGTTGCGGAAGACCCATTTGGTTCCTACAACATTTTGATTAGGACGTGGAACTAAATCCCATACCTCATTCCTAGTGAAGTTGTTGAGCTCCTCTTGCATCGCCACCACCCAATCCGAATCTTGAAGTGCTTCCTCTATCCTGTGTGGATCAATAGAGGAAACAAACGAGTAATGTTCACAAAAATGGGCAACACGAGATCTAGTGGTTACCCCCTTATGAATGTCGCCGAGGATGGTGTCGACGGGGTGATCTCGTTGGATTTCTTGGTGGACTCTTGGGTGTGGCGGCCTTTGTTCTTCATCCTCCTTGTCTTGATTATTTGCATCTCCCCCTTGATCATTGCCATCATCTTGAGGTGGCTCATTTGATTGCTCTTCTTCTTCATCAACTTGAGCCTCATCCTCATTTTGAGTTGGTGGGGATGCTTGCGTGGAGGAGGATGGTTGATCTTGTGCATTTGGAGGCTCTTCGGATTCCTTAGGATACACATCCCCAATGGACATGTTCCTTAGCGCGATGCACGGAGCCTCTTCAATACCTATCTCATCAAGATCAACTTGCTCTACTTGAGAGCCGTTAGTCTCATCAAACACAACGTCACAAGAAACTTCAACTTGTCCGGAGGACTTGTTAAAGACTCTATATGCCCTTGTGTTTGAATCATATCCTAGTAAAAAGCCTTCTACTGTCTTAGGAACAAATTTAGATTTTCTACCTCTTTTAACAAGAATAAAGCATTTGCTACCAAAGACTCTAAAATATGAAATATTGGGCTTTTTACCGGTTAGGAGTTCATAAGATGTCTTCTTGAGGACTCGGTGTAGATATAACTGGTTGATGGCGTAGCAGGCGGTGTTGACTGCCTCGGCCCAAAACCGATCTGAAGTCTTGTACTCATCAAGTATGGTTCTTGCCATGTCCAATAGAGTTCTATTCTTCCTCTCCACTACACCATTTTGTTGTGGGGTGTAGGGAGAAGAGAACTCATGCTTGATGCCCTCCTCCTCAAGGAAGCCTTCAATTTGTGAGTTCTTGAACTCCGTCCCGTTGTCGCTTCTAATTTTCTTGATCCTTAAGCCGAACTCATTTTGAGCCCGTCTCAAGAATCCCTTTAAGGTCTCTTGGGTATGAGATTTTTCCTACAAAAAGAACACCCAAGTGAAGCGAGAATAATCATCCACAATTACTAGACAGTACTTACTCCCGCCGATGCTTATGTAAGCTATCGGGCCGAATAGATCCATGTGTAGGAGCTCCAGTGGCCTGTCAGTCGTCATGATGTTCTTGTGTGGATGATGGGCTCCAACATTGAGAGCACCCAGAGGGGGGTGAATAGGTGATCCTGAATAACTTAAACTTAATGCCACAAAAACTTGATTAAGCGTTAGCACAGTATTGCCAAGTGGCTAGAGAAGAGTCTTAGCGAAACACAATAACCAAAAGAGAATCAACACAGGTAGACACAGTGGTTTATCCCGTGGTTCGGCCAAGTACAACACTTGCCTACTTCCACGTTGTGGTGTCCCAACGGACGAGGGTTGCAATCAACCCCTCTCAAGCGGTCCAAAGACCCACTTGAATACCGCGGTGTTTGCTTTTCTTTTCTATATCCCGTTCGCGAGGAATCTCCACAACTTGGAGTCTCTCGCCCTTACAAAGATATTCACAAAGAAGCACGGAGTAAGGGAGGGATCAACAACTCACACAAGACACAAAGATCACAGCAAATACGCACACACAAGACCCAGACTTAAGCTCAAGAGACTAGCACACTAGAACGGAGCTCAAATCACTAGAATGTCGAACAAGTGCGCAAGAATGGAGTGTGAGTGATCAAGAGAGCTCAAGGAATGCTTGGTTAACTCCTCCATGCGCCTAGGGGTCCCTTTAATAGCCCCAAGGCAGCTAGGAGCCGTTGAGAGCAATCCGGGAAGGCAATTCTTGCCTTCTGTCGCCTGGAGCACCGGACAGTCCGGTGCACCACCGGACACTGTCCGGTGCGGATTTCTTTCCTTCTCTGGCGAAGCCGACTGTTGGCGCCTTGGAGCCGTTGGCGCACCGGACATTGTCCGGTGCACACCGGACAGTCCGGTGCCCCCTCCCGACCATTGGCTTGGCCACGTGTCTCGCGCGGATCGCGCAGCCGACCGTTGGCCCGGCCGACCGTTGGCTCACCGGACAGTCCGGTGAATTCCTGAGAGCGGCAAGTTCGCCTGAGCCAGCCGGGCACACCGGACACTGCCGGTGCACCACCGACAACTGTCTGGTGCACCACCGGACAGTCCGGTGCACCCAGACAGAGCTGGCTTTGGTTGAACAAGGCCATCTCTTCTCCAATTCGATTTCTCCTGTTTCCAGCACTTAGACACAATACATTAGCCACTAAAACAATGTACTAAGTCTGAGAAACATACCTTTATACTTGATTTGTACTTTGTCCACCATTTGACACTTAGACACTTGTGTTGGACACTAAATCACCAAAACACTTAGAAATGGCCCAAGGGCACATTTCCCTTTCAATCTCCCCCTTTTTGGTGATTTATGCCAACACAACATAAAGCAAGTAGAACAAGTACAAAATCAATTCAAATAGGAATTCAAAATTGTTTTGATTCAAATTTGACATATATGGTGTGACACCCCAGTGTCACCTAGGGTTTCTCTCAAATGCCAAACCTAAGAGCCATTATTTTATGTGAACCAAAGTAAGCATGAGCATCAAAATAACTTAAGTAAGAAAGAATTCACCAAATGTATATACTTAAAAGTGTCATGATCAAAACAATTGAGACTTTTGAAAGATAAGAATGTGCAACCCTAATTCAAACCCTAAGTAAGCCCCATGAACAAAATTCAAGAAAATATGAAAAAAGTTTAAAATTTTGAGTTGAGCCAATTATATAAGTTAAAGTATATTTATTAAGCAACAAGAAAGATTGAGAAGGCTTAGTTAAAATAACTCAAATAAATTCCCAAATCAGCCCTTGATCAATGAATCCTTAGGGAAATTCAGATTTCTGAATTTCTGGATTTCAGACCTCTTCTCAAAGATCCTCTGTGTTCTCTGTTTTTCAAAACTCAAAGCCAGAAGATCCAAATATCAAAGTCGTGCCAAATTACCTTGAACACATTCTGGGAAAGTTTGAACTCAAACCAAATCCATTTGGCACGGTTTTGGCGCAGCTTAACCTCGGGACCAGGCATTCTGACACTGGCACCTTGGTGACGCTACAACTCCCTGTCCCTAGCCTAAAACCGCACGTCGTCCATACACAAAAGACAAAGCTTGGTCTGGTGAACAAATCCCTTGCAGTGATCTTGCCCAAATTCGCGAAGATTTGCTCCCAATCGGCGCTTGAACGGGGGCAGAGGCAACGGGAACACGTGTTCGACCGCGGCTGACACCCCTGGTTCACGCCCGTTCGCGCACCGCGCCTCCCAGTGCACGCCCGCGCGCACTCGCCGGTCCACGACCACCCGTGCACCGCGCCGTGCCTATAAAGCCCTCCCAGGCGCGCCCCACTTCGCCCCGCACTCACCCTCACCGGCCAGCCACTTTCCTTTAGCTCCGGCGAGCTCATTTCCGCCCGCCATTGCCGCCAGAAGCTTCGGCCACCGTGGCCAGCCCCCCTCCAGCCATCCTCTGGGCAGGCCAGTGCTTCGGCTAGCTCCGCCAGTAGCCCGTGAAGCTCGCCAAGCCCTCGGACCCGACCGGACTTCACCGGAGGCCCGAGATCGACCTCACCGGACTTCGGTCTTCCGCCGCCGCGCGTGGACCGAGCTATCCAATGAGTCTCCGCCCAATTCCTTTCGCTCATAACTTCTCTGGCATCCCGTGGACCTCCCTAACCCATTTGATTGAACTACCTCGCCGTGACCAGGCCGGTCTCCGCGCCGCCGACGAGCATCCCCGCCTGCGCGCGTGGACCGACCGACTCCGGCCATCTCCGACGGCGTTCCGCACACCGTTGTGATCCCCGCGACCTCCCCTTCATCCTCGACCACTTCACCGGAACAGTCTCGCCGCCGGTAAGCCCCTCCGCCCTTTTCTTCGCCGCGGCTACTGTTTAAGGTAGAAGAAGGACCTCGGGTTAGGATTTGTAGAACCCGAGGGGTTTTCTGTAATGCTAGTGACTCATGTGAATAGTAACCTAAGGACTGATTCGCGAAGAAAACTTAGAAAATCGCCAGGGACCCCAATGCAAAGTGGATTTCCATTTAATCAATTCTGTTATTCTTTTTAAAATGACCAGAGAACTTAGAAAATCCATAACTTGATGAAATATTAATCGAAAGTTGTCAAACCAATTTTGCTAGCTCTGGAATATTATGACCTATCATTTAAAAATAGTGAACCCCATGCTTTCTGTTCTAAATTTTAGAGTTTAAAATTAAAAACAGAAACCTACTAAACCTTGTTTAAATAAGAAAAATTAGTTTTTCTTTTGTGCTGAGCTTAAGAAAATTTGTAGATGTTTAAACCTCATTTAGACACTGTTTAAAAATAGTAGGAACCCCAGCATTGAAAAAATATGATGTAGTTATCCATTTAAAGCTATTTTGTCCAAAACTTAGAAAAAATCAGAAAGGCATTAGGAATTAATGAACAGTGATTAATAATATTTTTCCTAGTTTACTTATGCACCAGAGAACCTAGGAAAAATACAGAGACCATTAATTTGAACCAGTTTTAAATTAAGATGATTTGTTTAGACTTATATGGACTGAAAATCCATTATTAGTATTACAAAACTATAACCTAAATGATTAATAAAAATCCAGTGAACTTACAACCACCAGAGTCCCACTACAAAAATACAGAACACCCCAGCCCAACTTTTTAAGTAGGGGAAATAAATACAGAGTGATAATAAGGCATTTTTCCAATAAATCATAAACAACCCCTTTTAATATGATAATGGGCAACCAAAAATTTGCTAAGTCCATGATGAGACAAACCACCAGAGAAAAATGCAAACCCATGAAAAAAAGTAAACCCATACCTTTTGCTAGTAATTTATGAGAAAGGCCATTTAATTCAAATAATGCAAACCACCCCTTCCCTTAAGCAAAAAGAGGCCAAACTTCAGAATGATTGCTCTTGCACAAAATACTAACTATGAAAAATAAGAACTCTGTTGCTTGATATTTTTCAAATATAGTGGTAGTAGAAAGCACCCATTTGGTTAGAAACTTGAGAAAACCATAGAAAAATAATTAAAAGGTAGTAATGGTTAGAAATTTGTATCAAGTCATGTTGTAACACCTAAAAGCCAGAAAAAATAAGTTTTAGAGAATTACCTACTGTTAAATAATAGTTGTAGTTCAAAGCACCCCTTCTGCCCTAGAGTTTAATAGTTTTGTCCAGAGAAAACTATTCACCTTCTGATCCCCAAATTTTAAGACAGAGCACCACCCACCAGTAACAAGCCACTGTAATTTTTGAGGAATTTTTGGAATTTTATAAAAGCAACTTGTAGTTCAAACCCACTCCAAAACCCTTAAGGGAATAAAAGAAAAGGAAAGAAGGAATAAACCTCATCCCAATAAACCTAACTTGAGAACTTATCAATTCTCCCTAAGACTTAAAAGGAATTCAGTGGAACCCCAAAAATAAACCTACCACTTACCTTAGCTAAGTCTAACCCAACTTACCAAGTATACCACTAAAAGGGTTTTACATAAGTAAAGTTAACTTGTTTGAACTCAAAAGGATCATACACCTTTAAAAGTTGTAATTTCTAAAAGCACATATCATATCATGCATATATCTTACGCATTGCATTCATTAGATTGTAATCTTGCCGACGGAGAGTACGTGTTCATCCCCGAGCAAGGACCTATCCAAGAGGAGGACCAGGAGCAGGCTTCAGAGGCTGCTATTGAGGATCTCCCCGCAGCCCCAGCAATTGAAGGCAAGCCCCGGTTTTATGCATAACCATGTTATTATATGCTACTTTACTACACTTAATGCTTGTAGGATTGCAATGTGCACTTAAGTGTAGGAGTTGCTTGAAACCTCTAGTTGCATGAACTTAGGATTCCTTTTTGAGATGAATACTAGTATGCTAGGTCGAGTAGCTGCTTGCTAATCAGGATCTCGGTAGAAGTCGAGTGATTTTTCTAGCACTCGCGCGAGGTCAGGAATTGATTGTATTCATCTTGATAACGAGATCTATGTTGGTCTATGGGCTTGGATCCAGGGAGGATGCCTTGTCCATAAGACGGGAAAAATGAATTAAGGATTAATGTGTGGATACCTGAGTCAAGCTTTTGAACGTACTAAGCACATGCCGGGAAAAATGGTAACCGATAAACCTAGTACCCGAGTGAAGCCGGGCGCAGACTTTATCCCTCATGCGACCTGAGACTGGGTCTCCCATGCTAGCTATGGTGGGTACAAGTGCGGTCACTGCACGGCGGCAGCCGGGGTCAGTGGAGCATTGTATGCCAAGGCGGTGAGGCCTGGACGCGAACGGGGAATCGATGGGGACGGTTGTCATGTGTGGGGTCGGAGTACCCTGACATGCCGTGTGTTTAGGTTTACCTTGCAAGGTTTAAAACTCGATTCGAATCGTCTGCTTCTCGCAGCTAATGAGACTGCTTGATTCCTTGTACTGCATCGAGTAAGAAGTGAAATGTGGTTATATGAGATAACGTGTTGATTGAACTAATTGATTGTTACCATGAATGCTTGGAAGGAGCAAATCTAGCTAAAGTTAATGACGGTAGAATTTGAAAAGCTAAAAATTGAATTTAGAAACAGCTAGTGCTTTTGGCAAACTAAACCCCTCAGCCAAACAGCTGCATAGTCTAGAGGTAGAGGAGTAGACTCCTCACACCGGTTAAGTCTAGCTGAGTATTAGTATACTCAGCCTTGCTTGTGGCACAATTTTTGCAGGTACCATGCAGGAATTGGTTGATGGTGTGACTTGGCCTACCACCCTGCCACCGGGTTGGACGGTCGAGTGGGACGTGGCTCCGGCAGGAGAGGAGCATGAGGAGTAGTGGGCTAGGCCTTGCCCATTTCCTCATTACCGACGACATCGATTATCCGCTGCACTTTATTTTGTGAACTCTTATTCGCTACTCAAAAACTCCGATCTATGTAATAATTCAGTACTTAATTTGAGGTTTCCTGTTTTATTGTATTTCTTCTGTGACTCACCTTCGAGTGAGATTGTGGAATTTGATCCTGGTTAAGTGGCTCTATCAGACTAGATCTGAGGGACT
This sequence comes from Zea mays, assembly GCF_902167145.1. Classification (NCBI taxonomy): domain Eukaryota; kingdom Viridiplantae; phylum Streptophyta; class Magnoliopsida; order Poales; family Poaceae; genus Zea; species Zea mays. The sequence continues at coordinate 82,728,425 of NC_050101.1, forward strand.
GACGGGTTATTCCGATTTAAGTGTGTTACGGCCCCTGAGGCGTGACTTAGGCACTTAAGCTGGAATAATTCGGGTGGTTCCGCCACAGCTGGTATCGGAGAAAATTCCACCACAGAGAAGGACAATAAACCATGGATACCAATTTTCAAAACCTAAAACTTGCCTAGAAACTGTTACGGATCGTCAGGATTAGACCGCTAGACCTAGGACGAAAGGCCTTAGGCATATAGGGAGAAATAGGTGGCTAATTAATTAGGCCCCGTGGGCCAATACTTATATTTTTAGGATGCCCTAAAAAGGCACCCTATTTTCTTGTGAGAGGCAACGTTTCTTACAGCATGCATGCATTATAAAACACCAAGAGGAATTAAAATTTGAGCTAACCCCTTTTCTTTAAAATCATCCGGGCTCTCTTTTTCTTTTTCCTTCCACCATAATCTTTATCTTTAATTCCCTTCCGCAGATGAATTCACCCACCCCCGCCAGTGGAGGAGACTCTCGTTTCAGTTCTGACTTCCTTTCTCGCGAAGGCTTTCCCTCCATCTTGTGGGAAGTGCTTAACTCCGCCGGTTACCCTACGCCCCCTTTGTACACGGTGCAGTTGTATGAGGAGCATCGGGTACCTCGTTGTCGGGTCTGGCTGACCTTGGAGGCTCATCCCCTTCAGCCAGGTTGGCGTTCTCTTGACTCTGAGACGATTGGACTCAGGACGGACGACACCGTTGAGGCGGCAGCCATGAAGACTCTGACGACTTTCTGTGGCTACCATCCCCTGGAGATGGTGATGCACCCCTTGGGACTCTTCCCTGCTGAGAAGAAGGATGATCCCATGTGGTGTAACCGCGTGAGCCATGTGAAGGATGTGTGGGCAATGTATCCTAACTTGGTTGGGAGGGTCACTATTCAGTGCATGAGTGCGCTGTACCGCCTTCAGGCCCTTCAGAGCGATGCTATGGCACTTCTTGCTAACACCGCTCAGACTGCCAAGCTCACTCTCGACAGTCGGGAAGATTTTGTGGTTGACCTATCCACAGAGTTGGTGGAGAAGGATCTGCAGGTGGAGATGCTGAGCCAGCGTATCGCTACCTTGGAGCAGCAAGTGGAGATCCGAGACAACACTATTGATGTCTTGGAGAACCAGCTTCACGATGTGCAGAGGGAACTCGAGGAAGCAAATGACCACTTGGACATGCACCACCTGGAGATGGAGGCTAATGAAGCAGGAAGCGAGGGAGAAGAGGCTCCCGAGGAGCTAGGACCAGCCCCTGGTGCCAATGGGACTACCTCCACGATGCCTCCTTCACCCGTATCCAGTGTCGCTTCCACCGCTCAGGGTTAAGCAGTCGCTTCGACACTTTTAGGCGGATAGGAACCTATGCGAGCTTAGTAGTATCATATTTTGGACTAGGCTTATGGGTACTTTCCCCTGATTGATGTAACCCTGTAAACTTTTAAGTCTGTGGGATCTTTGTCACCGTGTTATCTTCATTCGAACCCAATATTATGATTATGGCATTTTTCCTTCCATATGAATGATATCTTGTCGTTCGAAACTGTGAGTTGGGATAACAATGGCGACAATCTCTGTTTTCAGATGGCAGCTAGGCAGCGTCGCGGGCAGAACGAGCAAGTTCCCCCGCCACCTCCCCCAGCTCCCACAGTGCAGGAGCTGATGGCCCAGCAGAATGAGATTCTGCGACAGCTCTTGCAGCGCCAGCCCCACCAACAGCATCATGGTGGAGGCCAGCATCAGCGACCTCCGGCTATGGCAACATACCAGGAGTTTCTGAGCACGCAGCCGCCCTTGTTCACCAAGGCAGAGGATCCGTTGGACGCCGACGTGTGGCTTCGCGTCGTCGAGTCCAAGTTTCCCCTCCTCACAGGAGACTGCCCTGATGAGGCCAAGGCTCGCTTCGCCGCACAGCAGCTTCGCGGACCTGCTCGGACTTGGTGGGACCACTTTCGTGCTATGCTCCCCGCTGATCGTGAGGTATCTTGGGAGGAATTCAAGACTGCCTTCAGAGGACACCACATTCCAGCTGGCATTCTTGATCGGAAGTTGAATGAATTTCTGGCCCTTAATCAAGGAACCCGCACGGTACTGCAGTATGCGCAAGCCTTCAACGACTTATGCCAGTATGCAGGGTATCATGCTGATTCTGATGAGAAGAAGAGGGATCGCTTCCGCAGGGGTCTCAATACCAAGCTGCGGGAACGACTCAACACTGTCCGGGCTGATAGCTTCAATGAGTTGGTCAATATGGCCATCTCTCAGGAGGATTGCATTGTTGCTCACCGGGCAGAGAAGAAGAGAAAGGCACCAATAGCAGCACCATCCGCTCAGGCTCAGAGGTTCCGGATTGTTTCTCACAATCAGAGCAGGGGTTTTCAGCAGCAGGCAGGCAGATGGGTGATCAGGCCACCTCAGCAGCAGCAGCAGCCGGCACCCAACCGCTACCCAGCTCCCGCCCCAAGAAACAATCAGCCTCCGCAGCAGCAGCAGTTCCGCCAGGGCAATGGGAACAAGTGTTTCACTTGTGGCAATGTGGGCCACTATGCCAAGAATTGCCCCAGGAACCAGCAAAGGCAGATGCCAGCACCAAATCAAGACAAGGGAAGAAAGCAGAAGGTGCAAGTCAGGCAAGGGAAGCTCAACTTCACTGCTCTAGAGGAAATGCCAGAAGGAGCTCCTATCATGACTGGTACCTTTTCAGTTTATAATCAACCTGCTTTAATTCTGTTTGATTCTGGTGCATCTCATAGTTTCATTAGCCAAAAGTTCAGTGCTAAATGCAAACTGCCATTCTCTCACTCAAAAGGGTCATTCATGATAGTCACACCTGGGGGTAAAATTGCAACTAATCAATTAAACCAAAGTGTGCCTATTCAACTGGGAAGCCACATTATCAAAACCACTCTTCTTGTGTTGGGATTGGAAAATGTGGACATTATTCTAGGGGCAAATTGGATGACCTTGCACCAAGTTGTGCTTGATGTAGCCAGTCGTACTATGGAAGTTAATTCTCCTTTCTGCGGGAATTTCACTTTGATTCTGCCTAGTCAGGGTTTTTCTCAGTCATGTACTTTCTCTATGACGGAGTTACCCCTGAAGAAGATCCCAGTGGTCTGTGAGTATGCAGATGTCTTTCCTGATGAATTGCCAGGAATGCCACCGGACCGGGATATTGAATTCGCCATCGAGTTGCAACCAGGAACGGCCCCAATTTCCAAGAGGCCCTACCGAATGCCACCCGCTGAGTTGGCAGAATTGAAGAAGCAGTTGCAAGAATTGCTGGATAAGGGATTCATTCGCCCAAGCACTTCGCCTTGGGGATGTCCAGCACTATTTGTGAAGAAGAAGGATGAAAGCTTGAGGCTGTGTATAGATTACCGCCCTCTTAATGCGGTAACTATCAAGAACAAGTATCCTTTGCCTCGTATTGATGTTCTTTTTGACTAGTTGGTCGGGGCCAAGGTGTTTTCCAAGATAGACCTTCGCTCTGGCTACCATCAGATCAAAATACGAGCAAGCGATATTCCGAAGACGACATTCTCAACCAGATATGGGCTATATGAATTCTTGGTGATGTCATTCGGGCTGACAAATGCACCAGCATATTTCATGTATCTGATGAATTCTGTCTTCATGCCGGAGTTGGACAAGTTCGTGGTGGTTTTCATCGATGATATTTTGGTGTACTCAAAGAACGAAGAAGAACATACCGGGCATTTGCATGTAGTGCTTCAACGTCTGCGAGAGCACCACCTTTATGCCAAGTTATCCAAGTGTGATTTTTGGCTAAAGGAAATCAAATTCTTGGGTCACACTATCTCTCAGGCTGGAATAGCTGTTGATCCTGATAAAGTGCAAGAGGTGATGAATTGGAGGCCACCAACGACTGTTCGCCAGATTCGGAGTTTTCTGGGATTAGCTGGTTATTACCGAAGATTTATTCCGGACTTCTCTCGAATTGCGAAGCCTATTACTGAGTTGCTGAAGAAAGAAGTCAAATTTGTGTGGAGTCAGAAGTGCGAAGATGCCTTCCATGCATTAAGGCAGCATCTGACCACAGCACCAGTATTGGCGCAACCCGACAGCAGCAAGCCTTTTGATGTATATTGCGATGCCTCTGGCACCGGGCTAGGTTGTGTCTTGATGCAAGACAACCGAGTCATTGCTTATGCCTCAAGAGCACTCAGGCCTCATGAGCAAAATTATCCCACTCATGACCTTGAGTTAGCAGCAGTGGTTCATGCATTGAAGATGTGGAGGCACTATCTAATGGGAACCCACTGCAACATCTTCACTGATCATAAGAGCCTTAAGTACATTTTTACTCAGGCTGATCTCAACATGAGGCAGAGAAGATGGCTAGAGCTGATCAAGGATTATGACCTGGAGGTACATTATCACCCAGGGAAAGCTAATGTGGTAGCAGATGCCTTAAGTCGGAAGTTGCAGTGCAACTGTATTCTGATGGATTCTCGCATTAACACCTTGTGTGATGAGTTGAGCAAGATGCAAATTGAAGTGATTCCTTCTGGTTCTTTGTCTCACATTTCTGTTGAGCCAGCTTTGCAAGACCAGATCATTAAGGCCCAGCTCAGTGACAAGGGAGTGCAGATTATCAAGAAGAATCTCCATCAGAAGGTTGAGAAGTATAATTGTTTCCGCCAGGATGAGAAAGGTGTGTTATGGTTCAAGAGCAGATTGGTAATTCCTAAGGACCAGGATCTCAAGAGGAAAATTTTGGATGAGGCCCACCTCTCCAAATTCTTTATGCATCCGGGAAGCACCAAGATGTGCCATGATTTGAAGCTTTTGTACTGGTGGACCAGAATGAAGAGGGAGATAGCCCAGTATGTATCAGAGTGTGACACCTGTCAGAGGATAAAGGCAAGCCACTTGAAGTCCGCTGGAGCTTTGCAACCACTGTCCGTACCTTCGTGGAAGTGGGATGACATCAGCATGGATTTCATTGTGGGTCTGCCCAACACCTCTCGTCATCATGATTCGATTTGGGTTATTGTGGACCGATTAACGAAAGTGGCACATTTTCTTCCTGTGCACACCACTGATAAGGCTCAGAAATATGCAGAATTGTATATTGACCGGATCGTGTGTTTGCACGGATTACCTCGGACCATTGTTTCTGACCGAGGAGCCCAATTTGTTGCCAGATTTTGGGAACAATTGCAAGAGTCTTTGGGAACCAAGCTAATCAGGAGTTCAGCTTACCACCCACAGACTGATGGTCAGACAGAAAGGGTAAACCAGATTCTGGAGGATATGCTGAGAGCTTGTGCGATCGATTGTGGCAAGAACTGGGATAAGCACCTCTCCTTGGCAGAGTTTGCTTATAACAATAGTTATCAATCCAGCCTAAAGATGGCACCTTTTGAAGCTCTCTATGGAAGAAGGTGCAGGACACCACTCAATTGGTCTCAACCTGGTGAAAGAGAAGTTTTTGGACCTGATTTAGTGACTGAAGCCGAAAGGAAGGTCAAGCTAATCAGGAAGAATCTAGAAGCTGCTCAGGCCAGGCAGAAGAGCTATCATGATAAAAGAAGGAAACCTCTCCAGTTCGCGGTGGGAAGTTTTGTATACCTCAAGGTATCACCCACCAAGGGAGTACAGAGGTTTGGGATCAAAGACAAGCTAGCCCCTTGTTACATTGGACCTTATGAGATCATAGAAGCATGTGGACCCGTGGCATACAAGCTGAAGTTACCTTCAAAGATGTCTGCCATTCACAGTGTATTCCATGTATCTCAGCTGAAGAAGTGTGTTCGATTGCCGACTGAGATCATAGCAGAGCCAGAATTGGAGATAGAGCTAGATCTCTCGTACCAAGAGTACCCCTCCAAGATTCTGGATTGCAAGGAAAGATCAACTCGGGCTAAATCGATCAAGATGTTCAAGGTCCAGTGGAGTAATCACTCAGAGGAGGAAGCTACTTGGGAAACCGAGGAATTCTTAAGATCCAACTTCCCCGATTGCCTACCTAAGGAAGCTGGTACGTAATCACCCCCAACCCCTCCTCCTGCCTTTCGAATCTAATTCCCAAAAATATGATCTTAATTCAGAATGAAGTAACTATAAAGTAAATCTTAAAAGGACTTCCTTCTGAAGTTGCAAAGAGAATGACATTCGAAGAGCAGTTTATCCTAATAATAACAATCATCACCCTTTTTCCTATCAGTCTCACCCTTCGCTTCACCCCGGGAGGACTCTGGCCCAAATCTCGGGACGAGATTCCTTTAAGGGGGAAGGCTGTGACACCCCAGTGTCACCTAGGGTTTCTCTCAAATGCCAAACCTAAGAGCCATTATTTTATGTGAACCAAAGTAAGCATGAGCATCAAAATAACTTAAGTAAGAAAGAATTCACCAAATGTATATACTTAAAAGTGTCATGATCAAAACAATTGAGACTTTTGAAAGATAAGAATGTGCAACCCTAATTCAAACCCTAGGTAAGCCCCATGAACAAAATTCAAGAAAATATGAAAAAGGGGATGAAAAGTTTAAAATTTTGAGTTGAGCCAATTATATAAGTTAAAGTATATTTATTAAGCAACAAGAAAGATTGAGAAGGCTTAGTTAAAATAACTCAAATAAATTCCCAAATCAGCCCTTGATCAATGAATCCTTAGGGAAATTCAGATTTCTGAATTTCTGGATTTCAGACCTCTTCTCAAAGATCCTCTGTGTTCTCTGTTTTTCAAAACTCAAAGCCAGAAGATCCAAATATCAAAGTCATGCCAAATTACCTTGAACAAATTCTGGGAAAGTTTGAACTCAAACCAAATCCATTTGGCACGGTTTTGGCGCAGCTTAACCTCGGGACCAGGCATTCTGACACTGGCACCTTGGTGACGCTACAACTCCCTGTCCCTAGCCTAAAACCGCACGTCGTCCATACACAAAAGACAAAGCTTGGTCTGGTGAACAAATCCCTTGCAGTGATCTTGCCCAAATTCGCGAAGATTTGCTCCCAATCGGCGCTTGAACAGGGGCAGAGGCAACGGGAACACGTGTTCGACCGCGGCTGACACCCCTGGTTCACGCCCGTTCGCGCACCGCGCCTCTCAGTGCACGCCCGCGCGCACTCGCCGGTCCACGACCGCCCGTGCACCACGCCGTGCCTATAAAGCCCTCCCAGGCGCGCCCCACTTCGCCCCGCACTCACCCTCACCGGCCAGCCACTTTCCTTTAGCTCCGGCGAGCTCATTTCCGCCCGCCATTGCCGCCAGAAGCTTCGGCCACCGTGGCCAGCCCCCCTCCAGCCATCCTCTGGGCAGGCCAGTGCTTCGGCTAGCTCTGCCAGTAGCCCGTGAAGCTCGCCAAGCCCTTGGACCCGACCGGACTTCACCGGAGGCCCGAGATCGACCTCACCGGACTTCGGTCTTCCGCCGCCGCGCGTGGACCGAGCTATCCAGTGAGTCTCCGCCCAATTCCTTTCGCTCATAACTTCTCTGGCATCCCATGGACCTCCTTGACCCATTTGATTGAACTACCTCGCCGTGACCAGGCCGGTCTCCGCGCCGTCGACGAGCATCCCCGCCTGCGCGCGTGGACCGACCGACTCCGGCCATCTCCGACGGCGTTCCACACACCGTTGTGATCCCCGCGACCTCCCCTTCATCCTCGACCACTTCACCGGAACAGTCTCGCCGCCGGTAAGCCCCTCCGCCCTTTTCTTCGCCGCGGCTACTGTTTAAGGTAGAAGAAGGACCTCGGGTTAGGATTTGTAGAACCCGAGGGGTTTTCTGTAATGACAGTGACTCATGTGAATAGTAACCTAAGGACTGATTCGCAAAGAAAACTTAGAAAATCGCCAGGGACCCCAATGCAAAGTGGATTTCCATTTAATCAATTCTGTTATTCTTTTTAAAATGACCAGAGAACTTAGAAAATCCATAACTTGATGAAATATTAATCGAAAGTTGTCAAACTAATTTTGCTAGCTCTGGAATATTATGACCTATCATTTAAAAATAGTGAACTCCATGCTTTCTGTTCTAAATTTTAGAGTTTAAAATTAAAAACAGAAACCTACTAAACCTTGTTTAAATAAGAAAAATTAGTTTTTCTTTTGTGCTGAGCTTAAGAAAATTTGTAGATGTTTAAACCTCATTTAGACACTGTTTAAAAATAGTAGGAACCCCAGCATTGAAAAAATATGATGTAGTTATCCATTTAAAGCTATTTTGTCCAAAACTTAGAAAAAATCAGAAAGGCATTAGGAATTAATGAACAGTGATTAATAATATTTTCCTAGTTTACTTATGCACCAGAGAACCTAGGAAAAATACAGAGACCATTAATTTGAACCAGTTTTAAATTAAGATGATTTGTTTAGCCTTATATGGACTGAAAATCAATTATTAGAATTACAAAACTATAACCTAAATGATTAATAAAAATCCAGTGAACTTACAACCACCAGAGCCCCACTACAAAAATACAGAACACCCCAGCCCAACTTTTTAAGTAGGGGAAATAAATACAGAGTGATAATAAAGCATTTTTCCAATAAATCATAAACAACCCCTTTTAATGTGATAATGGGCAACCAAAAATTTGCTAAGTCCATGATGAGACAAACCACCAGAGAAAAATGCAAACCCATGAAAAAGAAGTAAACCCATACCTTTTGCTAGTAATTTATGAGAAAGGCCATTTAATTCAAATAATGCAAACCACCCCTTCCCTTAAGCAAAAAGAGGCCAAACTTCAGAATGATTGCTCTTGCACAAAATACTAACTATGAAAAATAAGAACTCTATTGCTTGATATTTTTCAAATATAGTGGTAGTAGAAAGCACCCATTTGGTTAGAAACTTGAGAAAACCATAGAAAAATAATTAAAAGGTAGTAATGGTTAGAAATTTGTATCAAGTCATGTTGTAACACCTAAAAGCCAGCAAAAATAAGTTTTAGAGAATTACCTACTGTTAAATAATAGTTGTAGTTCAAAGCACCCCTTCTGCCCTAGAGTTTAATAATTTTGTCCAGAGAAAACTATTCACCTTCTGATCCCCAAATTTTAAGAAAGAGCACCACCCACCAGTAACAAGCCATTGTAATTTTTGAGGAATTTTTGGAATTTTATAAAAGCAACTTGTAGTTCAAACCCACTCCAAAACCCTTAAGGGAATAAAAGAAAAGGAAAGAAGGAATAAACCTCATCCCAATAAACCTAACTTGAGAACTTATCAATTCTCCCTAAGACTTAAAAGGAATTCAGTAGAACCCCAAAAATAAACCTACCACTTACCTTAGCTAAGTCTAACCCAACTTACCAAGTATACCACTAAAAGGGTTTTACATAAGTAAAGTTAACTTGTTTGAACTCAAAAGGATCATACACCTTTAAAAGTTGTAATTTCTAAAAGCACATATCATATCATGCATATATCTTACGCATTGCATTCATTAGATTGTAATCTTGCCGACGGAGAGTACGTGCTCATCCCCGAGCAAGGACCTATCCAAGAGGAGGACCAGGAGCAGGCTTCAGAGGCTGCTATTGAGGATCTCCCCGCAGCCCCAGCAATTGAAGGCAAGCCCCGGTTTTATGCATAACCATGTTATTATATGCTACTTTACTACACTTAATGCTTGTAGGATTGCAATGTGCACTTAAGTGTAGGAGTTGCTTGAAACCTCTAGTTGCATGAACTTAGGATTCCTTTTTGAGATGAATACTAGTATGCTAGGTCGAGTAGCTGCTTGCTAATCAGGATCTCGGTAGAAGTCGAGTGATTTTTCTAGCACTCGCGCGAGGTCAGGAATTGATTGTATTCATCTTGATAACGGGATCTATGTTGGTCTATGGGCTTGGATCCAGGGAGGAGGCCTTGTCCATAAGACGGGAAAAATGAATTAAGGATTAATGTGTGGATACCTGAGTCAAGCTTTTGAACGTACTAAGCACATGCCGGGAAAAATGGTAACCGGTAAACCTAGTACCTGAGTGAAGCCGGGCGCGGACTTTATCCCTCATGCGACCTGAGACTGGGTCTCCCATGCTAGCTATGGTGGGTACAAGTGCGGTCACTGCACGGCGGCATCCGGGGTCAGTGGAGCATTGTATGCCAAGGCGGTGAGGCCTGGACGCGAACGGGGAATCGATGGGGACGGTTGTCATGTGTGGGGTCGGAGTACCCTGACATGCCGTGTGTTTAGGTTTACCTTGCAAGGTTTAAAACTCGATTCGAATCGTCTGCTTCTCGCAGCTAATGAGACTGCTTGATTCCTTGTACTGCATCGAGTAAGAAGTGAAATGTGGTTATATGAGATAACTTGTTGATTGAACTAATTGATTGTTACCATGAATGCTTGGAAGGAGCAAATCTAGCTAAAGTTAATGACGGTAGAATTTGAAAAGCTAAAAATTGAATTTAGAAACAGCTAGTGCTTTTGGCAAACTAAACCCCTCAGCCAAACAGCTGCATAGTCTAGAGGTAGAGGAGTAGACTCCTCACACCGGTTAAGTCTAGCTGAGTATTAGTATACTCAGCCTTGCTTGTGGCACAATTTTTGCAGGTACCATGCAGGAATTGGTTGATGGTGTGACTTGGCCTACCACCCTGCCACCGGGTTGGACGGTCGAGTGGGACGTGGCTCCGGCAGGAGAGGAGCATGAGGAGTAGTGGGCTAGGCCTTGCCCATTTCCTCATTACCGACGACATCGATTATCCGCTGCACTTTATTTTGTGAACTCTTATTCGCTACTCAAAAACTCCGATCTATGTAATAATTCAGTACTTAATTTGAGGTTTCCTGTTTTATTGTATTTCTTCTGTGACTCACCTTCGAGTGAGATTGTGGAATTTGATCCTGGTTAAGTGGCTCTATCAGACTAGATCTGAGGGACTGACGGGTTATTCCGATTTAAGTGTGTTACGGCCCCTGAGGCGTGACTTAGGCACTTAAGCTGGAATAATTCGGGTGGTTCCGCCACATATGGATCATTCTTTGCCACCACTTGGTTTGTTTTTGCAAATCAAACTCAACTTCCTATCTCTAAGTCAAACACACATGTTGAAACATAAAGAGAGATATTTCACGAGAAATTGATCAAGGATTCAAAAACTCCCCCTATTTCCCATAATCAACCATTCTCCCCACAAGAGACTGACTTTTGATAATAAGAAGCAAACAAGAGTATTTTGACAAACAAAAACTCTAACTCTACTTTTTCAAAAATTCTCAAGTGGTAGCTGATCCATTTATTGCTTTAGCCTTATTTTCTCCCCCTTTGGCATCAAGCACCAAAACGGGATCAATTTTGGCCCTAGAACCCCATTGCCTCACCAAAAATCTTCAACTAAGAGTAAAAGGCAATAAGAGTACGAAGATGAACTTGGAAGAAGTTACTCGTTCATCGGAGTGCAGTGGAAGTCTTGCATGGTCCAAGTTCACCTTTTCCCTTTCACTCCTCCTTTGAGACTAAATTAAGCAAACTCAAGCACACAGTTAGTCTCAAAAGGTCAAGTTGTAGCACATCTCCCCCTAGATTGGTGCATCACTTGCAAAGGACTTGTGAGGTCCGGGGAGTGCATGTACAACTTGAGCACCATAAATAAACAACACAATGCAAAAGGAACATGATCAAAGGCATAAACACATGTATGCTATAAATCAATCCAAGTTCCGCGAATCTAAGACATTTAGCTCACTCCGCAACTTGCAAAAGGTCTGCTCATCTAAAGGCTTGGTAAAGATATCGGCTAGCTGGTTCTCGGAGCTAACATGAAACACTTCGATATTTCCCTTTTGCCGGTGGTCTCTCAAAAAGTGATGCCGGATGTCTATGTGCTTTGTGCGGCTGTGTTCAACAGGATTATCCGCCATGCGGATAGCACTCTCATTATCACATAGGAGTGGGACTTTGCTCAAATTGTAGCCAAAGTCCCTGAGGGTTTGCCTCATCCAAAGTAGTTGCGTGCAACATTGTCCTGCGGCAACATACTCGGCCTCAGCGGTGGATAGGGCAACGGAGGTTTGTTTCTTAGAACTCCATGACACTAGGGACCTTCCTAAGAATTGGCACGTCCCCGATGTACTCTTCCTATCGACCTTACATCCAGCATAGTCGGAGTCTGAATATCCAATCAAGTCAAAGGTAGAGACCCCTTTGGATACCAGATCCCGAAACAAGGCGTAGCGACTAAATATCTAAGAATTCGCTTCACAGTCACTAAGTGACACTCCTTAGGATCGGATTGAAATCTGCACACATGCATACACTAAGCATAATATCCGGTCTACTAGCACATAAATAAAGTAAAGACCCTATCATAGACCGGTATGCTTTTTGATCAACAGACTTACCTCCTTTGTTGAGGTCGGTGTGTCCGTCGGTTCCCATCGGAGTCTTTGCGGGCTTGGCGTCCTTCATCCCAAACCTCTTGATCAAATCTTGTGTGTACTTCGTTTGGGAGATGAAGGTTCCATCCTTGAGTTGCCTCACTTGGAACCCAAGGAAGCAGCTTAACTCGCCCATCATCGACATCTTGAATTTCTGAGTCATCACCCTGCTAAACTCTTCACAAGACTTTTGGTTAGTAGAACCAAATATTATGTCATCAACATAAATTTGGCACACAAAAAGATCAATGTCACAAGTCTTAGTAAAAAGAGTTGGATCGGCTTTCCCAACCTTGAAAGCATTAGCAATTAAAAAGTCTTTAAGGCATTCATACCATGCTCTTGGGGCTTGCTTAAGTCCATAGAGCGCCTTAGAGAGCTTACACACGTGGTCGGGGTACCGTTCATCCTCGAAGCCAGGGGGTTGCTCCACGTACACCTCCTCCTTGATTGGCCCGTTGAGGAAAGCGCTCTTCACATCCATTTGGAACAACCTGAAGGAATGGTGAGCGGCATATGCTAGCAAGATGCGAATGGACTCTAGCCTAGCCACAGGAGCGAAAGTCTCCTCAAAGTCCAAACCTGCGACTTGGGCATAACCTTTTGCCACAAGTCATGCCTTGTTCCTTGTCACCACCCCGTGCTCATCTTGTTTGTTGCGGAACACCCACTTGGTTCCCACAACATTTTGCTTGGGACGAGGCACCAGTGTCCAAACTTCATTTCTTTTGAAGTTGTTGAGCTCCTCCTGCATGGCCAACACCCAGTCCGGATCTAGCAAGGCCTCTTCTACCCTGAAAGGCTCAATAGAAGAGACAAAAGAGTAATGCTCACAAAAATTAACTAATCGAGATCGAGTAGTTACTCCCTTGCTAATATCACCCAAAATTTGGTCGACGAGATGATCCCTTTGAATCATTGCTCGAACTTGGGTTGGAGGTGCCGGTTGTGCTTCTTCCTTCATTACATGATCATCTTGTGCTCCCCCTTGATCACACGCCTCCTGTTCATCATCTTGAGTTGGGGATTGCACCATTGTTGAGGAATAAGGTTGATCTTGCTCATCTCGTTCCTGTGGCCGCACATCTCCAATCGCCATGGTGTGTATTGCGGTCATTGGAACTTCTTCATCTACATCATCAAAATCAACAATTTGCTCTCTTGGAGTCATTAGTCTCATCAAATACAACGTCGCTAGAGACTTCAACCAAACCCGATGATTTGTTGAAGACTCTATACGCCTTTGTATTTGAGTCATAACCTAACAAAAACCCTTCTACGGCTTTGGGAGCAAATTTGGAATTCCTACCCTTCTTCACTAGAATGTAGCATTTACTCCCAAAAACTCGAAAATATGAAACATTGGGTTTGTTACTGGTTAGTAGCTCATACGACGTCTTCTTGAGGAGGCGATGAAGGTAGACCCTGTTGATGGCGTGGCAAGCCGTGTTCACGGCTTCTGACCAAAAGCACTCGGGGGTCTTGAACTCTCCAAGCATCGTCCTCGCCATGTCTATAAGCGTCCTGTTCTTCCTCTCTACCACACCATTTTGTTGTGGTGTGTAGGGAGCGGAGAACTCGTGCTTGATCCCTTCCTCCTCAAGGTACTCCTCCACTTGAAGGTTCTTGAACTCGGACCCATTGTCGCTCCTTATCTTTTTCACCTTGAGCTCAAACTCGTTTTGAGCTCTCCTTAGGAAGCGCTTGAGGGTCCCTTGGGTTTCAGATTTATCCTGCAAAAAGAATACACAAGTGAAGCGGGAAAAGTCATCAACTATAACAAGACCATACTTACTTCCTCCTATACTTAGATAGGCGACGGGTCCGAAGAGGTCCATGTGAAGCATCTCCAAAGGTCTTGATGTGGTCATCATATTTTTGGTGTGATGTGCTCCTCCCACTTGTTTACCTGCTTGACAAGCTGCACAAGGTCTATCTTTTTCGAATTTCACATTAGTTAAACCTATCACGTGTTCTCCCTTTAGAAGCTTGTGAAGGTTCTTCATCCCCACATGTGCTAAGCGGCGATGCCACAGCCAGCCCATGCTAGTCTTAGCAATTAAGCATGCATCTAGACCGGCCTCCTCTTTTGCAAAATCAACTAAGTAAAGTTTGCCGTCTAATACACCCTTAAAAGCTAGTGAACCATCACTTCTTCTAAAGACATACACATCTACATTTGTGAATAGACAATTATATCCCATATTGCATAGTTGACTAACAGATAACAAATTATATCCAAGAGACTCAACTAAAAACACATTAGATATAGAGTGCTCGGATGAAATAGCAATTTTACCTAACCCTTTTACCTTGCCTTGATTCCCATCACCGAATATTATTGAATCTTGGGAATCCTTGTTTTTGACGTAGGAGGTGAACATCTTCTTCTCCCCCGTCATATGGTTTGTGCATCCGCTGTCGATAATCCAGCTTGAACCCCCGGATGCATAAACCTGCAAGGCAAATTTAGGCTTGGGTTTTAGGTACCCAACTCTTGTTGGGTCCTACAAGGTTAGTCACAATGGTTTTAGGGACCCAAATGCAAGTTTTATCTCCCTTGCATCTTGCCCCTAATTTTCTAGCAATTACCTTCCTATCCTTTCTACAAATGGCAAATGAAGCATTGCAAGCATGATATATTGTAGAAGGTTCATTAATTTTCCTAGGAACATTAACACCATTTCTCCTAGGCATGTAATTAATAGCATTTCTCCTAGCTACATTTCTACCATGCATATAGGAAGAACTAGAAGCAAACATATCATATGAATCATAAACATGTGAATCAAAAGCATCATAACTTCTATTTGCATGTCTCCTATCATGATACATAAAAGCATGGTTCCTTTTAGCACTACTAGCCATAGGGGCCTTCCCTTTCTCCTTGGCGGGGATGGGAGCCTTATGGCTTGTTAAGTCCTTGGCTTCCCTCTTGAAACCAAGTCCATCCTTAATTGAGGGGTGTCTACCAATCGTGTAGGCATCCCTTGCAAAATTTAACTTATCAAATTCGCTTTTGCTAGTCTTAAGTTAGGCATTAAGACTAGCTACTTCATCATTCAATTTAGAAATTGTAACAAGGTGTTCACTACAAGCATCAATGTCAAAATCTTTACACCTATTGCAAATTGTAACATGTTCTACACAAGAGTTAGATTTACTAGCTATCTCTAACTTAGCATTCAAATCATCATTTATGCTCCTTAAGCTAGAAATTGTCTCATGGCAAGAAGATAGTTCACAAGAAAGCATTTCATTTCTTTTAACTTCTAAAGCATGAGATTTTTGTGCCTCTACAAATTTGTCATGCTCTTCATATAAAAGGTCCTCTTGTTTCTCTAAAAGTCTATCCTTTTCATTCAAGGCATCAATCAATTCATTGATCTTATCTATTTTAGTTCTATTCAATCCCTTGAACAAACTAGAGTAATCTATTTCTTCATCACTAGACTCATCATCACTAGAAGAATCATAAGTGCTAGTGTTACGAGCGCTTACCTTCTTTTCCCTTGCCATGAGGCAAGTGTGATGCTCGTTGGGGAAGAGGGATGACTTGTTGAAGGCAGTGGCGGCGAGTCCTTCGTTGTTGGAGTCGGATGACGAACAATCCGAGTTCCACTCCTTGCCAAGATGTGCCTCGCCTTTTGCCTTCTTATAGTTCTTCTTCTCCCTCATGTTCCCTTGTTCCTGGTCACTATCATTGTCGGGACAGTTAGCAATAAAATGACCAACCTTACCACATTTGAAGCATGAGCGCTTCCCCTTTGTCTTGGTCTTGCTTGGCTGCCCCTTGCGACCCTTTAGCGCCGTCTTGAAGCGTTTGATGATGAGGGCCATCTCTTCATCATTGAGCCCGGCCGCCTCGACTTGCGCCACCTTGCTAGGTAGCGCCTCCTTGCTCCTCGTTGCCTTGAGAGCAATGGGTTGAGGTTCATGGATTGGACCGTTCAACGCATCGTCGACATATCTCGCCTTCTTGATCATCATTCGCCCGCTTACAAATTTCCCAAGAACTTCTTCGGGCGACATCTTGGTGTACCTAGGATTTTCACGGATATTGTTCACCAAATGTGGATCAAGTACAGTAAAGGACCTTAGCATTAGACGAACGATGTCGTGGTCCGTCCATCGTGTGCTTCCGTAGCTCCTTATCTTGTTGATGAGGGTCTTGAGCCGGTTGTATGTTTGGGTTGGCTCCTCTCCCCTGATCATTGCGAATCTTCCAAGCTCGCCCTCCACCAACTCCATTTTGGTGAGTAAGATGACGTTGTTCCCCTCATGTGAGATCCTGAGGGTGTCCCAGATCTGCTTGGCATTGTCCAAGCCGCTCACCTTATGATACTCGTCTCTGCACAAAGAGGCTAACAACACAGTAGTAGCTTGTGCATTTCTATGAATCTGTTCATTGATAAACATGGGACTATCCGAGCTATCAAATTTCATTCCACTTTCCACAATCTCCCATATGCTCGGATGGAGAGAGAACAGGTGACTATGCATTTTGTGGCTCCAAAATCCGTAGTCCTCTCCATCAAAGTGAGGAGGTTTGCCAAGTGGAATGGAGAGCAAATGAGCATTTGTACTTTGCGGAATACGAGAGTAGTCAAAAGAAAAGTTCGAATTAACCGGTTTCCTTCTCTCGTAGTCGTTGTCGTCGTTGTCCTTTTGGGAAGAGGTGGACTCGTCGCTGTCGTCGTAGTAGACGATCTCCTTGATGCGCCTTGTCTTCTTCTTCTTCTCATCCTTTCGTTTGTGGCCCGAGCCCGAGTTGGTAGGCTTGTCATCCTTCGGCTCGTTGACAAAGGACACCTTCTCCTTATTACTGATCACGATTCCCTTCTCCTTAGGATCCATCTCTTCGGGCGGTTAGTCCCTTTCTTGAAGAGAACGACTCTGATACCAATTGAGAGCACCTAGAGGGGGTGAATAGGTGACCCTGAATAACTTAAACTTAATGCCACAAAAACTTGATTAAGCATTAGCATAGTATTGCCAAGTGGCTAGAGAAGAGTCTTAGCGAAACACAATAACCAAAAGAGAATCAACACAGGTAGACACAGTGGTTTATCCCGTGGTCCGGCCAAGTACAACACTTGCCTACTTCCACGTTGTGGCGTCCCAACGGACGAGGGTTGCAATCAACCCCTCTGAAGCGGTCCAAAGACCCACTTGAATACCACGGTGTTTGCTTTTCTTTTCTATATCCCGTTCGCGAGGAATCTCCACAACTTGGAGTCTCTCGCCCTTACAAAGATGTTCACAAAGAAGCACGGAGTAAGGGAGGGATCAGCAACTCACACAAGACACAAAGATCACAGCAAATACGCACACACAAGACCCAGACTTAAGCTCAAGAGACTAGCACACTAGAACGGAGCTCAAATCACTAGAATGTCGAACAAGTGCGCAAGAATGGAGTGTGAGTGATCAAGAGTGCTCAAGGAATGCTTGGTTAACTCCTCCATGCGCCTAGGGGTCCGTTTTATAGCCCCAAGGCAGCTAGGAGTCGTTGAGAGCAATCCGGGAAGGCAATTCTTGCCTTCTGTCGCCTGGAGCACCGGACAGTCCGGTGCACCACCGGACACTGTCCGGTGCGGATTTCTTTCCTTCTCTGGCGAAGCCGACCGTTGGTGCCTTGGAGCCGTTGGCGCACCGGACATTGTCCGGTGCACACCGGACAGTCCGGTGCCCCCTCCCGACCGTTGGCTTGGCCACGTGTCTCGCGCGGATCGCGCAGCCGACCGTTGGCCCGGCCGACCGTTGGCTCACCGGACAGTCTGGTGAATTATAGCCGTACGCTGTTAATTTATTCCTGAGAGTGGCAAGTTTGCCTGAGCCAGCCGGGCACACCGGACACTGTCCGGTGCACCACCGGACAGTCCGGTGCACCCAGACAGAGCTGGCTTTGGTTGAACAAGGCCATCTCTTCTCCAATTCGATTTCTCCTGTTTCCAGCACTTAGACACAATACATTAGTCACTAAAACAATGTACTAAGTCTGAGAAACATACCTTTATACTTGATTTGTACTTTGTCCACCATTTGACACTTAGACACTTGTGTTGGACACTAAATCACCAAAACACTTAGAAATGGCCCAAGGGCACATTTCCCTTTCAAACTTGCTTTCCTGCTTGGCATGCGCTACATATCCTGTCTTTCTCAAAATGAACATTGGTTAATCCTAAAATGTGCTCTCCCTTTAGAAGCTTATGAAGATTCTTCATCCCAACATGTGCTAGTCGGCGATGCCAGAGCCAGCCCATGTTAGTCTTAGCAATTAAGCAAGTGTCGAGTTCAGCTCTATCAAAATTTACTAAGTATAGTTGACCTTCTAACACTCCCTTAAATGCTATTGAATCATCACTTCTTCTAATGACAGTGACACCTACATCAGTGAATACACAGTTGTAGCCCATTTTGCATAATTGAGAAACGGAAAGCAAATTGTAATCTAATGAATCTACAAGAAAAACATTGGAAATAGAATGGTCAGGTGATATAGCGATTTTACCCAACCCTTTGACCAAACCTTGATTTCCATCCCCGAATGTGATAGCTCGTTGGGGATCCTGGTTTTTCTCATAGGAGGAGAACATCTTCTTCTCCCCTGTCATGTGGTTTGTGCACCCGCTGTCGATTACCCATCTTGAGCCCCCGGATGCATAAACCTACAAAACAAGTTTAGTTCTTGACTTTAGGTACCCAAATGGTTTTGGGTCCTTTGGCATTAGACACAAGAACTTTGGGTACCCAAACACAAGTCTTTGACCCCTTGTGCTTGCCCCCAACATATTTGGCAACTACTTTGCCGTATTTGTTAGTTAAAACATAAGATGCATCAAAAGTTTTAAATGAGATGTCATGGTCATTTGATGCACTAGGAGTTTTCTTCTTAGGCAACTTAGCACGGGTTGGTTGCCTAGAGCTAGATGTCTTACCCTTATACATGAAAGCATGGTTAGGGCCAGAGTGAGACTTCCTAGAATGAATTCTCCTAATTTTGTCCTCAGGATAACCGGCAGGGTATAAAATGTAACCCTCGTTATCCTGAGGCGTGGGAGCCTTGCCCTTAACAAAGTTAGACAATTTCTTAGGAGGGGCATTAATTTTGACATTGCCTCCCTGTTGGAAGCCAATGCCATCCTTAATGCCAGGGCGTCTCCCACTATAAAGCATACTACGAGCAAATTTAAATTTTTCATTTTCAATTTCATGCTCGGCAATTTTAGCATCTAGTTTTGCTATATGATCATTTTGTTGTTTAATTAAAGCCATGTGATCATGTATAGCATTAACATCAACATCTCTACATCTAGTACAAATAGAAGTGTGCTCAACGGTAGATGTAGAGGGTTTGCAAGATTTTAATTCTACAACCTTAGCATGCAGTATATCATTCTTAGTTCTAAGGTCGGAAATAGTAGCATTGCAAACATCAAAATCTTTAGCCTTAGCAATTAGTTTTTCATTTTCATTCCTAAGGCTAACAAGAGATAAGTTCAATTCTTCAATCTTAGCAAGCAAATCATCATTATCATTCCTAAGATTGGGAATTGAAACATTACAAGCATTTGAATCAACCTTAGCTAACAAATTAGCATTTTCATTTCTAAGGTTGTCAATAGTTTCATAGCAAGAGCTTAGCTCACTAGAAAGTTTTTCACATTTTTCTACTTCTAGAGCGTAAGCATTTTTGACCTTAACATGCTTCTTATTTTCTTAAATAAGGAAGTCCTCTTGGGTGTCCAAGAGATCATCCTTTTCATGAATGGCACTAATCAATTCATTAAGTTTCGCTTTTTGTTGCATGTTTAGGTTGGCAAAAAGAGTGCGCAAGTTATCTTCCTCATCACTAGCATTTTCATCACTAGAGGATTCATATCTAGTGGAGGTTTTAGATTTAACCTTCTTCTTTTTGCCGTCCTTTGCCATGAGGCACTTGTGGCCGACGTTGGGGAAGAGAAGTCCCTTGGTGACGGCGACGTTGGCGGCGTCCTTGTCGTCGGAGGAGTCGCTAGAGCTTTCGTCGGAGTCCCACTCCCGACAAACATGGGCATCGCTGCCCTTCTTCTTGTAGTATCTCTTCTTCTCTTTTCTCCTTCCCTTCTTGTCATCGCCCCTGTCACTGTCACTAGATATAGGACATTTTGCAATAAAATGACCGGGCTTACCACATTTGTAACACACTTTCTTGGAGCGGGGTTTGTAGTTCTTCCCCCTCCTTTGTTTGAGGATTTGGCGGAAGCTCTTGATGACGAGCGCCATTTCCTCATTGTCGAGCTTGGAGGCATCGATTGGTTGTCTACTTGGTGTAGACTCCTCCTTCTTCTCCTCCGTCGCCTTGAATGCAACTGGTTGAGCTTCGGATGTGGAGGGACCGTCAAGCTCGTTGATCTTTCGTGAGCCCTTGATCATAAATTCAAAGCTCACAAAATTCCCGATTACTTTCTCGGGAGTCATTAGTGTATATCTTGGATTGCCACGA
This sequence comes from Zea mays, assembly GCF_902167145.1. NCBI lineage: Eukaryota > Viridiplantae > Streptophyta > Magnoliopsida > Poales > Poaceae > Zea > Zea mays. Next base: position 82,749,297 of record NC_050101.1, read on the forward strand.
ATTAATTGTACTTGAGTAGGGTTAAGGAAAATAAGTGATCTTAAAATAACCTTAACCACCTCATGGTCATCCCACTTTTTGCTCTCGAGGTTGCGCACTTGGTTCACCAAGGTTTTGAGCTGGTTGTACATGTCTTGTGGCTCCTCCCCTTGGCGTAGACGGAAGCGACCGAGCTCCCCCTCGATCGTTTCCCATTTGGTGATCTTGGTGAGTTCATCACCCTCGTGCGCGGTCTTGAGCACGTCCCAAACTTCCTTGACGCTCTTTAATCCTTGCACCTTGTTGTACTCCTCCCTACTTAGAGAGGCGAGGAGTATTGTTGTGGCTTGGGAGTTGAAGTGCTCGATTTGGGACACTTCATCCACATCATAGTCTTCATCCCCTACGGATGGTACCTGTGCACCAAACTCAACAACATCCCATATACTTTTGTGGAGTGAGGTTAGATGAAATCGCATTAAATCACTCCACCTAGCATAATCTTCACCATGAAAAGTTGGTGGTTTGCCTAATGGGACGAAAAGTAAAGGTGTATGCTTAGTAATGCGAGGATAGCGTAGGGGGATCTTACTAAACTTCTTGCGCTCATGGCGCTTAGAAGTTATGGAGGGTGCGTCGGAGCCGGAGGTAGATGGCGATGAGGTGTCGGTCTCGTAGTAGACCACCTTCCTCATCTTCTTTATCTTGTCGCCACTCCGATGCGACTTGTGGGAGGAAGTCTTCTTCTCCTTCTTCTTTTCCTTCCTCCTCTCCTTGTTGCGGGACTCTCCCGATAGGGCTTTCTCGTTGCTTGTAGTGGGCTTTTTGCCGGTCTCCATCTCCTTCTTCGCGTGATCTCCCGACATCACTTCGAGCGGTTAGGCTCTAATGAAGCACCGGGCTCTGATACCAATTGAAAGTCGCCTAGAGGGGGGGTGAATAGGGCGAAACTGAAATTCTCAAAATAATCACAACTACAAGCCGGGTTAGCGTTAGAAATATAATCGAGTCCGCGAGAGAGGGTGCAAAACAAATCACAAGCGAATAAGGAGTGAGACACGAGGATTTGTTTTACTGAGGTTCGGTTCTCGCAAACCTACTCCCCGTTGAGGTGGTCACAAAGACCGGGTCTCTTTCAACCCTTTCCCTCTCTCAAACGGTCCCTCGGACCGAGTGAGCTTTCTCTTCTCAAATGCTTGGAACACAAAGTTCCCACAAGGACTACCACAAGATTGGTGTCTCTTGCCTCAATTACAAGTGAGTTGATCGCAATGAAGAATCAAAGAAAGAAGAAAGCAATCCAAGCGCAAGAGCTCGAAATAACAAAAAGCAAATCTCTCTCACTAATCACTAGGGCGTTGTGTGGAGTTTGGAGAGGATTTGATCACTTGGGTGTGTCTAGAATTGAATGCTAGAGCTCTTGTAAGTAGTTGAAGTGGGAAAACTTGGATGACTTGAATGTGAGGTGGTTGGGGGTATTTATAGCCCCAACCACCAAACTAGCCGTTTGGTGGAGGCTGACTGTCGTATGGTGCACCGGACAGTCCGGTGCACACCGGACATGTCCGGTGCGCCAGCCGCGTCACCAGGCCGTTGGGATTCGACCATTGGAGCTTCTATCTTCTGGGCCCGCCTGGCTGTCCGGTGCACACCGGACAGGTACTGTAGATTGTCCGGTGTGCCAGCGCGCGCGTGCCTGACTTCTGCGCGCTTCTGGCGCGCATTAAATGCGCCTGCAGGTGACCGTTGGCGCGAAGTAGCCGTTGCTCCGCTGGCTCACCGGACAGTCCGGTGTACACCGGACAGTCCGGTGAATTATAGCGGAGCAAATTTCCGAGACTGGCGAGTTCCAGAGCCGCTCTTCCTTGGGGCACCGGACAGTCCGGTGAATTATAGCGGAGCGCCTCTGGATTTTCCCGAAGGTGAGGAGTTCAGCGTGAAGTTCCCTGGTGCACCGGACACTGTCCGGTGGCACACCGGACAGTCCGGTGCGCCAGTCCAGGGCACACTTCGGTTATCCCTTCGCTCTTTTGTTGAACCCAATACTTGGTCTTTTTATTGGCTAAGTGTGAACCTTTGGCACATTTATAACTTGTACACTAGAGCAAACTAGTTAGTCCATTTATTTGTGTTTGGCAATTCAACCACCAAAATCAATTAGGAACTAGGTGTAAGCCTAATTCCCTTTCAGTTATTTAATAAGAATACAAATAAGATAATGATTTAAGATGATTATTCGTATTCTCTATATGTAATTCATGCTCCTGTTTTCTATTACATACTGAGATGATGAAGGTACACCCTTCATGACCTTTGTCTGAAGATCATTATATCCTGAGGGCGATAATGCTTCGGAGGACGAAGGACTTTAACCATTAACATTTGTGTTGCCTTGTTCTTAACTCGTAGCATTTGAGAACAAGTCCCCAACAACTACAGTTTTTGCTTCTGAGGCTCCATGCCAATAATCAATTTTGCTCCTAATGCTTCATGCATATAATTAGTTCAACTTTACCACATGGATGCATAGTTCTAGACTTATTTCATACAGTTTTGCATGTGCAGCTACCCCAATGTTTAATATCATGAACACAAGGATTTGCAAAATTGCTTCTTTGATTACATCCTAACCATTTGTGTCCCTATGCAGACAGCTTCAATTACGTGTAGCTGACACATTGTTCAATAGCTCGAACACAAGAAGTGCATTTACAATTGGGAAGCTGGCCAATTTGATCTTGGTGCGTAGTCTACTCTAGAGTTCTGTATGCATCATTGTAATTTCATTTTGCACATTTATAGTATGATTAGGCACTGTTACTTCAAACCTATCAACAAGACAATGATGGGTTTTGAGTTAGTGTTTTGTAAGTTCTTGTTTGACACCTACTCTATTGTTGTACGAGCTACCACTGCTATGTTCTCTTAAGTTGTCACTCTTCTAACTTATTTTTGCTTTAAAAACGTTCTGCAAGGAGCCCACAATCTTTATTAATCATGTGTTTACTTTTTTCTTTACCTTATTCAATTGGTCATTTATGTTGTTACATGTTAATATATTTATTTGGCTTCAAAATGTTCTGCAAGGAGCCCACAATCTTTTTAAATCACATGTTTACTTTGCCCTTTACCTTATTTAGTTAGTCATTTATACTGCGGTTTTTGTGGCGTTTGGTTTCTACGGTTTCTGGGAAATTAGATTTTGCACCAAATCCAATGCAAATGATATTTCACTATTTCTTCCTGTAAGAGTTCAAGTTGAACGAAAGCGCAGAGTTGGCTCCTCTCAGGGAGCTGATTGATCCCCTGACAGTTTAGTACTCAAGACTAAACCAGAGATCTTAACCCGTTCCTAGGAGGAACCCAACAATACGTAACTGAAATTAATTGTCAATTCCCTTTATCTGTTCATGACTTTGCGTATTTTTTCCTACTCAAGATAGCCATACATGGAGCTATGTTCAGCAACAATGACACAATATGTTCTCTACATATTACAATATGCAGCTGATGGGTTTCCTTAAAGCTAATAGAAGTGGTCACTAGCCCTTGAAAATAAATTTTGGACAACCAGAATTTCATAGCAACTTTGACAACTATCAAAGTTGATCTTTTTACTACTTTAGAGTGTCATTGATGTAAATGTTATTAGTGGTGCTTTGAGACGATTAAGGATCGATATATGTCATAAGATTTGTCTTTTCTTTGCAAGTGAGGAGATTGCATGGTTCAATGAAGTACTAACCTATGATCTATGGGCCAGGACTTTGATGAGTACCTTAACTTGCAGGATATCATACTCATATAGTAATACTATTGCTTGTCGACCTTAACAAATTTCATTCAGGAACCAAGCCATGCTGATGTTCAAAAGAGTTGTCAGCAGTTCATGACATCTGGTATTTATTATATCTTCTTTTGTAGAGGACTGGTGTGGTCTGCTTAGCAGTAGGTAATGTTGCTATTGAAAGATTAATCTATTACCATAAGCTTGGTGATTGAGGTAGACATCTGATTTATACTTAATCTAATTTTTTCTCTGTGGCGGAACCACCCGAATTATTCTAGCTTAAATGCCCAAGTCACACCCGCAAGGGCAGTAACACACTTTAACCGGAATAACCCGTCAGTCCCTCGGATCTAGTCCGATAAAGCCACTTATCCAGGATCGAATACCACTAGCCCACTCGAAGGTGAAACACAAAAAAATAAAATAAAGCATAATACCATAAATTAGGAAAGTATCATTAGTGATTACATTATTGGAGTTTCAGAAATAACAACCATAAATTTTAAATGCAGCGGAAATAACTAACAGAGAAAACCGAGTGTTGGGGGTATGCTTCGTAGCCGAAGATCCTTAAGAAAGAGAACACCTTCGGCAGATCCTCTCAGGAACAGTGTCGAAGCTATTACTTATAGAGCTTCGGCATAGTGACAGATCTCAAGACGAAGGGACGAACCGACTTAAAGATGGATTGACTTAAAAACCCATGATGTTTTGTGTCATTATTGTAATTGATTGTAAAGGACATAAATGTAATTTTACACACACTACTAGAAAACCCCCCTTGTATGTACGTTTTAGTTGTAGCGCACACAAAAGCGTCTCTACGGCGGTACATAAAGACGTTATTTGAAACAATTTAAAGAACACATCAAAATGTTACGGTATTTGACACGCTTTCAACGTGAAGAGATACCTAAACACAATTTTTAACACGCTATTAAAATCGTATTAGAATGACACGAAATTAGACACGCTTTCAATCGTCAGTAACCTATAGACACGTTGCAAAACACGTATTAAAATCGTCTATAGGAACCTTAAGACGCTTTTTGATATGCAATTAAAAACGTATAAAAATGACATAGTTAGACATGCTTTCAATACGTGACTAACATGAAGATACGTCATAAAGCGTATCGAATAACCGTTCTTAGCCACATAGAGATGTTTTTATGTGATAACGAAATATCTCTAGTTGATATGAAATTAGATACGCTTTTAACCGTTACTACTTGAAGACACGTTTTAATGTGTATTAGCAATTTATCCTTAACCATGTAGAGATGTTTTTGGTGTAAAATTTAAAACATGTAACCTACCGAGGTATATTAGTCACCATAGTTGTTGTGTGGTATATCTTCCACTAGAGCTAACGTGGCATATATTATAGGAGGCTAAAACAATGTTAACAATAATTGTGTTTAGCTAGTGTATGTTGTATAGGTCTAATAAAGGCATAATAATAATAATAATAATAATAATAATAATAATAATAATAATAATAATAATAATAATAATAATAATAATAAATCAGAAAAAAATATGGTCATGCCCACTTGAAATGGGAAAAAGTATGGTCACTCACTCGATAATAATAAATAGAAAAAGCGCCTGATTTGGGCACACTCATAACCAGAAAACATCAAAGCTAAGAATAATTAAATAAGCCATGTTACAAGTCTCATGGGTTGTAGTATTTAATCAAATAGGAAAAATTTGTACACTAAACAACATTAACCCAACAAGTTGGCACCTCCTATCTAAAGTAACACATATTAGTTCATTCTGATTCACAGTGCAAGTAAAAAAACCCACAATATTCTATTATAGCATTAGATGACCAGAAAACCTAAGCCTTGTCTAACTTTCTTCATCGAGTTATACACCCATGTCAAAATTATCTCTTGGGCTAACTCTCACCACAGTGTTCCATGGTTCAGCTTTTGTGTTTTGGACATAAAAGACTTGCTGAATTTGTGATGAAAATACAAAAGGATCATCATCTAGTTTATCACCAGTGTGTATTTTCCGGAAAAAATTCACATGACTGTATCCGAACTCATCTTGTCGCAACCCAGCTTTATGATGAACATCATACCATTCACACTTGAAAAGCACTACCTTGTAGTTTGCATATGACAATTCAACTATATCTAATAATCTGCCAAAATAATTAACCCCATCATCAGCAATGTTGACCACACCACTGTTTTGTGTCAACCGTGCAGCCTCACGACTCAAAGTGTGGAACCTCAAACCATTAATAATGTAACCACTGTATGTCACTCCATATCTGTTTGGTTCTGCAGCCAAAGCTTGGACCTTTGTCGTGATCCCTGTTCCATCGCCTAATATAACCTGTATATAAGGAAAAACGCTCATGTACATTTCTTTTATTAGTTCTATGCCAAATTTGCAACAATTTTAGATGTACAGACCTTTTGCTCCAACCAGTCAGGAAAGTGTTGATCCATCAAATTCTGAATGGAGGAAGGTGTTAGATTAATTGAGGGATGTAATTTTCTTTTCTCCTCATCCAAGAATTCTCTACAACAATAGTATCAGTGTCATGTCAGCAAATAGCAGTAAAAAATAAATACAGGTTACTGGTTATAATAAATGTGATGTTGTGTGTTTTAGAAATACTGAATGCACCTGCGGAACTCTTCAAGTTCATCACAATGCCGCAACACATATCGATGAGCCTGAACAAGAAGCTGCTTATCAAGGTTGACGACAGTACTCTTTCCAATAGGTTCACCAGCAGTATCAAACAAATACATGTTTGTTATTTCATCAGATGGTCTAGGATTTCTAGATGGCCTTGTAAAACGTGTAGTTCCTTCTATAAATCTGGAACAAAAGGTCAAGCACTCCTCCATGCAATATCCTTCAGCTATTGATCCTTCTGGTTGAGCTTTATTCTTCACAAGTGCCTTCAGCTTAACAAAATATCTAAATGCAATAATTGACACATGTAAGTTAAAACTGAATTATTGATTATCATTGTGCAAATTAATTAAAGGTGACTATATACCTCTCCATGGGGTACATCCACCGGTACTGAACCGGACCGCCAAGTTTAACTTCTTCTACCAAGTGCACCATCAAATGCACACTTACAGTAAAGAATGATGGCATGAAAATTCTCTCCATATCACAAAGTGTCATCACAATACTGTCTTGAAGCTGCTCCAGCTCAGCAGAATCTATGACCTTGGAGCACAACTTCTTGAAGAAGTTAGATAACTGAACAACTACTTTCATGACATCCTTGCTAGGGTAACAAGACTGCAGTGCCACTGGAAGAATGTCATGCAGTAAAATATGATTGTCATGACTCTTTAGTCCAGTCAATGTACAATCTTTCATATTTACACACCTAGATATATTTGATGCATACCCATCTGGAGTCCTGAGGTTCTGAATTACTGAGCAAAAAATCTCTTTTTGGTCTTTAGACATAGTAAAAGGTGCATCAGGAGTTGTTTGCTTTCCTTGAGCATCTACAACAGGATGAAGATCCTCTCGAATTCCAAGTTCAACTAAATCTAGTCGAGCATTCAGATCATCCTTTGTTTTATGACAAATATTCAATAGAGTGGCGATAAAGTTGTCACACACATTTTTTTCTAAGTGCATTACATCTAGATTGTGTCTTAGTTTGTTGTGTTCCCAATATGGTAGTTGAAAGAAAATTGACCTCTTTTTTAGCTAATCTTCTGGTTTCTTCTCCACTTTACCACAACCCCCATCTAATTCCTTCTTTTCTCCCAGTCTTGTACGCTTGCGTTTTTGTCCACTTTTATCTTCGACTTTCTTATTCTTGCCTTTCTTCTTACCCACCTTGGATGTTCTCTCCCCTTTCCCTAACACGAACTCTTTGCCTTCCAACATTTTCAAAACTGTAGTTCCACTCATTTTTTCAGGTGAAAGTCCAGTCTCTACCAAGCCATCAAATTGCATCTTTTGCCTTCGGTATTTGTGCTTTATTGGCAGCCAGCGACGATGTCCCATATAGCACATCTTTTTACCTTTCTTCAGGTGAAATAATTTTGTAGTTGGACCACAAGAAGGACATGCATATCTATCGCTCGTGGTCCATCCATATAGGTAAGCTAGTGCAGGAAAATCATTTATAGTCCACAATAATGCAGCTCGAAGAGTTAAATTGTTTTCTGAGGAGGCATCTGGTGTTCTATCTATTCCCGCCCACAAAAGTAATAGTTCATTGATAAGGGGCTGCAAATATACATCTACATCAATACCTGGAGAATTTGGTCCAGGTATGATCATTGACAAAATTAAAGATGTTTGCTTCATGCAGATCCAAGGTGGAAGGTTGTAGGGAACAAGCATTACTGGCCATGTACTGTGCTTTAAATTCTTGTTCCCAAAAGGGTTAAATCCATCACTAGCTAGACCAAGGCGTACATTACGAGCATCTTCTTTAAAGTCAGGATATCTACGATCAAAGTCTTTCCAAGCATCACCATATGCTGGGTGGCGTAGTTTTCCATCCTTTGTTCGCCCCTCGTCATGCCAACGCATGTCATCTGAAGTTTTGGTAGATGAAAATAACCTTTGGATCCTAGGAATCAATGGAAAGTAACGCAACACTTTGGCTGGTTTCCTTTTCCCCTTAGATTTCACTACAGAGGCATTTGAATCCTTCTTATCAACTTTCCAACGAGAGCTCTCACACACGTGACAAAAATCTTGTTTGGCAAAATCACCTCGAAAAAGAATGCAATCTTTGGGGCAAGAATGGATTCTCTCATAATCAAGACCTAAGTCACGGATGATTTTCTTCGCTTCATAGTATGTCTTGGGTAGATTAGCTCCAGGAATACCAGATAGCAGATCCATTAGTCCTGTAAATGATTCTTGTGACCAACCATGTAAGCACTTCAAGTGATATAAGTGGACTAAAAATGACAGCCTAGAATATTTACACCTAGAAGAAAATATTCTTGCATCTGCATCCTTCAATAAGCTTGCATATATATTCTGTTGCCTCCCCAAAGTATCTCCTTCCGCTAGATTCATATTATCCTCAGTGGCATTATGTTCCACATCTATAGATCCAGACTGAATATCATCTGCTTCAGCACCAATTATACTTGCAGCCCTTCCAAATGCAGCCTGCAAGAGTTCTTGCATGTCATCCAATCTTCCATCCTGGCGGTCTCGTATTGGACCTGAATTAGTCAAATTTGCACTGATATTTGGTACATCAGCAAGTTCTATAGATGGCCTGTCATATTTTTCACCATGATGAACCCATATAGTATAACCTTTAATAATACCATCACATCTCAGATGTGTCCTGACCTCATCACAGCTGTGGTTGTATCTATTTTTGCAGTTTATGCATGGACAAAGTATCTCGCTACCTTGTGGAAGGTCCCGGTAAGCAAATGCTAAAAACTCCTCAACACCATTTTTGTATGCAGTGTCCAATCTTGATTCTTTCATCCAACTTCGATCCATCAATCTTTATATTATGACCTATTAAAGTTGAATAAAACCCGTAAGCATTTATCCAAACCAGTTTAATTTATCTGTCCAAATCCTTACTAGCAATCTGTCAACAACTCCAATCGAAACACAAATTTACTAGAGGGATAGAGAAGGCAGTCAGCAACACCTCAGCGGTCACTGGTCAGCCGGTTAGCCGCTCAGAGCCTTGGATAGTCGGATCTCAGCAAGCGACGCTCGGGCCTCAGCAAGCCTCAGCTGCTGGTGGGCCTAAACCGTGACAACACCTAATCCTGTTTTGTGGTACCTGTGCCGCGGTTCGCCCAACAGACAAGGATACACTCAATTGCGCAAGGATATGCTCCATTTTATAACCAACCTACGGTCCATCTGGGGAGGAGAGAGCGGTTTCCGAGTCGTCGCATAGGTCTGATTCCCTCGATTCGCCGGCGGCGCCACAGCAAGGTGATGCCTCCTCCTTCCTCTTCCCCAATTAGTTCCGTGTTTCCGTGTATGGTGCCGTCGGGGAGGGTGCCGATGGGGCGGTCCTGGCGGTTTCCGTGTTTCCGTGTATGATCTCCGCCGTGAACTTGCCCCACGACCGCTGCCTCACCCCACGGTAGTGCTTCCCCCTGGACACCGCCGTCGCGACCTCCTCCACGCTCCCTGGCGTCATCACCGCCTCGGTCGGCTTCTCAGGCCCCTCCGCGAGAAGGAAGCCACCAAGGCAGGGATTGGATCCACGCTCGTAGGGGGAGTCTGGAAACGCCAGGGGTCGATCCTACCCCGGACGTCGAGCAGGAGGCCCCTGAGCCTCGCCACGTGGTCCTGCAGCCGCCGCACGAGCCGTCGTCCTCCCCGCCGCTGCCCAGGACCTCCGCTACACACAGATTTCTTCATCCCGCACGAGCTGTCTTCCTCCGCGACGCTCTATTTCGGCACTCTCTGATAAAATGAGGACTGGCATGTGCTGTGTCGTGGATGGTGACCTGGATGGTCCAGCAAAGTTTTTCTCCCTGACTGGTGTATTGTCCAGCTGTTGATCCCCACCAATCTGCATGAACTCAACACAGAAAGGGTTCTCATAGTCTACCTTCTCGGCATCACCCCAGTCCCATGCTCGATTTTCTTCAAACACAGCATCACGAGACACCAACACACGCTTTGTGGCAGGGTTGTAGAACCGCCAAGCTTTGCTGCCATGCTCACAGCTCATAGCCAATGAACACCAAGAAGGGGCTGAGAATGAGGTGCTGCAGTTTCAGTTAGCAGACGATGAAATAAGGGAGGATGAAGATAACCGAACTGAAGTGAGAAAATGGGATGCGGCTATAAGCTACCAGGGGAAAGTGATTATTATAATTGATTTAGGGGGTATCGTTCTCATTGGTCTTCGCCTGCAACAGCCACATTTGCTTCTGGCTGTTTCTGTTCTTTCTTCTCTCTTTTCTAACTAGCTATCCACTAAAGAAAACAGCAAGAATAAAAAGCTAGCTATCCAACGAGATTAATACTAACTAGTGAATCTTATTCAGACTAACATGTTGTCCATATGATTTGCTACTGCCACCTGCAATTTCTTCCTGTTCTGAAGGCTGTATTGAACCTGTACATAATCTGATATGTGTTTGCCTATTTTGTTTATGAAAATTATAGAATGAAATGTTTGTTTCTTGCCTAAATTTTGGATAATGAAATTCCTAATTTCTAATCTTAGCTCTTAACTGAGAATGCAATTTCACAAGGCAACTAACATGCTCATCTTTTATTTTCTTGATCTCCTATATGTAATAAGCAGAATCAATCATGACAAGAGGACTTCGAAGATTAAAGAATTTGAACTTTGATGGAGATGGTGCAGAAGCTGCTCAGGAGGAGCACGAAAATGTGGCAGATAATGAGAACAATGAAAGTTTATAGTCCCCTCCTGATGTTGATGGTTTATTAGTCCGCCTGCCACACCAACCTCGAAGTCCAATTAAGATCATATGTAAGTTTCAGGTTTGTTCTTGTATATCTTGGTACAATGTGAAATCTTACATTTTCATATATGCAGGGCCAAATGGAGAGGTTAGACAGATTATAGGGGAATTCACACTTTCAAATTTACTAGCATTACAAGGAGGAAAGGTAATTGTAGAGACAGATGAAAATGGTGTCCCAAATGAAAGGTCAGCCTCCATTCTTGGGCAGCACCTTGGCCATGTAGCAGAAAGCCCAACCTTAGCCCCTTTAGACATCCCAAGATTTGACAATAGCAGGTTTAATTCACACAAGGAACAAATAATAAAGGATGTTGAGGTAATTTTTTGTTATCGGTGCAAGCATGTACCTTCATTTTTTATATATGTACTAACATTTACCTTCCTGTATGTAGCTAAAGTTTGCCTTCCCAAGGCAAACCATACATCTTACAAGGGACTGGATCCTAAGGACAGTTAATAATAGGTGGCGAGCGTACAAATCTAAGTTGAAGAAACAATACTTCAATCGTGACGAGAGAACTCTAGAAGAAATCCTAAGAGAGAAGCCACTTACGACTAATGAACATCAATGGAGATCTCTAGTTGGAATTTGGTGCCAAGAGCAACATAAGGTTCCATCTATTTACTCAACACGTTTATATCAATTTTTAATCAAGGAATGTTACATTATTGCTTAATCATTGCCTGTCTTTGCAGAAATTATGTTCCACAAACTCTCGTTGTGCAAAAGAACAGAAGACTGCACACACATGTGGGAGGAAAAGCCTTGCTAGATTAAAAAAAGAGATGGTGATAAATATTCATCCATATTTGTTAAATTTCACTATCATCTATCTGAGGATTGAAATGATAGCCAAATAACTCAATTATGCAGGAAACCAGAACTAAACGAAAGGTTCATAGGATAGAACTATGGGAGGCAGCTCATAAAAAGAAGAATGGTAGATACACAACAGAAAAGGCAGAGACACTGATGGTACGTACATTTTCTGGTATAAATGATTTATGCTTGATCTAAAAATCAGCTTATAGTTCCTTAACCTTCCTATATACTTGTTTCAATAGGCTGCATCTTATGAGGAATTTAAAAAAAGGCGAGGGAACAACAATGGTAATCGTCTTTCATCTAAAGATTACAATGAAGTGTTCAATGATATTGTTGCCAAGGATTTCAAAGCACGTGGGTACTATGATGATAAGTACTGGAGTCAAGTACAAGCTTTTCAAGGTTTACCGTTTGTTATTCAAACGGAGGAAGAAAGAAGGTACCAAGAGAAAGTAAATGAAATTGACAATAAAATGGAATCCGTGAGTGGTCTCATGAAGCATTGGCTTACTTTTATGTCAAAAAAGTATCCAGAAGATTTAACCCCAGAGATGAGAGAAGCTTTACAAAATGAAGTAAGCTTGCATTCAACCATGGCCCCCCTCCCTCTCTAGAATACGAGCATATTTTTAACAGTATGTTGGTTCAAATATTTCAGGGTGGTGATAGTTATGACCAATGCACTGAAGATGACAAATCTGAAAATTATGCTGCCAAAGATACGAGTAGCATCCAAGAAGATTCAAATGCTGACGTGACCTCTCGAACAAACGAAGTGCATGTATACTTTCTTTATTTCAATTATTAAATATCATTAGCTACTATATAATAATATTCAAGCTCTTGCTAATGGCTTGTAGAACATGGTTCATGTCGAGCAGCAGCAACAACAATCTGTCCATAGAAGTCTTGGACAAACTCAAGTCCATACATCTACACCACATGAGCAAACACCTTCAAAGGTATGTCCAAGAACTAGATATTCTTTCCAGCTGAGGGTGGGTTCTAGACCTCAATTATACCCTCCACACTTATCTCAACTATACACATACATGTATCTCTTTTGTCCCCTACTGCAGATAGCAAAACAACACAATTAAATACCTCACTGCCACTGCTCCCAAGTTAGTCCAAACTAGATATTTTCCCAGCAGCTAGTGAGGTCTCTAGACCTTCAGTTAAATATCTCTACTTTACCATTATCCAAAATTCGAGTAACACTAGCAGAGAAATCAGCAGGGAGTAAAAAGATCACAGCTAGATATTTCAGCAATTTTGGATCTACAGCTCTTGACTGATCCATCCATCTTCAGCTAGCCATTTCTCTCATTTTCTGAGTAAGACAGATTAATCACTATTAATAGAACTTGTTTATTAGTCCAAGGTCTACCAAGTCTACATATTTCATAGACCCAAACCTCCTAGAATAGAAGTTATGGCATCCAAAAGTTGACTACAAAATCTGATTACCATTTCTGTTTTCCTGAACCCATTTTCAGCTTTGTTTAGTTAATTCATCCCCTTTCGACAGAGGCCTTTTGGGGTGCCCAAATCTTTCAAATTTACACAATGTCAAGCCAGGGTCCCTTAATAAACTTTGCTTATGGATACAACCTGTCCAACTTTGCTTAAGACATTCTGGCACAAAGCTACACAGAACAGCCCTTACAAACCCTCAAAGTGGAGCAGACAGACAAGTATTCAGACTTATACAATTCCAAATCTGAAAATTCAGAATTCAGCCATCTAGTCCAAATTTGAGCCACTGTTACTCCTTTTTTTGTGTAGCACCAAACCAATCTTACTTAAAGAAATTTGTTCTCCTATATATGGTCTTCCATTTTGCTTTACAGCTCTTGGTCTAAAACCATATGGATTAATCACAACTGAGCTCCAAACTGAGCTCCAAACAGCAGTTACTTGTTTTAATCATAACTCTTCAATTATTAGTCCAAAAATATAAAACTAGGACTTTCTGGAAATCTTAAAAAGTGAACTACAACTTTGGTATTTTTACTTCAACATGATTCAACACTTAGCAAGGTCAAAAAGTGTTAACACAACAGCGCTGTCCAGATTTGGACAGATTCAGACTTGCAACTTCAAAAATTCACAACTAAAGATTCAGACATCCAAACAAATTAATCCTAGACTTTATGGAAAGGTAATGAAGTTTTCTACATATCATTTATAAACATCTCAAGATGATTCAATATTTAACTAAGGATAAAAGACACTAGAAGACTTTGTTGTCCAGAACTGGACAGATTCAGTCTTCCCATTTTAAACATCCATAACTTAATATTCAGACCACCAAAAAGAGTGATCCAAGACTTTTTGGGAAGCTTGACAAAAGAAATACATATATTTTATAATCACCAAGAATTGATTCCAGGTTTAATCAAATCAAACATTACAGTTTTCGAAATCTGTTCTGACAGTGGACAGAACACAACAACCAGTTTGTAAAATTCATAACTCTTAAACTGTCAGGCCTATGGTTTTGAAATTTTACCACAAGCAAGATAAGAAAAGCATCTACAACTTTCTTATAACGACCATGAACAGATTGTAACATTAACTTAAGCAAACAATACAGTTTCTCAAATCTGTTCAGAATTTGGACAGATTCAGTTACTGAATTTGTGAACAGCATAACTCCTAAACGATCAGACTTATGGCTGTCAAATTTTAACACAAGTAAGACAATAAAGTTATCTACAACTTTTCTATATGACTTTTCTACAAAAAACATGATTTAGTCTATCAAACATACAGCACCCGAAAACAGTACGTGCAGCCCAAAACAGCAATTAATAAATTTCAGCTTCTATATAATTCAAGAATTGCCGCGTTCTAGAGACTTGAATTATTCTAACACTTTGACATTTGTTAGAGTTAAAATAACCAAGTGAGAACTAACAAGTAGACTTACTAATTTTTATCCGTGTCATTTCGAGCACTAGAAGTACCATACTCAATTAACAACGCATTCTCTACGATAATCAATATCGAAGCGTTTTTCACCCAATAGTTTGCATTTTAACTTAGACATCACATGAGCACTAATACTTTTCATCCGTGACCATACCCATACGCATTTAGACTACAACAAGCAAATCATCGTGACTACGAGCTTAACTAAAGTCATCTAACAAGTTGATTAGCCAGAGCAACAACCTAGGCCGTTATACAACATACTCGTCGGCTAGCCCATTATTTTCGAAATCCGAGACACAACATGTATATAACAATCACTTAACGTAATCGACTCCTGCTTAACACGAGTTGGCTAATGACGTGACTATTTCCCAATTACCAACATACACCACCTTTCGCCATTTTTAGATAACCTACGCGACACACAGCTATTGTAATACATCTCAAGTTCATTCAACCCCATCAGTAGAGCACTAGCACATTCCAGAAAAAAATTCCTGAGACTACGACGACAAGGCATTAATCTTATCCTGCACATAAAAGCATCACAAGTGTGTTTACGGAACCTATCGGTTAACTTGATCGACACACTACCCATGTTCTTTGCCTTTCAAAATTTATCGCACAACAGGAATCATCCCCATTTGCCAATGACACCAATAATACCTACTGACCTATTATTCACCACACGAACCCAGTTACACGCCGCACACTAGTTTCCAACATGATTCTCACATAACTCGTAATTCAACTACTCACTAACAACAAATCACGCACGACAACTACCACATCAACCGATTTATTTATTTGGAACACCGCCTGCCTAGCGTACCACTAGTACCCCACATTTTAACTCAAGCTTAATAATACATCCTTTATTCGATTATACAACAACGACCTAAGCGTCGTGTTACCAACGCATACATTTTTTCTTGTCGCGAGTATAACCATATTATGGCATATACCCGCACACCTCAATCAAATATCTTACGCAACCATCACTATTATACACCACGACACACACGCACATACGTGTCCCCATATTACGCACAAGACATCAACCGCACCAGTGACTCTAACAGGATTAATCATACTATTCATTCGCATCGACTATCACAATCGCCGATCACATGCATAAAACAAATACACTTTTCACGTAGACACCTATCGATGCATTCCCCAACACATAATCCGCATTTTAAAAATTATCCTCACAGCAAACCACACATCAAATACATTCTTACCGAAACTTAAAAACATCCGAGCCCTCTTTCTAACTCGTTTTCTTTCGCCACAAACTTCCATCCATACCAATACACTTTTTACACATATAATCACACATGCACATCATCGACCAATTTAATGAATCGTAAACCACCAATCTCTAACTCGAAATCATGAACATAACCATACTACGACCTACCACCGAAACATTTCAACCACATCTATATAATTTATTAATCGAGTCAATCGAGAGTGATATGCACCGGCTCACCATAAACAAACCCAATCGGTGTTTGTAAGAACGATGGCGATTCCGATTTGTGCATCGCTCCGAACATCCGACGAGCATTGAGCGGCTTGCCTTCTCAAAACAAAAACAAAACAGCACACATACATAATTAATCATAGGAAAACAACGCCGATGCGGAATCGAACAAGTATTGTCGCGGTCTCACCGGGGGTGAACGACGACGATGATGGGGCTGCGCAAAAACAGGAAACACCCGGCGGGCATCACGACATGCTGTCCACTAGGCTTCACAAAACAGCAAGCCGACAGCGCACGGAGATGTCGGGGCTGCTGCGCATTTTGTCGAGCACCTAGCAAGCACCAACGGGGCACTACGTAGCAGCACGCAAGCAGGGGGAATGGAGCTCGGGCGCCGAGCGTCCACCATGGCAGGGACGCCGAACTCGGCTCGGTGAAGAGGAGCAGGGACGACAGAGGGAAACCACCATGGATGGAAAATTTCTGCGCCACTCCTGCTGCGTCCAAGCTAGAGAAAAAGGGGTTGGGCACCGAGCTCCCTGGTGGCCTAGCTTGTGCACGACAGGGAGGAGGGGTCGGCTGGAGATATGGCGGCCAGGGGGAGCTCGCGGCCATGGAAGTCGCAGGGGCAGAGAGGAGCTCACCCGCGCATGGGGAAAGGTGAACGACCGCCGGCCTAGGGGAGAGGCGCCATGGGAGGGGCATGCAGAGCTGCTGCTCGGCCATGGAGGGAAGCTCGGCTGCTCGAGCTACGCCGACGCCATGGGAGGTGCTTGCTGCCGTGTGGCATGAACAGAGAAGAAGGAAGCTGCGCGTGAGGAAAAAAGGAGAAGAGAGAGTGGCGGCTAGGAAAATTTGAGGGGTGGGAGTGAAAAATTGCCAAGTGCAAGGGGAGAGGGATTCATATTTATAGAGGAGCCCTAGGGTTAGGGTTTTCTAGTGGGCCAAATGGGCTGGGCTGGACTTGGACCAAAACACGTAATCGGGTTGTGCTAAATATTTTCCGGAATAAAAATGCTCTTGCGGAATTCGTCTCTACGGAGAACAGAGCGAAATAGATTTCGTAGGAATGGACGATTGAGCGATTAATTCGGCCGAGAGTCTGATTTGATTTCGCTTGAAAATAATTCCTCGCACTCAATTAGGAACAAAATGAATTGAGACCGATTGGTTTCGGATTTGTGATCAAGATCAATCGGGTCGGGTTAATAAAAATCATTGCTGGTGTTGATTTTTGAATTCTGATCAAACACAGAGGTATTAAGCTGAGTCGGATAAGAATTAATTAGAGGGCGACATACTGAGTATCCCGTTTGAGAATACAGACCCGGATAAAATAGTCGAACATAGATCAAAGTTTGAGGAATTAGACTTGGGCTCAGATCAGATAATAGACGTCGAGAGTTTCATTTAATGAGCTTCAGATGAGATTTATAATTCGAGAATGATTTTCGAGTTTGCATTCGTTTCGAGAAATAAAAATTTTAACAGGCTCCAAGATTGGTTGTTTCTTGCGATCGAATAACTCCGACTTCGGTGAGCTTCCATGGATAATCCTGATAAACGGAGATAGACATGATCGAGAAATAGGAAATTTTTACTGAGCATTCAAGTTAGGGACAAATCTCCCGACATAACACGAAACTGACACCTGGGGTGTCACATCCTTCCCCCCTTAAAAGAATCTCGTCCTGAGATTCGAATGAGGATCTTTAAGGGTGGAGAAGTATGTAACTCCCAGGCTGGAGATAGATGCAAATTTATGAGATGGGATCTAACAAGATACTGAAGATAGATTTGGGTAGAATATTGCGGCATGTTGAGACAAAATGCAGCGATCACTCTGAGAGAATGTTCACAAACGATAGCACACCAGTATAGTCTCGTAATGGATCACGACTATTAACAACGATACCAGCGCGTGCCGAGCAGCTCAACCATGTGTGCACCATAGTAGGCTCTCGGTTTCATCGCGACACCATCAGTCGTTAGTCATGACATCATTACCAAACACAACCAATAAGGAATTCACATAGCACAGGTAGATGGAGCCCATGAGAGTAGGGCTCAGAAAACAAGAATGTGACCGGAGTTGAAGCAAAGATTGTTGGCAAAAGAGCATCACATGAGAATTTTCTTCAACTCAGAGAACTATTTTATGATCCACACGGAAATTATCAGGCCATAGATTAGTACGAGATGGGATACGAGAAGGAAGCACTCAAGAGATTATGATTAATGAGCTTTTAGAGACATCAGAAAACCAAAGGCAACAACACATCCATTGAACCAAATGGATACAATGTTTATAGATAAAATCGATAAAATGACGTCATGATCCTCGGAGGAAAAAGTATGAGAACGACCAGAATTGAGAGATTTAGGTAGATCAACATCCGATACTTGAGAATGGTCATAGCAGATAACCAGATAACGAGGCAGAATCAATGAAGGATCCAGAGATTTTAGATGATATAGCTACAACATGATTCACAAGGAAAATGATTACTAGATTCAGGTGAAAATAGAGGTCATCAACCAGATGGCTTCTAGGCTGAGCAGAAGAGAATTTAATGGGGATTTTGGACAAGGTTTCCAAAAAGAATTTGAGGCTAGACATGGTTTGTGTGAACCGATAATAAACCATTTTTTGACATACATGAGTGCACAAGGAGCTTTAGTCGATTTAGGGGTCAAGCTATGGGAATCTACAAGTTGTGCAGGTGTAAATTGAAGGGTAGAACACACAAGGGGTAGAAAATAACAACTCAAGCATGATTTAAAAAAAAGAGGTTTCACTTGCTAAACTCAAGGTTGTTTTGAAGGGGGTCTTTTCATGAGTAGAACAAACATCACTTTTTTTGTAAAAAGGGTTGAACAATTACAATACCACCTAGATAGCAAGACAAGCGAAACACATAGCACGACCTAACAAGACTTACCAATCTGACACGAGATAAGGCAATTATAACATAGTAGGACATCACATTATTCACATGTTCTTATTATTGGAATAAAGGTGAGAGAAGCATGTTGATGCGCAAGAGACAATTATAATGCGACAATCATGATGCATGCTCATTCTAGTCGTCTTCTCAGACCTAACTATTTTTTTCGGGTGCTTCTACAACATCCTTATTAATGGTAGTAGTAGCCTTTATGGCCTATATAAATAGCCACCTAGCTACCCATCTATTCCTAGGGCTTCACGTCCTAGATCTATCCTTATCGCCCTAACCGCTATTCAACTTGGTTTCTAAACAAGTTTTACTTTTAAAAAGGTTGGTAATTATGATTTATTGATTCCTCTGAGGTGGTACAAGCTCTGATACCAGTTGTGGCAGAACCACCCGAATTATTCTAGTTTAAGTGCCCAAGTCACACCCGCAAGGGCAGTAACACACTTAAACCGGAATAACCCGTCAGTCCCTCGGATCTAGTTCGATAAAGCCACTTATCCGGGATCGAATACCACTAGCCCACTCGAAGGTGAGACATAGAGAAATACAATAAATCATAATACCATAAATTAGGAAAGTATCATTAGTGATTACATTATCGGAGTTTCAGAAATAATAACCATAAATTTTAAATGCAGCGGAAATAACTAACGGAGAAAACCGAGTAACATGGTGAAGTCTGGCCACACTACTTCTCCTGGTCCTCTCCTGCGGAAGCAATAACCCTCTCGACCATCTATCCCGGTGGCAGGGATGAAGGCCAAGTCACACCATCAACCAAATCAAGGAGGTACCTGCAAAAATTATGCCACAAGCAAAGCTGAGTATACTAATACTCAGCTAGACTTACCCGGTGTGAGGAGTCTACTCCTCTACCTCTAGACCATGCAGCTGTTTGGCTAAGGGGTTTGGTTTGCCAAAAGCACTAGCTGAGTCTAAAATCATATTTTAGCTTTTCAAGTTTTATTATAATCCTTTAGACTAGGTGAGTACCTAGCTATTCATACATGGTATCAAACATTATTG
Source organism: Zea mays (assembly GCF_902167145.1). Taxonomy (NCBI): domain Eukaryota; kingdom Viridiplantae; phylum Streptophyta; class Magnoliopsida; order Poales; family Poaceae; genus Zea; species Zea mays. The sequence goes on from NC_050101.1 coordinate 82,769,776, forward strand.
CAATCAACATCTTTAGCCAGTCACCTCATTTCCACTTATTACTCAATGCAGTACAATGGATCAAGTAGTCTCATTAGCTGCAAGAAGCAGACGATTCGAATCGAGTTTTAACCATGCAAGGTAAACCTAAACACATGACGTAGCGAGGCACTCCGTCCCCACACACATCAATTGTCCCCATCGATTCCCCGTCAACAGAATAGGGCTCACCGCCTTGGCGTACAATGCCTCACTGACCCCGACTGCCGTTGTGCAGTGACCGCACTTGTACCACCATAACCGGAATGGGAGACTACGTCTCAGGTCGCGTGAGGGGTAAAGTCTGCGGGCAGGTTTACTAGGTACTAGGCTTACCGATTTACCATATTTCTCGGCATGTGCCTAGTACGTTCAAACGCTTGACTCAGGTATTCGCACGTTAATCCTTATTCCAATTTCGTCTCGTAGACCATGCATCCCTATGAATCCGTTTCCATAGACCATCATCATTCCGTTATCAAAATGGATACAACCAATTCCTAACCTCGCACGAGTGCTAGAAAAATCACTCGACTTCTACCGAGATCCCTAATTAGAAAAGCAGCTACTCGACCTAGCATACTAGTATCCATCTCAAAAGGAATACTGAGTTCATGCAACTAGGGTTTCAAACAACTCCTACACTTAAGTGCACAGTACAAGCCTACAAACATTAAGTGTGGTAAAATAGCATATATAAACGGTTATGAATAAAACCGGGGCTTGTCTTCAATTTAACACTTAGTAGTGTTTACTGGGGGGGTACTTGCTCGGCGAGCATCCACTGGTTAATTCCATTCTTCAGGTCGTCCACCAACTGCATCTTGTGGTTGGCACCACATCACTTGCACAATCATCATCTCTCAGTCCTAAATGGGATACAAGATGCATATGTATGAATATAATTGAAAAATATCACAAGATATTCCAATACATGATAGCGAACTAAACACTAATTAGTAAGACACTGCAACGACTATACGCAAGCGCTAGCTAGTCGTACGTTATCGGCGTTCATCATTAACACCAGTAAAAGACGACAACATTTTAGATACTTACGCAACACAAATACGACATCACAATCAACTAGATAAAGAAACATATACAACAGGACACATATGTTATCTCAAGCTTAGCCATTACAAGCCTATATCCATTAAGTGTCAACTAAGCATTTTTAGCAAAAAGGGTGAACTCAATCAAATAAGCACTAGCAGAATTTTTGGACAGCAATACAGCAGTTACTTGTTTTAATCATAACTCTTCAATTATTAGTCCAGAAATATAAAACTAGGACTTTATGGAAAGCTTAAAAAGTGAACTACAACTTTGGTATTTTTACTTCAACATGATTCAACACTTAGTAAGGTCAAAAAGTGTTAACACAACAGCGCTGTCCAGAATTGGACAGATTCAGACTTGCAACTTCAAAAATTCACAATTAAAGATTCAGACATCCAAACAAATTGATCCTAGACTTTCTGGAAAGGTAATGAAATTTTCTACATATCATTTATAAACATCTCAAGATGATTAATATTTAACTAAGGATAAAAGACACTAGAAGACTTTGTTGTCCAGAACTGGACAGATTCAGTCTTCCCATTTTAAACATCCATAACTTAATATTCAGACCACCAAAAAGAGTGATCCAAGACTTTTTGGAAAGCTTGACAAAATCACTACATAACTTTTAGAATCACCAAGAATTGATTCCAGGTTTAATCAAATCAAACATTACAGTTTTCGAAATCTGTTCTGACAGTGGACAGAACACAGCAACCAGTTTGTAAAATTCATAACTCTTAAACTGTCAGGCCTATGGTTGTGAAATTTTAACACAAGCAAGATAAGAAAAGCATCTACAACTTTCTTATAAAGACCATGAACAGATTGTAACATTAACTTAAGCAAACAATGAAGTTTCTAAAATCTGTTCAGAATTTGGACAGATTCAGTTACTGAATTTGTGAACAGCATAACTCCTAAACGATCAGACTTATGGCTGTCAAATTTTAACACAAGTAAGACAATAAAGTTATCTACAACTTTTCTATATGGCGTTTCTACAGAAAACATGATTTAGTCCATCAAACATACAGCACGCCGAAAACAGTACGTGCAGCCCAAAACAGCAATTAATAAATTTCAGCTTCTATATAATTCAAGAATTGCCGCGTTATAGAGACTTGAATTATTCTAACACTTTGACATTTGTTAGAGTTAAAATAACCAAGTGAGAACTAACAAGTAGACTAACTAATTTTTATCCGTGTCATTTCGAGCACTAGAAGTACCATACTCAATTAACAACGCATTCTCTACGATAATCAATATCGAAGCGCTTTTCACCCAATAGTTTGCATTTTAACTTAGACATCATATGAGCACTAATACTTTTCATCTGTGACCATACCCATAGGCATTTAGACTACAACAAGCAAATCATCGTGACTACGAGCTTAACTAAAGTCATCTAACAAGTTGATTAGCCAGAGCAACAACATAGGCCTTTATACAACATACTCGTCGGTTAGCCCATTATTTTCGAAATCCGAGACACAACATGTATATAACAATCACTTAACGTAATCGACTCCTGCTTAACACGAGTTGGCTAATGACGTGACTATTTCCCAATTACCAACATACACCACCTTTTGCCGTTTTTGGATAACCCACGCGACACACAGCTATTGTAATACATCTCAAGTCCATTCAACCCCATCATTATAGAGCACTAGCACATTTTAGAAAAAATTCTTGAGACTACGACGACAAGGCATCGATCTTATCCTGCACATAAAAGCACTATCGGTTAACTTGATCGACACACTACCATGTTCTTTGCCTTTCAAAATTTATCGCACAACAGAAATCATCCCCATTTGCCAATGACACCAACAATACCTACTGACCTATTATTCACCACACGAACCCAGTTACTCGCCGCATACTAGTTTCCAACATGATTCTCAAATAACTCGTAATTCCACTACTCACTAACAATAAATCACGCACGACAACTACCACATCAACCGATTTATTTATTTGGAACACCGCCTGCCTAGCGTACCACTAGTACCCCGCATTTTAACTCAATCTTAATAATACATCCTTTATTTGATTATACAACAATGACCTAAGCGTCGTGTTACCAACGCATACATTTTTTCCTTGTCGCGAGTATAACCATATTACGGCATATACCCGCACACCTCAATCAAATATCTTACGCCACCATCACTATAATACACCACGGCACACACGCACATACGTGTCCCCATATTAAGCACAAGACATCAACCGCACCAGTGACTCTAACAGGATTAATCATACTCTTCATTTGCATCGACTATCACAATCGCCGATCACATGCATAAAACAAATACACTTTTCACGTAGACACCTATCGATGCATTCCCCAACACATAATCCGCATTTTAAAAATTATCCTCACAGCAAACCACACATCAAATACATTCTTACCGAAACTTAAAAACATTCGAGCCCTCTTTCTATCACCTTTTCTTTTGCCACAAACTTCCATCCATACCAATACAATTTTTACACATATAATCACATATGCATATCATTGACCAATTTATATGAATCATAAACCACCAATCTCTAACTCGAAATCATGAACATAACCATACTACGACCTACCACCGAAACATTTCAACCACATCTATATAATTTATTAATCGAGTCAATCGAGAGCAACATGCACCGGCTCACCATAAACAAACCCAATCGGTGTTTGTAAGAACGATGGCGATTCCAATTTGTGCATCGCTCCGAACATCCGACGAGCGTTGAGCGGCTTGCCTTCTCCTCCACGAAAAACACCGGGTTCCTCTCCTCCACAAAACAAAAACAAAACAACACACATACACAATTAGTCATAGGAAAACAACGCCGATGCGGAATCGAACAAGTATTGTCGCGGTCTCACCGGGGGTGAACGACGACGATGATGGGGCTACGCAAAAACAGCAAACACCCGGCGGGCATCACGACGTGCTGTCCACTGGGCTTCAAAAAACAGCGAGCCGACAGCGTGCGGAGACATCGGGGCTGCTGCGCATTTTGTCGAGCACCTAGCAAGCACCAACGGGGCACTACGCAGCAGCACGCAAGCAGGGGGAATGGAGCTCAGGCGCCGAGCGTCCACCATGGCAGGGACGCCGAACTCGGCTAGGTGAAGAGGAGCAGGGCCGGCAGAGGGAAACCACCATGGATGAAAAATTTCTGCGCCACTCCTGCTGCGTCCAAGCTAGAGAAAAAGGGGCTGGGCACCGAGCTCCCTAGTGGCTTAGCTTGTGCACGACAGGAAGGAGGGGTCGGCTGGAGATATGGCGGCCAGGGGGAGCTCGCGGCCATTGAAGTTGCAGGGGCAGAGAGGAGCTTGCCCGTGCCTGGGGAGAGGTGGACGACCGCCGGCCTAGGGGAGAGGCGCCATGGGAGGGGCGTGCAGAGCAGCTGCTCGGCCATGGAGGGAAGCTCGGCTGCTCAAGCTACGCCGATGCCATGGGAGGTGCTTGCTGCCGTGTGGCATGAACAGAGAAGAAGGAAGCTGCGCGTGAGAGGAAAAAGAAGAAGAGAGAGTGGCGGCTAGGAAAATTTGAGTGGTGGGAGTGAAAAATTGCCAAGTGCAAGGGGAGAGGGATTCATATTTATAGAGGAGCCCTAGGGTTAGGGTTTTCTAGTGGGCCAAATGGGCTGGGCTGGACTTAGCCCAAAACACGTAATCGGGCTGCGCTAAATATTTTCCGGAATAAAAATGCTCCTGCGGAATTCGTCTCGACGTAGAACAGAGCGAAATAGAGTTCGGACGAATGGACGATTGAGCGATTAATTCAGCCAAGAGTCTAATTTGATTTCGCTCGAAAATAATTCCTCGCACTCAATTAGGAACAAAATGAATTGAGACCGATTGGTTTCAGATTCGTGATCGAGATCAATCGGGTCGGGTTAATAAAAATCATTGCTGGTGTTGATTTTTGAATTCAGATCAAACACAGAGGTATTAAGCTGAGTCGGATAAGAATTAATTAGAGGGCGACATACTGAGTATCCCATTTGAGAATACGGACCCGGATAAAATAGTCGAACATAGATCAAAGTTCGAGGAATTAGACTCGGGCTCAGATCAGATAACATCCATCGAGAGTTTGATTTAATGAGCTTCAGATGAGATTTATAATTCGAGAATGATTTTCGAGTTTGCATTCGTTCTGAGAAATAATAGTTTTAACAGGCTCCAAAATTGGTTGTTTCTCGCGATCGAATAACTCCGACTTCGGTGAGCTTCCATGAATAATCCTGATAAACGGAGATAGACACGATCGAGAAATAGGAAATTTTTACTGAGCATTCAAGTTAGGGACAAATCTCCCGACATAACACGAAACTGACACCTGGGGTGTCACATTCTCTATATGAATGGATACATATAATAACTCAGGTAGCACTACAACCAGCAATGTATGGATGAATTGAAGGAAGTAAAGAAGGCAGACAATATTACAAAAACTCTGCATCTTGAAACTGCCATGATTGGCAAAGAAGCTGGATGCATCCTTTGCATTGGTGTCCTCTTATCACCAAGCAGTAATGTGAAGCAAGTTCATTTGTTGACTAAGAATGGATGAACACAAATCAGTGAAGAGTTCGTTGCACTAGAGATGGAGGATGGATAGGTGGTAGATTTCAATATGGATTTGATACCGTTGTTTTCCCTTACAATCTTTGTATGGAACAAGAAAAATGACTGTTGGGGGCCTTCGTCTTCCGAAGGTCCTCAAAAACATGACTAACATGTTTCCCAAGTATAATATATGTATAGGAACCTTCGGACATGGGATGAAGTTGTACATGAAATGAAGAGCGCGGTTCGGGAGAAGGATGAACCAGTGCCGAAGCTACCCGTGAAAAAGCTTTGGCTTAGCGATGGAAAATGAAACCGACTTAAAGGGGAAAGGTTGTCTAGTCCTCGATAGATTATCCCTAAGTCAATAGTAAATGTCAAGGGCATGAATGTAATTCTACACAGGTTGCGTCCTGTGCCTATAAATAGATGAACAGTGACACCGTACTGTTCACGCTGACTTGTATTCACTCGCACGTCATGCTTGGGTTTTTACCTTCTGTCAAGCTGAAGGTATAAATGTAATTCGATATTGTTCATGTTTATTCATGATAAGATAATCAAAATGTTTGATGATGTCATATAATTATTCATGTTATTTTCCATGTCTCATATGCTTCTATTTAACTTATTATATACTGTGATGATGAAGGTACGTCCTTCATAACCTTCGTCTAAAGACCATTATATCCTAAGGGAAATAATGCTTCGAAGGACGAAGGTCTTTAACCATTAACATTTTGTGTTGCCTTGTTCTTAACTCATAGCATTTGAGAACAAGTCCCCAACATTGGCGCCCACCTCCGGTGAACTCATTCGACCACCTTCGGCAAGTTGTGACCTTAGTTATGCCGCCGAAGAAAGCTTTAGGGCTAGGGGCTGCACTGCAGCCACTGGACGTCAACCAAGACACATTGCACGAAGCCAGAAGCCAAAAAAGGAAGGCTACAAGTCTAACGCCTCAGGAGGAAGAGTTGGACCAAGAGATCAGGGATCTCAAAGCTATTCATCAACAGGTCAAGAGGAAAAAGGAGAAGATGCTTCGTCTCACCGATCTTCAGAAGAAGATCGATGAGGCCGCTAAAGAAATGCGTCATCTCACTCGAGATGATCAGGACTGAAGACCTCAGCACAGGGAGCTTCGTCAAGAGGGCTCATTCAATGAAGATGAATGGTACGATGATTTTCATCATGGTAACTTTACTTTTGATGATGCTTCTCCCCTGGCAGCAGAATTGCAGGCTATTCCATGGCCACAATCTTACAAGCGACCCAAGTTGCCCATGTACGATGGGCACTTGGACCTAAAGCAATTCTTGATGAGCTATGAGGCAACAATATCCTCATATGGAGGCAACGTCGCTGTCATGGCAAAGTCCTTCGTCATGGCAGTCCGAAGTGTGGCCCAGACATGGTACTCTTCTCTCCGACCAGGGACAATCATGTCATGGCAGAAGCTTAAGGACATGTTGGTCACCCGTTTTCAAGGGTTTCAGACAAAGCCAGTTACCGCTCAGGCCTTGTTCTAGTGCACACAAGATCATGAGGAGTACCTTCAGGCGTATGTCCGAAGGTTCTTGTGTCTGAGAGCACAAGCGCCAACAGTGCCCAATGAAATCGTCATTGAGGCCATGATCAAGGATCTTCGACCAGAACCTACGGCTCAATACTTTGCCAGGAACCCCCTCAGACTCTGGAGAAGCTGCTTCAGAAGATGGATGAGTACATCCGAGCTGATAATGATTTTCGCTAGAGAAGGGAAGAAGCTTATAGGTTTTCTGAGATGACTAGGGGCTTCAGAGGAAGAATCCACCTTAGGCATGTCAGATCAATCCACAGCTCCAGTCAGAGTGATGATAAAGGAAGCCAGCTTCAGAGGCCACAGCATAGCTCACAATTGTCAGGGCAACAACAAAGTTCCTTTAGGCCACCAGCTCCAAGGGGCAGAGGCGGCAGGGGCTTCGGAGGAAGATATGGGGATCAGCTAGGAAAATCTATTGTTTATTCTACGGTGAAGACAAGGGCCACACTACAAGAACGTGCCAGATTACCATTCAGAAGCAAAAAGAGATTGCCGAAGCAGAAGCCCGGCAGAACCAGTCAAAGCAGGTTTTACATACTGCTTTGTGCTACTCTCCCTACATACCAGAATATGTGGGCAATCAACCTGCAACTTCTGTTGCTTTGGCAAGCCATTCACAAGCTTCCTGGCCTCAGCTTCCACTACCACCACCATTGCCACCTACTCAAAGCCAGCAGCCAGAAGGGCGCCAGCACCCCCAACAGCAACACGACTTCAGGGAGGAGTCCGAAGCTCGTACAGTCAGCAGCACTGTACCAGAATTGAAGCACATATACTAAGGAATATCCTACTTCTGAAGTACTTTTATCTTCTATTCCATTTTACTTTCTGTATGAGAAACAAGTAATGAAAAACTCAGTTTCAATTTCTTGTAATAATTCTGCCTACACCAGAATGAAATATACCTTCTTCATAGATTTACGAAGCTCGAAAGACGACTTTTAAAGGAACGAAGTAGATTTCGAAACTCAAAAGTCGTTCCTAAGGGAATGCAGAGCCAAAATTGACGAAGCTACAAAAAGTCGTTCCTAAGGGAGCGCAGCGTAAGTTTTCTGCTCAAAAGTCGTTCCTAAGGGAATGCAGAGCTAAAATTGACGAAGCTACAAAAAGTCGTTCCTAAGGGAGCACAGTGTAAGTTTTCTGCTCAAAAGTCATTCCAAAGGGAATGTAGAGCCAAATACCGCCGAAATATAAGGCGAAGAAGTTCAAAAGTTGTTCCTAAGGGGATGCAGAACTTATACCACCGAAATTGTCGGTGTTTTGGACCCACGGGGACCCTCAACCGACTAGTGAATTTTATAATGTGTGTCCCTGCCCGGATGGATTGATGCAAGATGAAACACAAGAGGGAGGATGAGGCTTATATTATCTTGCACCGGGGTGCTTGTAGTAGGGGTTACAAGCTTCACGAGAGAGGGAACGGATCCCAGGTCTCTTGAGAGGTCTCGTGTTGTGGAGAGAAGGTTTTTTGCCTTGAAGTAAGCTGTCTGAGTTAGCTTTCAAAGCCTGCCGTGGGAAGGCCCTAGGCATCTCCTTTTATAGATACAAGGAGGTGATCCAGCTGTACATATGGGGGTGTAGCTATGTGCTAACGTGGCCGGCGGAGAAGTGCTTGAGCCCTGTAGAAGCGTAGCTGGCGGTGCGGCCCCAGGTCCTGCTGATGTTTCTTTGCCTTCGTAGAGAGCTGAGGGCGGTCGACGTCATGGGTGCATGCCGGGAATCATCATTACCTGCTATTGGAGTAATTTGATGTGACACTGGTCTTGTTCCTTCGTAGCCTGAGGTGGCTAGCTAGGGGAAGGATAGTGTTGTTTTCGCGGTTTGCGTAGTTGGCTCAAGGTCGTCTCGGGCGAGGCAGTGATCTCTCCCAAAGCCGAGGCCTAGGTCGGGCGAGGCGAAGATCCTCTCCCGAGGCCGAGGCTGAGGCCTAGGTCAGGCGAGGCGAAGACCTCCTCTCGAGGCCGAGGCTGAGGCCGAGGCCTGGGTCGGGCGTGGCGACGATTCCTTTCGAGCCCGAGGCTGGGGTCGGGCGAGGCGGAACTTCCTGCTGCGCCCGAGGCCGATCTCGGGAGAGGTGGTGAACTTACTGTTGTCAGTGTTACCCTGGTGGTTGGAACAGTGGTCTAAACGGGGTGAATAGTGTCGTCATCCTGTCAGAACGATTAGTAAGAAGGGTGAAGTGACTGCGGTTATTTCGACCTTGCCAACTGAGGCACGCGTGTCAGGATAAGGTGTCAGGCGATCCCTGCATTAAATGCACACGTGATACGGTCAGTGGCAAGGCGATTTGACCGAGGTTGCTATACGACAAAGTTTGCCCGAGCTTCGCCTCGGGCGAGCCGGGGGTTTGCTCACTGCCTGAGGGGACCCTCGGGCGAGCCGTGAATCCGTTCAGGACTACTGTTCTTGCCGGATGCTGGGCTCGGGTGAGACGGGATCACGTTCCTTGGTAGATGAGGCTTTAACTTTGAGCCATGGTTACCAGTCTTTATGGTTTGTTTTAAAGATGTTTTCTAGCCATGTTTAGGAGTATTGGGGGTACCCCTAATTATGGTACCCGACAGTTGGCACGCCAGGTAAGGGCTCGCTGCGTGTTGACAATACTTTCCCGTTAAGTTCCAGATGGACAATCTTCAACAGCCTCTTCAGCCCGGGACGGTGCTCCGCTTTGGCAGTCTCGAGTTCATGTCCCCCGACGGCAGCTACGACATGATACTCCTCCCCCCGCAGCACGACAGCAACGACGATCGTCGGCTCGCCCGGCGGAGGCGAACCCGACGACTACATCTCCCCGGGGCGGAAGAGGAACACCCGGGTTTGCCCCGCCACCCTCCTCACCGGAGGAGGGGGAGACGAAGCAACCATGGCCAGGCAAGAGGCAGCACCTCGTTGGCTGTCGGACCAGAGCGAGTCGACGGCGCCGGCACCCCTGCGGGGGACATGTCGGGTGTTATCCTCGCACCTGGGACAACGATGGGTGTCGCTTCCCAGCCACATGCCAACCCCAGGCGGACCGATGACGCCAGCACCCTTGCGAGGGACTTGTCGGGCATTAGTCTCGCGCCTGAGATAGCGACACGTTCCATCTCCGATGCAACTTCACCACCATCCACCAACCAGGAGGTACCATCAATTTTCCATCATGTTCCCTTTAGATTCAGCTTCGATCCGCCAAGCGACCCCACTTCGGCAAGCGCTTTCGCAAGGGCATATCCTGACCTTCTGGGGTACCACATGTGGTCAACTTGGGACCTACTGATGGTCGCCTCTACCTCTGGACCCGCGGGTTCCGAGGAAGAGGACGACCCCTACTTCAGTTGGGATTTCTCCGAACTTCATGATCCTAGAGCCCTGTGAGACTTCGTGTCCGCATGTGACCACTGCCTCTTCGGCTACTCTGACGATGGCCACAGCCTTGACGACGAGGGTTACGACCCAACTCGCGAGTGCTTCCACATCGATCAGGAGGACCACGACGAAGACAACCACCTCGGCATGCCAAGAAACAACGACGCCCCAGCGCCTGCATCTCGCGTTGAGATCTCGCGGGAGCTAGCTGAAGCCCGGGCCCCTACGGGGGGTCAAGGCACATAGCTTGAGCAACTCCGCGAGATGCAGGCCAAGCTCGATGAAGAAATGGGGCGACTTATGCAGCTCCGACAAAACCTCGAGCAAGAGTGGGCAGGCCGAGCTCTCGCCGGAGGAGCGCGTCATCGAGCCCGGGACGTCCAGCGCCGTATTATTGACGATGCCAGGGCAGGGCTGCCCCAGAACCTAGCTGCAGCGACGATGTTACTCCGAACAATGCCGGAGCCATCCACCACCGAGGGGCGACGTATCCAGGGTGAACTCAAGGACCTCCTAGAAAATGCCGTAGTCCGACAAGCCGAGAGCTCTGCCTCCCGAAGGCGAGGATGCCCCTCGGAGCGTCACGCCTCGTCCTCCCGACACATGCAGGAAGCCTCGGTCCATACCGAGCACGCAGGAGACAAGACCCCTGCAGCCCTGGACTGCCTCGGCAACGAGCAACACCGCCGCGACCGTCGAGCCTGCCTCGAGAAAAGGGTGCGTCGAGGCTACCACCCCAGACGCAGAGGACGCTACGACAGTGAGGAGGATCGGAGCCCCTCAACCGAACCACCAGGTACGCGGGTCTTCAGCCGGGCCATACAACGGGCGCCGTTCCCGGCCCGGTTCCGAGCCCCGACTACCATCACCAAGTACTTAGGGGAGACAAGGCCAGAGTTATGGCTCACGGATTACCAGCTGGTGTGCCAGTTGGGAGGGACGAACAACGACAACCTCATCATTCACAACCTCCCTCTCTTCCTCTCTGACGCTGCCCGAGCCTGGCTGGAGCATTTGCCTCCTGCGCAGATCTTCGACTGGGACGACCTAGTCAAGGCCTTCGCTGGAAATTTCCAAGGTACGTACGTGTGCCCTGGGAACTCGTGGGATCTCCGGAGCTGCTGCTAGCAGCCAAGGGAATCCCTGCGAGAGAACATCCGGCAGTTTTCAAAGCAGTGCACCAAGTTGCCTAACATCACCGACTCGGACGTCATCGGAGCATTCCTCGCTGGCACCACTTGCCGGGACCTGGTAAGCAAACTGGGACGCAAGACTCCCACCAAGGCAAGTGAATTGATGGACATAGCCACCAAGTTCGCCTCTGGTCAGGAGGCGGTCGAAGCCATCTTCCTGAAAGACAAGCAGCCTCAGGGAAGGCAGAAGGAAGACGTCCCCGAGGCATCCATCCAGCGTGGCACGAAGAAGAAGACCAAGAAGAAGGCGCAAGCAAAACGCAACGCCGTTGACGCAAATCTCGTCGCTGCTGCCGAGCGCAGGAATCCTCGGAGACCTCCTGGGGGACCAACGTGTTCGACAAGATGCTCAAGGAGTCGTACCCCTATCACAGGGGTCCCGTCAAGCACACCCTTGAAGAGTGCGACATGCTCCGGCGTTACTTCAATAAGGCTGGGCCCTCAGCGGAAGATGGCAAGGACCAAGGCAACAACAATAAGGAGGGCGACAAGGAAGAGGAGTTCCCGGAGGTCCACAACTGCTTCATGATCTACAGTGGGCAAGTGGCGAATGCCTCGGCTCGACACCGCAAGCAAGAACGCCGGGAGGTCTGCTCGACGAAGGTAGCAACGCCGGTCTACCTAGACTGGTCCGACAAGCCCATTACCTTCAACCAAGACGACCACCCCGACTACGTACCGAACCCAGGAAGGTACCCGCTTGTCGTCGACCCTGTCATCGGCAACGCTAGTCTCTCCAAGGTCCTCATGGACGGAGGCAACAGCCTCAACATCATCTACGCCGAGACCCTAGGGCTCTTGGGGGTTGATTGGTCCATGATCCGGGCCGGTGCAGCACATTTTCACGGGATTGCCCTCGGCAAGCGTGTCCTGCCCCTTGGGAAACTTGATTTGCCCGTCTGCTTCGAAACTCCCTCCAACTTCTGAAAGGAAACCCTCACTTTCGAGGTAGTCGGGTTCCGAGGAACCTATCACGCAGTGTTGGGAAGACCGTGCTACGCCAAGTTCATGGCCGTCCCCAACTACACGTACCTCAAACTCAAGATGCTGGGCCCCAAGGGAATCATCACCGTCGGATCCACATACCACCACGTTTACGAGTGCGACGTGGAATGCGTGGAGTACGCCGAAGCCATTGTCGAGTCCGAAGCCCTCATCGCCGACCTGGATTGCCTCTCCAAAGAGGCGCCCGACCCGAAGTGGCATGCCAGCAACTTGGATCCAGCCGAGGCAGTTAAGTCTGTCTCTCTCGACCCCAGCAACGACGCCGGCAAGAAATTCAGGATCGGCTCCGAGCTCGACCCCAAATAGGAAGCAGTGCTTGTCGACTTTCTCCGCGCAAACGCCGAGATCTTTGCATGGAGTCCCTCGGACATGCCAGGCATACCGAGGGATGTCGCCGAGCACTCACTAGACATCCGAGCCGGTGCCTGACCCGTGAAACAGCACCTGTGCCGTTTTGATGAAGAAAAGCGTAGGGCCATAGGCGAGGAGGTCCACAATCTAATGGCAGCAGGGTTCATCAAAGAAGTATTCCATCTAGAATGGTTAGCTAACCCTGTACTTGTAAAGAAAAAAGGTGGGAAATGGAGGATGTGTGTAGACTACACTGGGTTGAATAAAGCATGTCCAAAAGTTCCCTACCCTCTGCCTCGCATCGATCAAATTGTGGACTCCACTGCTGGGTGCGAAATCCTGTCTTTCCTCGATGCCTATTCAGGCTATCACCAGATCAAGATGAAAGAATCCGACCAGCTCGCGACTTCTTTTATCACACCTTTCGGCATGTATTGTTATACTACTATGCCATTTGGCTTGAGGAATGCAGGTGCAACATACCAAAGGTGCATGAACCATGTGTTCGGAGAGCACATCGGCAGAACGGTCGAGGCTTATGTCGATGACATCGTTGTCAAAACAAGGAAAGCCTCCGACCTTGAAGTAACATTCAGGTGCCTAAGAACAAAGGGCGTAAAACTCAATCCCGAGAGGTGTGTCTTCGGAGTCCCCTGAGGCATGCTCCTAGGATTCATTGTCTTTGAGGCATCGAGGCCAACCCAGAGAAAATCGTAGCCGTCACCAACATGGGACCCATCAAAGATTTAAAAGGAGTACAAAGGGTCATGGGATGCCTTGCGGCTCTGAGCCGCTTCATCTCGCGCCTTGGCGAGAAAGGATTGCCCTTGTACCGCCTCTTAAGAAAGACCGAGCGCTTCACTTGGACTCCCAAGGCCGAAGAAGCCCTCAGAAACCTTAAAGCACTCCTCACTAATGTGCCCATCTTGGTCCCCCCGCTGCGGGAGAAGCCCTCTTGATTTATGTAGCTGCAACCACTTAGGTGGTCAGTGCTACGGTCGTAGTCGAGAGACAAGAAGAAGGGCATGCGCTGCTCATCCAGAGGCCAGTCTACTTCATCAGCGAGGTGATATCCGAGACCAAAATCCGCTACCCGCAAATCCAGAAGCTACTGTATGCAGTGATTCTAACACGGCGAAAACTGTGACACTACTTCGAGTCTCATCCTGTGACTGTGGTGTCATCCTTCCCCCTGGGAGAGATCATCCAGTGTCGAGAGGCCTCGGGTAGAATAGCAAAATGGGCAGTGGAACTCATGGGGGAACACTTTCATTTGCCCCTCGAAAGGCCATAAAATCCCAAGTCTTGGCAGACTTCCTGGCTGAATGGACCGACACCCAATTGCCAACATCTCCAATCCAGGCCGAACTTTGGACCATGTACTTCGATGGGTCGCTTATGAAAACCGGAGCAGGTGCTAGCTTGCTCTTCATCTCACCCCTCGGAAAACATGTGCGCTATGTAATACGCCTCCATTTTCCGGCGTCAAACTATGGCGGAACTACCCGAATTATTCCAACTTAAGTGCCTAAGTCCCGCCTTAGAGGCTAGACCACACTTAAATGGGAATAACCCGTCAATCCCTCGGATCTAGTCCGACTAGGCCACTAACAGGATCAAGTACCACAATCTCACTCGAAGGTGAGTCACAGAGCAAATACAATAAAGCATAAAACCATACGTTAAGGAGTATTAAATTATTACATCACCATCGGAGTTTTGCAAAAGTAGTCATCATTGTTCGAAGTGCAGCGGAATAAAACTAACGGTAAATAAACAGAGAGATGGGGAAGCCTGTCCCATCACTCCTCATGCTCCTCCTCAGCCGAGGTAGGGTCCCACTCAACAGTCCAACCCGGTGGCAAGATGGACGGCCAAGTCACTCCAGCAACCATGTCCTCCAGAGAACCTGTAAATTATGCCACAAGCAAGGCTGAGTATACTAATACTCAGCTAGACTTACCCGGTGTGAGGAGTCTACTCCTCTACCTCTAGACATGCAGTTGTTTGGCTGTGGGGTTTGGTTGCCAAAAGCACTAGCTGAGTTTCTAAATCAAGTTTTTAACTTTGTCAAATTAAGTGTGACTCTCTTAAGGCTAAAGATGTACTATCTACTCATACATGGTAGCAAACATTTTTAGCAATCAACATTTTGTATCATCTCATCACAATTTCACTTATTACTCAATGTAGCAGCATGGATCAAGCAGTCTCATTAGCTGCGAGAAGCAGACGATTCGAATCGAGTTTTTATCCTTGCAAGGTAAACCTAAACACACGACATGTAGGGGCACTCCGTCCCCACACACATCAACCGTCCCCATCGATTCCCTGGCAACAGATCAGGGCTCACCGCCTTGGCGTACAATGCCTCACTGACCCCGACTGCCGTCGTGCAGTGACCACACTTGTACCCACCATAACCGGAATGGGAGACCACGTCTCAGGTCGCGTGAGGGGTAAAGTCTGCGGGCAGGTTCACTCAGGTACTAGGCTTACCGATTTACCATATTTCTCGGCATATGTTCAGTACGTTCAAACGCTTGACACACGGTACCACACCTTAATCCTTATTTCAAATTCTTATCCCGTGGACAACCAATCCCCATGGATTGTTGTCCACCAACCATCACCATTTTGATAGAAAGTGGATACACCCAATTTCCTGACCTCGCGCGAGTGCTAGAAAAATCACTCGACTTCTACCGAGATCCTACTTAATAAAGCAGCTACTCGACCTAGCATACTAGTATTCATCTCAACAGGATTCCTGAGATCATGCAACTAGGGTTTCACACAACTCCTACACTTAAGTGAACATTCAATCCTACAATCATTAAGTAAATTAAAATAGCATAATTAACAGGTTATGCATAAAACCGGGGCTTGCCTTCCAAAGCTGTGGCAGGCAGGTCCTCTGGTGCAGGCTCTGGTGCTGGATCTGGGGCTACCTCCTGAGCAGCTCCTTGCTCCGGCATGAGGACGTACTCTCCGTCAGCAAGGTTACAGTCTATCGAATGCAATGAACATGTATGTCATGATTATGCAAGATTTAATAACATTATGCTGAGAGAAGAAAAAAACTAAGTTAATGAGCAATTTAGGGTTTCTGGGTTATACGTGGCTTGTAATGGTTTATGCTTATCACTTCTAGGTTTAGGTTTTGCTAGGGATAGGCATAGAGAATTTGTATTGCCTCTATATATTTTAGTGGACAAGTTAATAAGGAATTTTAGGATTACACTAATTTTCTATTATCCATAGTTCCCTTTCTTTATTTTCTATTTAGGGTTTCTAGTGTAGGTTTGAACTACAACAGTGGTTTAATATTTTCTAAAACTTCTGTAAAAATTACAGTGGGTTGCCATTGGTCATCATAGCCTGTTCTAGGAATTTGAAGTTTAAAATAAAAAGACTGCGGTTTAGACAAAAATAACAAAAGTTGTGCAAAATGGGCCACTTTGCACTACATCTCTTAATTAGAGGTGAGTTCTGTCCTAAGGGTTATTTTTGTTGGCATCTAACAGTAATAATAGGCTTCTGTGCCAAAAATCACAGAAAGCTAAGGGATGGTCATTTAGTTATGATTTTCTAAAGTTAAATGCCAAAAAGGCACTTTCTACTACATTGTTATTTGAAAAATGTCAAACAGCAAATTTCATATTTTTCCTAAGGTTTTATTAACAAAACATTAATTATCCCAAGGGTTGGGGTGTTTTCACCTTGGGGTTATTTTTGTAGGGTTTTTCTAAGTTTTCCTTGTTTTATTAAAATAAAAGGTATCCTACTCATTTTATACTAAACCAGGGTATGATAGATTTTTCTAGTGAACTACATTGAATAAGTACCCTAACAAAAATGGGGGTGCCCTCTGGTTCATTGTTTAAATCACCTTTTTTTATTTTTCTTAACCTTAAGCATATTGTAAAATAAGTGGCAAAACTAACTTAATGGGGTGGACAGAGAGGTTTAGCATTTTTAAATAGGTCAGTAGGTGGACATAAACTTCTCCAAATTTTTCTAACCCTAGTCAAATAGTGCAACTATTTTTCTTTTTATTATTGAGCTTTTGGCCAAAACTATAATTAAATCAGAACCCTAAAGTTTTCTGTAGTACACAAGGGTTTTATATTTTTCCTAAGTAGTTTACATTATTTAAAGTCTGACAAAATTAGTTTGACTAAATTTGGATGAATAAAACAGAAGTTATGAATTATTCAAGTTCTGTTCAAAATTTAAATCAGATTTAATAAAGGTTTCCTGAAAAACTACTTTGCATCGAGGTCCCCAGGGTCTTTCCTAATTAATCCTCGCAGTTCTACCCTTGCGCCACTATTCCTCTGTGTGACTGACAATGCGCAAAACCCCCTGACTTTCTCTTCCTCTCCCCCGCGGTCCCTCCCAGGTGTAAACAGTATCCGCAGAGAAGAAAGGGGCGGTGCGGCTTACTGGCGGCGAGAGAGGTCCGGCGAGGGGCAGGATTGGCTCGGGGAGGTTCTGGCGGTCACAACGATGTACGGCTCGACGGCGGGGATGGCCGGAATCGCTCGGCCCACGTGCGCAGGCGGGTGTCCTCGTCGGCGGCGGGTGTGCCGGCCAAACCACGGCGACCTAGTCCAATCCAACGGCACGGTGAGCTTCCCGGGGTGATGTAGAGGCTATCTGTGCATTGAATCGAAAAATGGCGCAGTGATTTACCCGGTCCACGTGCGCCGGCGGGGTGATGAACTCCGGCGAGCACGGTTTCTCTATTTCGGTGACGCGGGTCCTCAGTTCAAGCTTGTGTAAGCTTCACGGCCTCTCAAGGAAGCTATCTGAAGGCTTGGATCGAACGGAGGAGGACAGGAAAGGGGCTGGCCACGGTGGTTGCTCTCGGGTGGCTCTGGCGGGTCGCGGGGAGGTCGCCGGAGCTAAGGGCGGGCTCGGGGGAGTTAGGCGTGGTACGGAGGAGGCAACGGGGAAGGCAGCCGAGCACTGGGACGGGCTTTATAGCTGTGGCGTGGGCGTGGGCGTGGTCACGGGCGGCCGCGGGCGCGCGGGGGTTCGCGCACGGCCGTGCTCTAAGCGCGCCTCCGGGTGTCAGCCCGCGTCGAACACGTGGGAGCTCGCTTCTGCCATGGTTCAACTGCAGATTTGGGCACCCTAGCGTGCGTATCTTGGCAAAACCACTGTGTACGGTCTCTTCCCTGCTCCATATCCTACCTTTTTGCTGTGAGTTCCAAGTCAAGATATGGTCGGGGTAGGGAGATAGAGGGGTGAGAAGTTGGCTATGTCAGATAGGTCCAAACCGAGACAAAAATGGTGCCAAGTCGTGTCAAACGCCCTAGGGTAGGTGTCACCTCTTTCCAGGGCATTCTAGGGTTAATTTGGCGCCACTTTGTCAATTGGGTCGAAGTGTTTTGAATTTTGGATGAGGGTGAACATGTGGGATCTTTGTTCAAAGGTTAGTTTTTAGACTTAGGCAATTTTTGAATTTTCTCTTGTGCTCAACCTTTGGTGAACTTTTTGGGGCTTTTCTGAAATCTTTTTGGGGTTACTTTCTTACTATTATTTGTAGGTTATGAAGTATACTACAACTTTTATAATTGGCCCAAGCCATGATCATAAGGTTTACATGACCTTTTGATCCTACCTACATTTAGGGTTCCCATTATCCAAAGGGGTTTGCCTTAGGGTTTTGGGCAATTCTCTCCTTTAGGTGTCCATGACAAGCTAGGGTATGATATCCAAGATGGGTTGCACTTGCTTAGGACCTTGAATCCTAAGTTTGATGTACTTTGCTCAAACCAATCCACATGTGATAGTAGGTTAAATGGGGTAGCCCTGGGTGGACACCCTGAGTAACACCTGGGGTGTTACACAAACAACGTGGCCGAATACGAGGCCTTGGTTAATGGGTTGCGCATCGCCATCGAGCTAGGGGTTTGGCGCCTTGACGCTCGTGGCGACTCGCAACTCGTTATTGACCAAGTCATGAAGAATTCTCACTGCCGCGATCAAAAAATGGAGGCCTACTTTGACGAAGTTCGGCGCTTGGAAGATAAATTCCATGGGTTGGAACTCAACCATGTTGCTCGACGGTACAACGACACCGCAGATGAGCTGGCTAAAATAGCATCGGGATGGAAGACGGTTCCCCCGAATGTCTTCTCTAGGGACATATATCAACCATCCGTCAATCTCAACGGCGCACCCGAACCCGGAGGGACCTTAGCCCAGCTCGAGGTACCCTCGGCCGCCGAGGGTGAGGCCCTGCGCGTCGAGATAGAGCGAAATGGGGTCACACCAAACCTAAACTGGCAGACCACGTACCTAGAATATCTCCTCCGAGGAGAGCTGCCCCTCGACAAGGCCGAAGCTCGGCGATTGGCTCGGCGCGCCAAATCGTTCATTTTACTGGGTGATGAAAAAGAGTTGTACCACAGCAGCCCCTCAGGCGTTCTCCAACGATGCATATCCATCACCCAAGGACAAGAGCTGTTACAGGAAATACACTCGGGGGCTTGCGGTCACCATGCAGCACCTCGAACCCTCGTAGGAAACGCTTTCCGACAAGGTTTCTACTGGCCGACCGCGGTGCCCGACGCCACTAGGATTGTACGCTCCTGCCGAGGGTGTCAATTCTATGCGAGACGGACACACCTGCCTGCTCAGGCTCTACAAACAATACCTATCACTTGGTCGTTTGCTGTGTGGGGTCTGGACCTCGTCGGTCCCTTGCAGAAGGCACCTGGGGGCTTCACGCACCTGTTGGTCGCCATCAACAAATTCTCCAAGTGGATCAAAGTCCGACCCTTAACCAGCATCGGGTCTCAGCAGGCGGTGGCGTTCTTTACAAATATCATCCATCGCTTTGGGATCCCAAACTCTGTCATCATCGACAATGGCACGCAATTCACTGGGAAAAAGTTCCTAGACTTCTGCGAAGGCCACCACATCCGTGTGGACTGGGCCGCCGTAGCTCACCCAATGACAAATGGGCAGGTGGAGCGTGCCAATGGCATGATTTTGCAGGGACTAAAACCGAGGATCTACAACGACCTCAACAAGTTTGTCAAGCGGTGGATAAAAGAGCTACCCTCGGTGGTTTGGAGTCTGAGGACAACACCAAGCCGAGCCACGAGTTTCTCGCCGTTTTTTCTAGTCTATGGGGCAGAGGCCATCCTACCCACGGACTTAGAATACGGTTCCCCGAGGACAAAGGCATACGACGACCAAAACAACCAGACCAACCAAGAGGATTCATTGGACCAGCTGGAAGAGGCTCGAGACGTAGCCTTACTACACTCAGCACGGTATCAGCAGTCTCTGCGACGCTATCACGCCCGAAGGATTTGGCCCCGAGGCTTCCAAGTGGGAGACTTGGTGCTTCGGCTATGACAAGACGCCCAAGGGCGCCACAAGCTTACTCCCCCCTGGGAAGGGCCGTTCATCATCACCAAACTATTGAAGCCCGGGACATACAAGCTGGCCAACGATCAAGGCGAGGTCTACAGCAACCCTTGGAACATTGAACAGCTACTTCGCTTTTACCCTTAAAAATGTTTCAAGTCGTTCATGTATCTCGGTCCCTTTACATGTACAAATAAAAAGTCTAACCGTCAAGGGAGGATCAGCCTTGCCTCAGCAAAAACTGACCCTCCCTCGGGGGCTAGAAGGGGGGAACCCCCTCTGCGTCAAATTTTCATCGGAAAAATTTTCTACCAAAGCGACTTTCGTGCCTTTCGACTATATCGATAACGGAATCCTAAAAACGAGCGAGAGAGACCTTGAACGGCAAGGCCGACCAAGCCAAGGGACTCCTACGCCTCCGGGATACGGATACCTCACTCATCACCTTTCGCGAAAAGTAACTCGCGCTCGGATAAGTGATTCTGCTACCGAACAAGTCCTAACGCTCGAAACGAGAGGAAAGAAACACAGCTTTATACTCTGACACCCAAAATGTCTAGGCCTCAGTGGCCGCAGAAAACATACACATACTTAAAATAACTGTTCCCCACAGGCTCAGGTGTCGGCAGGGGGAGGAGCAGCACCCTCGGCGTCGTTTCCACCCGCGGCAGAATGTGGCCCGGCCTCGGACGGTGACACAGGTGGAAGGATCTCCACCTTAAAAAAGGAAGCCAACACCGCGCCTAGACCCTCGGCAGCCGCATCAAGCCTTTGGGCCTCGGCCAGGGCGGCCTCCTCTTCATCGGGTAAGCAGTAGCCCTCGCTGACCCGCTCCAAATCCACGTCGTAGTGGGAAGCGAGGACAGCGAAGGCACGCCTAACGTCGTGGTGCAGCGCCCCGCGGAGTCTGCTGCGCACGTGGCCGCCCAAGGCCCGCAGGCGGCTCTGGGGGGAGCTGCCCGAGGGGACGTCGTCGAGTCCAAAGGTCCGGCAGAAGGCCGAGATGGCCTCGGACATGGCCGTGCGGTCAGCCTCCTTCTGCTCGGCCGCCTGGGCAAGCGCCTTGCAGTTCTTGACGGACTCGTTAAGAGCCGTCTCGAACCCTGAAGACAGCCGGACAATATTCTTCAGACACGAGGAGAAGAGTTAAGCTGAAGCAAAATCACAAAGCAGGCAAAACATACCTTTGGCCCGGGCACGCTGCTGTGAATCCATGGCTTGGGTGGACTAGGCAGACCCGACGGCCACGGCCAGGCCCTCCGAAAGGGTCCCGGCCCGAGCGGTCGCCTCGGCTAGCCGCTCCGTAACCTCAGCCAGGTGTCCCCTAAGGGCCTCAGCCCGGCTCATGGCCTCGACAGCTTGGCTCTGGAATTGGTCCCGCTCGCTGGTGACCTGGCCAAGCTCCAGTTGCCGCTGCTGCATCTCCTCGGCCTGGGAAGCCACCTGCTCCCGAGCCGATGAAGCCTCCATCCGTGCCAACACCGCCTTTGTCCGCGTCGCCGCTGCCTCCGACTTCAGCTCCTCACAGAGCAGCCGAAGGTCCGCCGCCTCGGCGCTCTGTTGGGCGACGCGCTCATTGGCCTCGGTAAGCACAGCCCACTAGGACCGCAGCGATTCCCAAACTCCGCTCTCGCGACGGAGGAACAGCGACTTAGCGGTGCTCATGTCCGCGAGCTCCTGAAAAGGAAAATAGAATATCACAAAGAATGCCCTGATCACACGGGTTGTACGCCTAAATCCTTACCTGGAAGACCCTGGGAACGTCTTTAGAAAGGATTTCCGTGGCCAATCGAAGCGACCTCATCGCCGCCTTGTTATATTCACAGAAATTATCCCGCAACTTTTCCTCCAACTCATCATTAAGGGCAAGGAGAGGCTCCAAGGTATCGTGGCCCAGAACACGAGCAGCTGCCCTCCCCACTCATTGGGATTGAGCTGCGTGGGGATAAGGCCACTGCTCCCCATGATGGGCCACGGTTCTGCGAACCCCGCGGTCGAGGCCTCGGGTCTCTCTGCAGCCGACGCATCGGGTCCCTCTTGAGAGCACCTAGAGCGGGGGTGAATAGGTGATCCTGTAAAAACTTAATACTTATAGCCACAAAACTAGATTAAGTGTTAGCACAATAGAATCAAGTAGCTAAGAACCGAGCTCTTGTGAAACACAATAGTCACAAAGAAAACAAGCACAAGAGACACAATGATTTATCTCGTGGTTCGGCCAAGTATAACACTTGCCTACTCCACGTTGTGGTGTCCCAATGGACGAGAGTTGCACTCAACCCCTTTCAAGTGATCCAATGATCCACTTGAATACCACGGTTGTTTTCTTTCTTATACTCTTTCCCGATTGCGAGGAATCTCCACAACTTGGAGTCTCTCGCCCTTACAACAAAGATCAAAGTGAAAGCATTTAGAGTAAGGGAGGAAAGCAATACACACAAATCCGCAGCAATACGCACACACACAGCCAAGACTTGAGCTCAAATGAATCGCAACAAGTTCACCACTAGAACAGAGCTCAAATCACTAAGAAAGTCAATCAAGTGCGCGGAGATGGAGTGTGGAAGACTTAGAATGCTCAAAGTATGCTTGGGTGACTCCTCCATGCGCCTAGGTGTCCCTTTTATAGCCCCAAGGCAGCTAGGAGCCGTTGGAGGCATTCTTGGAAGTTAATTCTTGCCTTCTGTCGGGTGGCGCACCGGACAGTCCGGTGCACCACCGGACATCCACTGTTCATTGTCTGGTACGGATCTCCTTCATAAAATGGCACAGCCGACCGTTGCAGAGTTGTAGCCGTTGGCACACCGGACAGTCCGGTGCCCCTAGCCGACCGTTGCGATGGCGGCCGTTGGCTCACCGGACAGTCCGGTGAATTATAGCCGTACGCCGCCGACGATTTCCCGAGAGTGGCCAGTTCGCTAGAGCCATCCTGGCGCACCGGACACTGTCCGGTGCACCACCGGACAGTCTGGTGCACCCAGACTGAGCAGCAGTTGGCTGTACACAGCCAACTCTTTTCCAATCCTTTTCTTTTCCTGATTCTAGCACTTAGACAAATATATTAGTACACAAAAACCAATGTACTAAGTCTAGAATCATACCTTCTTGTTGATTTGCACTTCATTCATCATTTGGCACATAATTACTCACTTTAATATGTGTTGTGCACTCAATCACCAAAATATACTAGAGATGGCCCAAGGGCACATTTCCCTTTCAATCTCCCCCTTTTTGGTGATTTATGCCAACACATCAAAGAGCAACAAATAGAAGTGCAACATCAATGCAGATGAGAACAAGAATTGTTTTAGATTCAAATTTGGCATATTTGGATCATTCTTTGCCACCACTTGGTTTGTTTTTGCAAATCAAATTCAATTTCCTATCTCTAAGTCAAACACACTTGTTGAGGCATAAAGAGAGGTATTCCAAGAGAAATTGATCAAAGATCCAAAACTCCCCCTTTTTCCCATAATCAAACATTCTCCCTACAAGAGACCCACTTTTGACAATAAGAGACAACAAGAGTATTTTGACAAAACAAAGGTTCTAACTCTACCATTTTCAAAATTCTCAAGTGGTAGCTGATCCATTTGCTTGCTTTGGCCTTAATTTCTCCCCCTTTGGCATCAAGCACCAAAACGGGATCATTGTTGGCCCTTTAACCTCATTGCCTCACCAAAATTGTCAATTAAGAGCAAAAGGAAATAAGTGTATAGAGATGAACTTGGAGTTAAGTACCCTCTCATCGGAGTACAGTGGAAGTCTTTCATGGTCCAAGTCCACCTTTCCCTTTCAATCCACTTTTGAGACTAAAACAAATAAACTCAAACACAAGGTTAGTCTCAAAGTGTCAAGTTGTAGCATGCCTCCCCCTAAATAAGTGCATCACTTGCAAATGAATTGTGAGGTCTGGGGGTCATGTGTACAACATGGGCACCACAAATGAACAATATAGATTGAAATGCATAAATTACATGATCAAGGGCATAAAACACATGTATGCTATAGATCAATCCAAGTTCCGCGAATCTAAGACATTTAGCTCACTACGCAGCCTGCAAAAGGTCTTCTCATCTAAAGGCTTGGTAAAGATATCGGCTAGCTGGTTCTCGGTGCTAACATAAAACACTTCGATATCTCCCTTTTGCTGGTGGTCTCTCAAAAAGTGATGTCGGATGTCTATGTGCTTAGTGCGGTTGTGTTCAACAGGATTATCTACCATGCGGATTGCACTCTCATTATCACATAGGAGTGGGACTTTGCTCAGATTGTAGCCAAAGTCCCGGAGGGTTTGCCTCATCCAAAGTAGTTGTGCACAACACTGTCCTGTGGCAACGTACTCGACCTCAGCGGTGGATAGGGCAACGGAGGTTTGTTTCTTTGAACTCCAAGACACCAGGGACCTTCCTAGGAATTGGCACGTCCCTGATGTACTCTTCCTATCAACCTTGCACCCAGCATAATCGAGTCTGAGTATCCAATCAAGTCAAAGGTAGACCCCTTTGGATACCAGATCCCGAAGCAAGGCGTAGCAACTAAATATCTAAGTATTCGCTTAACGGCCACTAGGTGGCATTCCCTTGGATCAGATTGAAATCTGGCACACATGCATACGCTAAGCATAATATCCAGTCTACTAGCACATAAATAAAGCAAGGATCCTATCATAGACCGGTATGCCTTTTGATCAACGGACTTACCTCCTTTGTTGAGGTCGACATGTCCGTCGGTTCCCATTGAAGTCTTTGCGGGCTTGGCGTCCTTCATCCCGAACCGCTTGAGCAAGTCTTGCGTGTACTTCGTTTGAGAGATGAAGGTGTCGTCCTTGAGTTGCTTCACTTGAAACCCAAGGAAGTAGTTCAATTCGCCCATCATAGACATCTCGAATTTCTGTGTCATCACCCTGCTAAACTCTTCACAAGACTTTTGGTTAGTAGAACCAAATATTATGTCATCGACATAAATTTGGCATACAAATAGATCACCATCACAAGTCTTAGTGAAAAGAGTTGGATCGGCTTTCCCAACCTTGAAAGCATTAGCAATTAGAAAATCTCTAAGGCATTCATACCATGCTCTTGGGGCTTGCTTAAGTCCATAGAGAGCCTTAGAGAGCTTACACACATGGTCGGGGTACCGTTCATCCTCAAAGCCAGGGGGTTGCTCCACGTACACCTTCTCCTTGATTGGCCCGTTGAGGAAGGCACTCTTCACATCCATTTGGAACAACCTGAAAGAATGGTGAGCGGCATAGGCTTACAAAATGCGAATAGACTCTAGCCTAGCTACAGGAGCAAAAGTCTCCTCAAAGTCCAAACCTGCGACTTGGGCATAACCTTTTGCCACAAGTCGAGCCTTGTTCCTTGTCACCACTCTGTGCTCGTCTTGCTTGTTGCGGAACACCCACTTGGTTCCCACAATGTTTTGCTTTGGACGTGGCACCAAGGTCCAAACTTCATTTCACTTGAAGTTATTGAGCTCTTCCTGCATGGCTAACACCTAGTCCGGATCTAGCAAGGCCTCTTCTACCCTGAAAGGCTCAATAGAAGAGACAAACGAGTAATGCTCACAAAAATTAACTAATCTAGAGCGAGTAGTTACTCCCTTGCTTATATCATCCAAAATCTGGTCGACGGGATGATTCCTTTGAATCATCGCTCGGACTAGAGTGGGAGGGGCTTGTGGTGCTTCTTCCTCCATAACTTGGTCATCTTGTGCTCCCCCTTGATCACACGCCTCTTCTTGATGAACCTGTTCATCGCCTTGAGTTGGGGGATGCACCATTGTTGAGGAAGAAGGTTGATCTTGCTCTTTTTGTTCCTGTGGTCGCACATCTCCAATTGCCATGGTGCGTATTGCGGCCGTTGGAACATCATCTTCATCTAGATCATCAAGATCAACTTGCTCTCTTGGAGAGCCATTAGTCTCATCAAATACAACGTCGCTAGAGACTTCAACCAAACCCGATGATTTGTTGAAGACCCTATACGCCTTTGTATTTGAGTCATATCCTAACAGAAACCCTTCTACAGCCTTGGGAGCAAATTTGGAATTCCTACCTTTCTTCACTAGAATAAAACATTTACTCCCAAATACACGAAAGTATGATACGTTGGGTTTGTTACCGGTTAGAAGTTCGTACGATGTCTTCTTGAGGAGGCGATGAAGGTAGACCCGGTTTATGGCGTGGCAGGCTGTGTTCACAGCTTCCGACCAAAACCGCTCGGGGGTCTTGAATTCACCAAGCATCGTCCTTGCCATGTCTATAAGCGTCATGTTCTTCCTCTCTACCACACCGTTTTGCTGTGGTGTGTAGGGAGCAGAGAACTCGTGCTTGATTCCTTCCTCCTCAAGGTACTCCTCCACTTGCAGATTCTTGTACTCGGACCCGTTGTCGCTCCTTATCTTTTTCACCTTGAGCTCAAATTCATTTTGAGCTCTCCTTAGGAAGCGCTTTAGGGTCCCTTGGGTTTCTGTTTTATCCTGCAAAAAGAATACCCAAGTGAAGCGAGAAAAATCATCAACAATAACAAGACCATACTTACTTCCCCCTATGCTGAGGTAGGCGACAGGTCCGAAGAGGTCCATGTGAAGTAGCTCCAAAGGTCTTGATGTGGTCATCACATTTTTGCTATGATGAGAACTTCCCACCTGTTTACCTGCTTGACAAGCTGCACAAGGTCTATCTTTTTTGAAAGTTACATTGGTTAGACCTAACACATGTTCTCCCTTTAGAAGTTTATGAAGGTTCTTCATCCCAAAATGTGCTAGACGGCGATGCCACAGCCAGCCCATGCTAGTCTTAGCGATTAAGCATGCATCTAGACCGGCCTCCTCCTTCGAAAAATCAACTAAATAGAGTTTGTCGTCTAGTACACCCTTAAAAGCTAATGAACCATCACTCCTTCTAAAGACAGACACATCTACATTGGTAAATAAGCAATTGTAACCCATATTACATAGTTGACTAACGGACAACAAGTTATACCCGAGCGATTCAACTAAGAACACATTCGATATGGAATGCTCGGATGAAATAGCTATTTTTCCTAGTCCTTTAACCTTGCCTTGATTCCCATCTCCAAAGATGATTGAATCTTGGGAATCTTTGTTCTTGACGTAGGAGGTGAACATCTTCTTCTCCCCCGTCATGTGGTTTGTGCATCCGCTGTCGATATCCAGCTTGAGCCCCCGGATGCATAAACCAGCAAGGCAAATTAGGCTTGGGTTTTAGGTACCCAACTCTTGTTGGGTCCTACAATGTTAGTAACAATAGTCTTAGGGACCCAAATGCAAGTTTTATGTCCCTTGCATTTTGCCCCCAATTTCCTAGCAACCACTTTCTTATTTTTACATTAAAGTACAAAATCAGGGTTGCAGGCATGAAAAACAGTAGCAGATTTATTTTGCATTTTCTTAGGCACATGATGAACAACATTGTTTCTAGGCATATTTCTACTATCCACAAAGGAAGAACTTGAAACAATCATGGCATGTGAATCATAAGCATTATAACTCCTATTATGATGAGCATTCCTAGAAAATTTTCTATCATAAATAAATGCATGATTCTTTTGACTACTACTAGCCATAGGAGCCTTCCCTTTTTCCTTATTGAAAATGGGAGCCCTTTGGCTTGTTAAGTTCTTGGCTTCCCTCTTAAAGCCAAGCCCATCCTTAATTGAGGGGTGTCTACCAACAGTGTAGGCATCCCTAGCAAATTTTAATTTATCAAAATCACTTTTGCAAGTCTTAAGTTGAGCATTAAGACTTGCTACTTCATCATTTAATTTAGAAATAGAAATTAAATGTTCATCACAAGCATCAACATTAAAATCCTTGCATCTATTGCAAATTACAACATGTTCTACACAAGGACTAGATTTATTAACTACCTCTAGCTTAGCATTTAAATCATCATTCAAAATCTTCAAGCTAGAAATAGATTCATTACAAATAGATAATTCAGAAGATAGTAATTCATTCCTTTTAATCTCTAAGGCAAGAGACTTTTGAACACTAACAAATTTGTCATGCTCCTCATACAAGATGTCCTCTTGCCTCTCTAGCAGTCTATCTTTTTCATTCAATGCATCAATCAACTCATTAATCTTTTCTACTTTAGCTCTATCTAATCCTTTGAACAAGCTAGTGTAATCTACTTCATCATCACTAGAGTCCTCATCACTAGAAGTAGAGTACTTAGGAGTTTCTTGAGCGTTTACCTTCTTCTCCTTTGCCATTAGGCAAGTATGGCGCTCGTTGGGGAAGAGCGACGATTTGTTGAAGGCCGAGGCGGCGAGTCCTTCGTCGTCGGAGTCGGACGAAGAACAATCTGAGTCCCACTCTTTGCCAAGGTGTGCCTTGCCCTTCGCCTTCTTGTAAACCTTCTTGTTCTCTCTCTTCCCATGTCTTTCGTCTCCCTGGTCATTTTCATTATCGAGACATTGAGCAATAAAATGACCTGTCTTACCGCACTTGAAGCAAGAAAGCTTTCCCTTTGCCTTGTTCTTGTTTGAGTACTCCTTGCGTCCCTCCAATGCGGTCTTGAAGTGCTTGATAATGAGGGCCATTTCATCCTCATTTAGCTCGGCCGCCTCAACTTGCTCCACCTTGCTAGGTAGTGCCTCCCTGCTACTTGTTGCTTTGAGAGCAACCGTTTGAGGCTCGTAGATGGGCATTGGACCATTCAATGCCTCATCAACGTATCTTGCTTCCTTGATCATCATACGCCCGCTTACGAACTTTCCGAGTATTTCCTCGGGCGTCATCTTGGTGTACCTAGGATTTTCACGGATAGAATTCACAAGATGAGGATCAAGTACAGTGAAGGACTTGAGCATAAGTTGGACGACGTCGTGGTCCGTCCATCTCGTGCTTCCATAGCTCCTGATCTTGTTGACCAGGGTCTTGAGCCTGTTGTACGTTTGGGTTGGCTCCTCCCCCCTGATCATTGCGAACCTTCCTAGTTCGCCTTCCACCAACTCCATTTTGGTGATCATGGCGGCGTCATTCCCCTCATGAGAAATCTTGAGGGTGTCCCAAATTTGCTTGGCATTATCCAAGCCGCTCATCTTGTGGTACTTGTCCCTGCACAAGGATGCTAGCAAAACAGTGGTAGCTTGTGCATTTTTATGGATTTGCTCAATAATGAAAACGGGATTGTCAGTACTATCAAAAAGCATTCTGTTTTCAACGATCTCCCAAATACTTGGATGGAGAGAGAATAGGTGACTACGCATTTTGTGACTCCAAAATGAGTAGTCTTCTCCATCAAAGTGTGGAGGTTTCCCAAGTGGAATCGAAAGTAAATGAGCATTGGAGTTAGACGGAATACGAGAATAGTCAAAAGAAAAGTTTGAGTTAACCGTTTTCTTTTTCTCGTCATCGTCGTCTCTTTAGGAAGAGGAAGACTCGTCGTTGTCGTAGTAGACTATCTTCTTGATGCGCCTCTTCTTCTTCTCGTCCTTCTTCTTGTGACTTGAGCCAGAGTCAGTGGGCTTATCGTCTCTTGGCTCGTTGAAGACGGATTCCTTCTCCTTATCGTTGACCACCATCCCCTTTCCCTTAGTATCCATCTCTTCGGGCGATTAGTCCCTTTTGTGAAGAGAACGACTCTGATGCCAATTGAGAGCACCTAGAGGGGGGGTGAATAGGTGATCCTGTAAAAACTTAATACTTATAGCCACAAAACTTGATTAAGTGTTAGCACAATAGAATCAAGTGGCTAAGAACCGAGCTATTGTGAAACACAATAGTCACAAAGAAAACAAGCACAAGAGACACGATGATTTATCCCGTGGTTTGGCCAAGTATAACACTTGCCTACTCCATGTTGTGGCGTCCCAATGGACGAGAGTTGCACTCAACCCCTTTCAAGTGATCCAATGATCCACTTGAATACCACGGTTGTTTTCTTTCTTATACTCTTTCCCGTTTGCGAGGAATCTCCACAACTTGGAGTCTCTCGCCCTTACAACAAAGATCAATGTGAAAGCACTTAGAGTAAGGGAGGAAAGCAATACACACAAATCCACAGCAATACGCACACACTTCTCAAGACTTGAGCTCAAATGAATCGCAACAAGTTCACCACTAGAACAGAGCTCAAATCACTAAGAAAGTCAATCAAGTGCGTGGAGATGGAGTGTGGAAGACTTAGAATGCTCAAAGTATGCTTGGGTGACTCCTCCATGCGCCTAGGGGTCCCTTTTATAGCCCCAAGGCAGCTAGGAGCCGTTGGAGGCATTCTTGGAAGGCAATTCTTGCCTTCTGTCGGGTGGCGCACCTGACAGTCCGGTGCACCACCGGACATCCACTGTTTGTTGTCCGGTGCGGATCTCCTTCCTAAAATGGCACAGCCGACCGTTGCAGAGTTGTATCCGTTGGCGCACCGGACACTGTCCGGTGCACACCGGACAGTCCGGTGCCCCCAGCCGACCGTTGGCTGGGGCCACGCGTCGCGTGCGGATTGTGTGGCCAACCGTTGCGCTGGCGGCCGTTGGCTCACCGGACAGTCCGGTGAATTATAGCCGTACGCCGCCGACGAATTCCCGAGAGTAGCCAGTTTGCCAGAGCCATCTTGGCGCACTGGACACTGTCCGGTGCACCACCGGACAGTCCGGTGCACCCAGACTGAGCAGTAGTTGGCTGTACACAGCCAACTCTTTTCCAA
Organism: Zea mays; assembly: GCF_902167145.1. Lineage (NCBI taxonomy): Eukaryota > Viridiplantae > Streptophyta > Magnoliopsida > Poales > Poaceae > Zea > Zea mays. The sequence continues at coordinate 82,800,996 of NC_050101.1, forward strand.
TCCTTTTCTTTTCCTGATTCTAGCACTTAGACAAATATATTAGTACACAAAAACCAATGTACTAAGTCTAGAATCATACATTCTTGTTGATTTGCACTTCATTCATCATTTGGCACATAATTACTCACTTTAATATGTGTTGTGCACTTAATCACCAAAATATACTAGAGATGGCCCAAGGGCACATTTCCCTTTCACCTCTGCAGTCGACGCACCGGGCCTCTCCTCGGCCAAGGTGACAAGCCTTCGCTCACCGACCTCGGCAACAATGGCCGCCCCCTCCTCATGGTCGAAAATGGGAGAATCGGGGATGACCAGGACCGAAGGAGCCAGGGCGGAGGCACCTCAGCCATCTCAACATCGGCGGCGAAGGGCGGCGAAGGGCGGCTCCACGGGCGAACCAGCGACGGCCCCGGCAGGAATTGACGTCGGCGCCAGCAACAAGGCAGGCGGGCTAGAGGCCGTGGCCGCGTCAACGGCCTCCCCCGGAAAGATGGCCGCTCCAACAGGGGGGCCGACCTGGGAGGCTTGCCCCATGACAGCCCGTGCCTCCTAGGCCCCCCGCTGGAGGGTGCCTTGCGCGGAGGCCAACCAACCAGCATGGCGAGCCGCAGCTCCGGCTGAAGAGGCTGGCCCCGTCTTAAGGGCCTTCGTAGGGGCCAGACCAGCCGAGCCCTGCTTCCGCTTGCTGAAAGGAAGAAAAGGCAAAATCAAGACACATAGAAAAATGACTGAAACAAGGGTACCCTCAGATACTTACCCGCTCCGGGGCAAGGCCAATCGTGCCTGCGGGGAGACCTCTCGGGCCCTGGTCTCCGCAGACGCTGCCGAGGGTTGTCCCGCAGCCGGCTTCGACGCCGCTTCCGCCTCGGACACCCGAGGCACCAAGGGGGCGGCCTGCCCGGGCGACGTCACGACAGCCGAGGGACCAACTTCCCATACGGCTGGCACGGGCACTTGCTCTTGGGGGGCATGCGGTTCGACCTGACCCCCCGGAGTCGCCCCAATTATCTCGGCCAAGGGGTCAAGTACCCCCTCGGCCCACCTCCGCTCCTCGGACCGGGACCCCGATGTCCCAACCCCAAACACTGGTGGCGCCGGCCCACCTGGAGGCTGGCTTGACGACCTCTGGCCCAGCCTCGGATCCGGACTGAGGCCAAGCCGGGCCGCCATGTCATCGTCCTCGTCATCATCATCATCATCGTCATCGTCATCGGGCGTGTCCGGCGACGGCTCCAACGGGAGCCCATCCCTTGCTTGCCTCCGATGACGCTTCTCCAAGGCTTCCCGAGCCTGCATCCTCTCGCGAGCTCGGGCCTTTTTCGCGTCTTTCTTCTCCTTATCCTTCTGCGCGGCGAGCCTACGAGCGGTTCGGCCCGCCGCGTCCTCCGGGACCGGTGGCCGGGAGATTTTAAAATTCCTCAATCCCTGGGGACGAACAAAAATCCCAAAGGTAAGGACTAAAGATGTAAAGAACACGACACAAAACAGAAGAAGGGTCGGACACTTACCAAGGACACATCCGTGGTCGGGATGCATCGGGGGCTGGTTAAGGACGCCAGCGTCCAGCCTCCCTACCGTGCCGCTATCTGTCTGAGGAGGTCGAGGACATCCGTGAACCCTCCAAATCAACCCTTGGCTTCATTTCCAAAAGCCGCAATCGCCGCTCTGCCAATGGGAGCACCCTCCGGCGGTGGATAGCGGCGACGACCCCCGCGACGGTAAGGCCTTCGGCTTGGAGCTTCTGCAGGGCACGGAGAATGGGCTGGAGCTTCTCCTGGTTCTCGCGTGTGGCCCCCCAACGCTAGTTATCGCCGGCGGTGGTCACCACTCATTGAGAAAAGGGCGGCAGCACCCCGTCGTCATTCTAGAGATAAAACCACCGATTCTGCCACCCCTTGTTCGAAGACACAAGGGAGGCAGGGATGTACTGCTGTGCGTGCCCCGACCTCAGCTGGAGGGTGCATCCGCCAGCCCGCACCGCCATACGAACCTTCTTCACGTCCGTCGACGCGGCGAAGAATTCCACGAAGAAGAGATGGGTCCACAGGTCCCAGTGGGGGTCAATCCCCAAAAACCCCCTCGCAAACCGCCACGAAAATGGCTGCCTGCGCGATGGAGTTGGGGTTGAAGTTGTGAAGCTCCACCCCGTAGTAATGCGAGAGCGCCCGCATGAAGCGGCTCGCCGGCATCCCAAACCCCCGCTCATGAAAAGGGGTGAAGCTGACCACATACCCCGGCGGCGGAGTCGGGTCGGCCTCGCTCCCGGGGGCCAACCACTCAGGCTGCGGCCCACTAGAGAGAGGACGGAGCAAACCCTCGGCAACGAGGGCCTGCAGATCCTCCACAGTGACGGTGGAGAAGGGCCACGGGTCGCGTGACGGAATGACGGTCGCCTTGTCAGCCATCGCCGAGCGGAAGCGGTGGAAGCGGAGGGGATGAGGTGCGCAGTTTTCTCTTCTCTCTGTCTACTCTCTCAGGTTGCGAAAGCAAAAGCGGAAGGCAAGCGCAAGTGGCAGGGTAAAGAACCACTGTCGGCCCCTCTTCCAGGAATATAAAGGCCCGGGCGAAATCCACCCAAAACTTCGCCCGAACCCTTCGTGAATTTTAAATTCGAGGGCAAAACGGTTTTTCCGTTCCTCGAACGACTCGCGCACGCACAACTGATACCCCGCGAGTCGCCCGTCCCATCGCATTAACTCTCTGGCATGACACACGTCACCTCTGGCAGGCGGGCGGGCGCCGTTTCGCATCCGTCATGATGACCGCCTCAAAAATGGTGCGCCACACTGCTTCGAAATATCTCCTTTCTTCCTTTCCCCTCTCTCTTTCTCTCTCTCCGCAGGGATCGGGAAAGGAGACATTTCGAAGAAGTCCTTCTCAGCAAAGGAAATGGGCCCCGAGCCCTCCTAATCATCAGGTGTTCGAAGGTTGCGCCCTACGGGGTTCGGCAACCACCCCAGAGCACTCGGGCTCCGAGCCCTTTACTGATCAGGGGTTTGAAGGCTGGCCCCTCGGAGGGATTCGACAGTCGCCCAAAGCATGCAGAGTCAGGGATGACCCTGGGTACGTCCATTACATGGCCAAGGCTCGGGCTACACTCCCGAGGTACCCTAAGACATTTCCGAGACCAGTAGGAACGGTTTGTAATGGAATCCCACCGAAGGGAGGCACCGAGCCCTTGGACCCTATCAAATGGGGCCGGGTCCAGCGAATCACCTGCAGGTACTTTTGGAGCGCGCCTCTGGGCCACTAGCCGACCCTTATCGAACGGGGCTCGGGCGTCCGCTCGGATTACCCGTTAGCAACTCACTGGAAACACCGTGTTCGGCGCCCACCAAGGGTAACATGGTGTGTTCCCCCCTTCCTCCTTGTGGAAAGGCGACGAAGGGGCGTACAATAAAAAGCCGAGACGGTCCTTGATCGTCCTCTCACTCCGTGCAGAGGCTCGGGGGCTGCTCTCGCACCAGGCTACGGCCAAATTGTTGACCGCGTCGACAAACTAACTTAAAAACTTGGAGCCTGACTATGCACCCGGACCGCGGCCAGGCCGCATAAAAGAACAACAAGGCCGACCGAGGAGTAACAAGAAGAGCGTTAAAGACCTCAGAGGAGTCAAACCACTCCTCCGAGGCCTCGGGGGCTACACCCAACGGGTGCGCTCGCGCGCACCCATCGGAACAAAATACAACTGAAAAAGGGCTAGTCCCCTTGCAAAAATCTGGTAGAACATCAAAGCGAGTGCCTACACTCCCATTGAGGCTCGGGGGCTACTGTCGGGTACCATAATTAGGGGTACCCTCAGTACTCCTAAGCATGGCTAGAAAACATCTTTAAAACAAACCATAAAGACTGGTAACCACGGCTCAAAGTTAAAGCCTCATCTACCAAGGGACGCGATCCCGTCTCACCCGAGCCCAGCATCGGGCAAGAACAGTAGTCCCGAACGGATTCACGGCTCGCCCGAGGGTCCCCTCAGGCAGTGAGCAAACCCCCGGCTCGCTCGAGGCGAAGCTCGAGCAAACTTTGTCGTATAGCAACCTCGGCCAAATCTCCTTGCCACCGACCGTATCACGTGCGCATTTAATGCGGGGATCGCCTGACACCTTATCCTGACACACGCGCCTCAGTTGGCAAGGTCGAAATGACCGTAGTCACTTCACCCTTCTTACTGATCGTTCTGACAGGATGACGACACTATTCACCCCGTTCAGACCACTGTGCCAACCACCGGGGTAAGACTACCAATAGTAAGTCACCACCTCTCCTGAGATCGGCCTCGGGCGCAGCAGGAAGTTCCGCCTCGCCCGACCCCAGCCTCAGGCTCGAAAGGAATCGTCGCCATGCCCGACCCAGGCCTCGGCCTCAGCCTCGGCCTCGGGAGGAGGTCTTCGCCTCGCCCGACCTAGGCCTCGGCCTTAGCCTCGGCCTCGGGAGAGGATCTTCGCCTCGCCCGACCTAGGCCTCGGCTTTGGGAGAGATCAACGCCTCGCCCGAGACGACCTCGAGCCAACTACGCAAACTGGGAAAACAACACTATCTTTCCCCTAGCTAGCCACCTCAGGCTATGAAGGAACAAGACCGGTGTCACATCAAATTACTCCAATAGCAGGTAATGATGATTCTGTAACACCCTGAATTTGGGGGTATAAAATTTCTTTTCTAATATTCACCAAATTCAGGTGTTACTCTCTCTTTTACCACTTTTCTTTCCTTTTTTCTAAAATAATGGAGAGTTAATTTATTATATAATGGGTATATTTATATATAAGTTGTTAGCGTAGTAAGATAAAATCTTAGAGGAACTTTGATTGTTGCATTCATGTCGATGCATAGTGTTTATGAGTGCAAAATGTTATCGTAACAGATTAAAATATCTCGATGATGTTCCCAAGAGTTTTTAGAATCTTTGGAACGCTTCTTCGAGTATTAAATATGGATTTTAGTTTTTATAATATTAATTAAATACCTAAAATTTAGTATTTGCGAAATCTATAAAATTCTGGGAAAAAAACTCGATAATATATGTATATATATTTTCTCTCGTCGAGCCCGTTATAGATCCCATGTCTTTTTCGCGGTATCGTTAGAATGTATCTCCTCGCAAACGTTGTGCTGCTCGTGTCTACTCTCGCCGTGCTCGCAATCGTCTCTCTCGCTCGGTCGTGACACAATTGATGACGAAATTGGCAACCACCTCCTGCGTTCTCTTCTATATACCCACCCCACTGTCGCATAACTTCTCGCCTCCCTCTCCAGATCCAAATCGCGCAGAAGCACACGTCCCTGCACACGGCGGTTTTCAGGTGAGTCATCTCCCTCTCCTCCCTCCCCTCTGTTCTCGGTTGGCCGGCGGCCATGGTGCCCGCACGACGGTCTGGCGTAGTCGGTCAGCCTCGCCCCCCGCCGATCCTGGTCCTCCGGCGAACCCCCTGGCTACCTTCTCCAATGGCGAGGCCGCTCGTCGCGCGCCCACCCTCGTCGTTCCAGCCGCTCCGCTCATTAGCCACCATGCGCGCTATCATTGATGTTGTCTCGGACGTTCTAGTCCCAGCCATCCGGTCGCCGTGGCCCTCGGCTAGCCGTTCGCTAGAACCTCCTGGTTCGTACGCTAGTGGCGGTGGCGACCTAGCAAGATTTAGTCTGACGCCATGTCTTCAGGCTCCATTGCATGTGCCCTTTCTGCATATTCGACGAAATGTCCCATAACAGTCGATGCCTCTCAGCATATTTATCACTTCATACAATTAGATGTGGTGCATACAGCCTTGCTTCCCTCCACTATTCATTCTTTCTTTTTTTCCTTGATAGCAGACAACACCAAGGCGCCATCGTGCTTGACTCATAGTGAAAGTTCTTTTTTAAAATCCCCCTATGCATTGCAAACTCCAGATGATAATGGCTAAGTTTAATTCCTACCATCATAGCAGTGCCATGCATGTTAAGCGAAATCATGCATTAAAAAAAGAGAACAAACGTAATTTTCTTCTGAGTTCACTTTATTCCTTTTGTCTGTTGTAGTTTTCTCTGTTCCTTGAATTAATCGTACATACCTTATTTATATATCCACATATCAGCTCTGCAGATTATTTTTAATGGGCATGGTTTTCTTCCAACATTCGTATTTTTTCTCTATTTAAATTCCGTTTTCCATAATTTCTAATCAAATGTATTTTTTTGTTGTAGCAATGTTGTCTACGCTTTAAAGTCGTTATTCTACCATGTCACATGTTTTTTTCTAATTATGAAAATGCTAACTGAAATATTCTTTATTATTAATTGTTTAGTTTAATCATGGTATTTAATTATTAGTTTTCGCGTATCGTGTCGGCCCGTGCGCCGTACGCGTGCCGCAGTATTGTGTCACGCGCATCGTCGCGTGTCGCGCGTGCTGTTTGCACGTGTTGTCACGCGCTGTTCGCGTGTGTCGCGCGCCGTTCGCATGTTATCCGCGCGCGAGATTAAATCGTTCATTTATAATCTCTCATGTCAGTTAATTAGTTATTTATTTAATCATCCACAATTCAAACAGTAAGTTAGTCAAAACTAAGTAGTTTTAATCTATATTTCATAAATACTAATTAATATGATTATGTCGATTAATACTTATTTAGTGTAAATACGATAACTTCTCGACCGTAGCTCCGTCTGTCGCGTTTCTTTTCGTCGCGTGGCCGTAGTAGCGAGCTCTATTTCGTATTGCATGTTTTTATTATGTTCTCTTTGGCATGGTGTAATGTTCTTATGCATATATATGTTTGTTTGCTTGGGCCTGTTTGTCTTCGCTTCGTGTTGCGATTAGACTGCGATCCATTCCGAGCTTCGAGGAATCGATGGTCAAGCTTCGGTGACTAAGAGATCAAACTCTTCAAGTTCTACGAGGCTGAAGATCCTGAGCATCTGTTTGGTGAAGGCAAGTGTCCTCTGACCCATTATGTCCTATCTACTTATAATTCACTGTCCCGCATTACTTAATTGAAACATAAGGATTGACTAGCTTTCTTTTTACCTAGTCCTTGATTACCTTTTGGGTTATCATGGTTAGCCTATGCTAATGCTTTAACTTAATCAATGAACATGATGTGATTATTTATGATACGATGATGTTATCCCAATGATGATACTGTGATACTTTAGGGGGCTCGAGCAGTTTCTCGAGTGCCTCTCCGTAAGGACCTGTTCGTTGAGAGACCACCCGGGATAACAGTGCAACCATGAGGGTGAAATGGGAGGCCCTTAGCTAATTAATTAGAGGAACTAGAGGTGTAGTTGCTTCGCCGTCGTGCCATCAATGGGGTCCAGGCACAGTGCTTGCTCTGCCGAGGCTGGGTGCCGAGGTTCTTTCATTTTGCTTTTGTTAGTCACCCTCCTGCGGGGAGGGGTACTGTGTTTATCAAACTGGAGAAACCTAACGGGCGGCTATGACCTCTAGGGAATCTTTGTAAAAGCTACGTAGTGATACCCTGCCGGACCACCTAGGAAGTGATCAATGGGGAGTCATGATCCCTGGGCAAAACGGGAATCACGACTCATGGGTAAAGTGTGCGACCTCTGCAGAGGGTTAGAAACTGATATATCAGCCGTGCTCACGGTTATGAGCGGCCTTGGGATCCTCTTTGATTAGAGTTACAGATGGGTCGATATATATATAATAGTTCTATTTAATATTTTGGTTCGGTGATGATAATGATGTTCCTCGATGAGGAAAAGGTTCACGGGTTGGGTATATGATAAAACTTGGCTTCTACTAATAATAAATACCTGACCAACTAAAAGCAACTGCTTGAGCTTAACCTCACATAAAGCTAGTCCACTTTAGCCAAACGGGACATTTGCTGAGTACGTTGATGTGTACTCACCCTTGCTTTCACAAAACACCAGGTTGCCTTTGGTGCAATCTATGCTCCGGTAAAGAAGAAGGCGTCGAGGCGGATCTCCAGGAGTTCTAGGACTTCGACGAGTTCGAGGATTAGGCTAGCGACCTCCCCCAGTCAGCTGCCTGTGGTGGGTTTATTTACGTTGGCTACGTTTCTATTCTGTGTACTTTGATTATATTATGTAAATGACTCTAGTCTTTCATATTATTACTTATCTTTATTGTTATTTGAAGCATTGTGCTATGATGAGTCATTTATGTAATCGCTGTGTACGTGAATTTCTGATCCTGGCACGTACATGGTTCGCATTCGGTTTACCTTCCAAAACTGGGTGTGACATAAGTGGTATCAAAGCCTTGCTGACTGTAGGACCGCTGACCTAGAGTAGCAATGGCCGTTTTAAGGACTTATTGATTATTACTTCACCTCATCCTTGATTCCGCTTCAAAATATTAGTCGCCTCGACTAATGCTATGTTGTGTTCCTATATGCCCCTTGCCAAAAGTATTTTATTCTAGTATGGTCTATACTTCTCTCAATCTATTAGATCTGATCTCACTCTGGTGCTTGCGATATCTTTGTAGATGCCCCCTGACCATAACCTTCTTGTCTTTTTGGGATTCTTTCCTCTTTCGTCATTAAGTTGTTACCATCTGGCGAACTCTAGTTCTTTGGTATTGACATGCTTGTATCCCTTTAATACTCTTGTTTCAAATACTTGCCTCTAAATTTCTACTGCCTACTTAGACATTTCAGTTAACATGTCCTTGACCACCCCTATTTCTTAATGATCCATGAGCGATCATTTTATTTTGCACAACCGTGATAATCTCGTTGTTTCCTTGTAACTTCCTTCGGTAATGAATTTTTACTTCAACTCTTCTGTTGGAACCTCACTTATCTTATCCTTGATTGTTTTCTCCACTTAGTCATTTTGTGAATCTTGCCTTAACTCTGTCCACGGATTATGCTTTTCATCATTACCACCTTTACCCTTGTCACCTCTATATCTTACTTGATGCTTATGTTATACCTGTCCTTTAAATGTTCTCTCTTCCATCTCAATTTTATAGTTGTATTTTACCCATTTTCCATTGGTTGTATCCTCTTCCTTGTCGCTTGCGAGCTTTTAACTCCATCCTTTGTTGTGCTTCGGTTGGGTATTATCTTTACCTTTCTCATCTCTAGATCTTACCTTGGTGATTACACTTTGTTCATTCTCTAAAATCTCCAATCTCCTATCCCAATTTGAGAGCGGTGTTTTACTTATCCTACCCTTGGCAATATCCTCTTCTTATCGCGTGAAAGCCTGGATGTGACCTCCTTTGTTTGTTGTACTCATACCACTGGCTCTCTAATGCCTTCATCTTTTCTCTCGTACCCTTGCCTGTTATCGCCTTTGACCCTTGCGATATTTATGTCTTCTACTTAAACGCTTACCTTGAACTTGTCCTTTAAAAGCCTCCCCTTTTCTTTCGACCAAGTTTGAGAGCTGTGAGTTACCTATCTCTCCCTTGATTTCTTTTTGCTCCTTAACACCTTACAAGTGTTGTCTTAATTCCATCATTTGCTGTGTTTTTATTTGCTATCACCATCACCTTGTCATCCATCGATCTTGCCTTGATACTCATCTTTATTCATACTAAAAAAAATCTCCCCTCTTCCACCTCAAATTGAGGATGGCAGTTTACCTATCTAGCCCTTGGACGTGCCCTCTTTTTTTCACTTGCACGTTCTGTCTTAACTCCACCCTTTGTGGTATTTATATCCTTCGTTCTTATACCCATTTACCTCTCTCCTACATCCTTGTCTGTTATCACCTTTAGACCCTCGTGATATCTATTCCCTTGCCTTCTGCTTACATTGAACCTACCCTTTGAAGCCTCCTTTTTTCCATCCCTGTTCAGGGATAACGCCTCACCTATTTCATCGTTGACTGCTCCCCTTCTTTGACACCTTGCAAGTCCTGTTTAAAATACATCCTTTATTGTGTGTTTGTCCGTTATCACCTTAACCTTTATCATCCCTCGATCTTTACCTTGATGCTTATCCTATACCTGCATTTTAAAGCCACCTCTCCCATTTCATTTCAAGAGTGATGTCTTACCCATCCCGCTCTTGTTCGTTCCCTTTTCCTCTATCGCGTTGCATGTCTTAGCTTTTGCTCGATATCACCCTCACCTTCCTAATATCTAGATTCTTTCCATGATGCTTATATCATTCCTACCTTTTGAAATATCATCTTTTCCATCTCAACTCGAGAATGGTGTTTTACCTATCCTGACCTTGGTTGCATTCTCTCCCTGTCGGATACAATCCTTGCTCCATCCTTTATTATGCTCATGCCCCTATCCTGCATGTCTTAGTATTCCCCTTGCCTTTCGATGGCCTTAGAGTAGTTTTCCCTTTGTAAGGAAAGACCACCATCTAGTTAACATTAACGTGTAGTAACGAGATGCCTGTTGATGTGTGCTTGTGTTGTTTGTCTTTGTGTGAAGATTGATTTGCTTCTTTGTGATGATTGTGGATGTGTTGTGGCCCTAGGTCCGCAATAACACTAGTTTACTAGGTGAGTGCCATAGAATTAAGTAGTTGGGTTCTCCCCCTGCTCTCTCTAATCCGTCTATACTTACCTTTTCTCGCTATTCTTTCCTCTTGCACCTGTCCATTTGGCAACCTCCAACTCCTCCAAATCAGTCAAGATCAGAGTCGGCAGCATCTTCACCAAGTGCATATCAACGCTCCTGTTAAGGGGGTTAGCCGCTAACCCCAATGAAGACAATGCGATCAACATCAGCCAGCAAGATCAAAGTGGCACAGCGGAAGCGTGTGTGGGTCCTAACCCACAGGTCCAAGGTATCCTCAAGAATTGTATCGATTGGTCTCGAGAATCTGAAGGTCAAAGCAACTAGTCCGCAAGTTAAGCTTGCAGAGTCAAAGTCAACTCAAGAAAGTCGTGATCAACCAATGAACCAATCTCATTTTCTTGCTAGCCTCTTCTTGAATCTCGAGGGCGAGATTCTGTTAAGGGGGTTAGATTTGTAACACCCTGAATTTGGGGGTATAAAATTTCTTTTCTAATATTCACCAAATTCAGGTGTTACTCTCTCTTTTACCACTTTTCTTTCCTTTTTTCTAAAATAATGGAGAGTTAATTTATTATATAATGGGTATATTTATATATAAGTTGTTAGCGTAGTAAGATAAAATCTTAGAGGAACTTTGATTGTTGCATTCATGTCGATGCATAGTGTTTATGAGTGCAAAATGTTATCATAACAGATTAAAATATCTCGATGATGTTCCCAAGAGTTTTTAGAATCTTTGGAACGCTTCTTCGAGTATTAAATATGGATTTTAGTTTTTATAATATTAATTAAATACCTAAAATTTAGTATTTGCGAAATCTATAAAATTCTGGGAAAAAAACTCGATAATATATGTATATATATTTTCTCTCGTCGAGCCCGTTATAGATCCCATGTCTTTTTCGCGGTATCGTTAGAATGTATCTCCTCGCAAACGTTGTGCTGCTCGTGTCTACTCTCGCCGTGCTCGCAATCGTCTCTCTCGCTCGGTCGTGACACAATTGATGACGAAATTGGCAACCACCTCCTGCGTTCTCTTCTATATACCCACCCCACTGTCGCATAACTTCTCGCCTCCCTCTCCAAATCCAAATCGCGCAGAAGCACACGTCCCTGCACACGGCGGTTTTCAGGTGAGTCATCTCCCTCTCCTCCCTCCCCTCTGTTCTCGGTTGGCCGGCGGCCATGGTGCCCGCACGATGGTCTGGCGTAGTCGGTCAGCCTCGCCCCCCGCCGATCCTGGTCCTCCGGCGAACCCCCTGGCTACCTTCTCCAATGGCGAGGCCGCTCGTCGCGCGCCCACCCTCGTCGTTCCAGCCGCTCCGCTCATTAGCCACCATGCGCGCTATCATTGATGTTGTCTCAGACGTTCTAGTCCCAGCCATCCGGTCGCCGTGGCCCTCGGCTAGCCGTTCGCTAGAACCTCCTGGTCCGTACGCTAGTGGCGGTGGCGACCTAGCAAGATTTAGTCTGACGCCATGTCTTCAGGCTCCATTGCATGTGCCCTTTCTGCATATTCGACGAAATGTCCCATAACAGTCGATGCCTCTCAGCATATTTATCACTTCATACAATTAGATGTGGTGCATACAGCCTTGCTTCCCTCCACTATTCATTCTTTCTTTTTTTCCTTGATAGCAGACAACACCAAGGCGCCATCGTGCTTGACTCATAGTGAAAGTTCTTTTTTAAAATCCCCCTATGCATTGCAAACTCCAGATGATAATGGCTAAGTTTAATTCCTACCATCATAGCAGTGCCATGCATGTTAAGCGAAATCATGCATTAAAAAAAGAGAACAAACGTAATTTTCTTCTGAGTTCACTTTATTCCTTTTGTCTGTTGTAGTTTTCTCTGTTCCTTGAAATAATCGTACATACCTTATTTATATATCCACATATCAGCTCTGCAGATTATTTTTAATGGGCATGGTTTTCTTCCAACATTCGTATTTTTTCTCTATTTAAATTCCGTTTTCCATAATTTCTAATCAAATGTATTTTTTTGTTGTAGCAATGTTGTCTACGCTTTAAAGTCGTTATTCTACCATGTCACATGTTTTTTTCTAATTATGAAAATGCTAACTGAAATATTCTTTATTATTAATTGTTTAGTTTAATCATGGTATTTAATTATTAGTTTTCGCGTATCGTGTCGGCCCGTGCGCCGTACGCGTGCCGCAGTATTGTGTCACGCGCATCGTCGCGTGTCGCGCGTGCTGCTTGCACGTGTTGTCACGCGCTGTTCGCGTGTGTCGCGCGCCGTTCGCATGTTATCCGCGCGCGAGATTAAATCGTTCATTTATAATCTCTCATGTCAGTTAATTAGTTATTTATTTAATCATCCACAATTCAAACAGTAAGTTAGTCAAAACTAAGTAGTTTTAATCTATATTTCATAAATACTAATTAATATGATTATGTCGATTAATACTTATTTAGTGTAAATACGATAACTTCTCGACCGTAGCTCCGTCTGTCGCGTTTCTTTTCGTCGCGTGGCCGTAGTAGCGAGCTCTATTTCGTATTGCATGTTTTTATTATGTTCTCTTTGGCATGGTGTAATGTTCTTATGCATATATATGTTTGTTTGCTTGGGCCTGTTTGTCTTCGCTTCGTGTTGCGATTAGACTGCGATCCATTCCGAGCTTCGAGGAATCGATGGTCAAGCTTCGGTGACTAAGAGATCAAACTCTTCAAGTTCTACGAGGCTGAAGATCCTGAGCATCTGTTTGGTGAAGGCAAGTGTCCTCTGACCCATTATGTCCTATCTACTTATAATTCACTGTCCCGCATTACTTAATTGAAACATAAGGATTGACTAGCTTTCTATTTACCTAGTCCTTGATTACCTTTTGGGTTATCATGGTTAGCCTATGCTAATGCTTTAACTTAATCAATGAACATGATGTGATTATTTATCATACGATGATGTTATCCCAATGATGATACTGTGATACTTTAGGGGGCTCGAGCAGTTTCTCGAGTGCCTCTCCGTAAGGACCTGTTCGTTGAGAGACCACCCGGGATAACAGTGCAACCATGAGGGTGAAATGGGAGGCCCTTAGCTAATTAATTAGAGGAACTAGAGGTGTAGTTGCTTCGCCGTCGTGCCGTCAATGGGGTCCAGGCACAGTGCTTGCTCTGCCGAGGCTGGGTGCCGAGGTTCTTTCATTTTGCTTTTGTTAGTCACCCTCCTGCGGGGAGGGGTACTGTGTTTATCAAACTGGAGAAACCTAACGGGCGGCTATGACCTCTAGGGAATCTTTGTAAAAGCTATGTAGTGATACCCTGCCGGACCACCTAGGAAGTGATCAATGGGGAGTCATGATCCCTGGGCAAAACGGGAATCACGACTCATGGGTAAAGTGTGCGACCTCTGCAGAGGGTTAGAAACTGATATATCAGCCGTGCTCACGGTTATGAGCGGCCTTGGGATCCTCTTTGATTAGAGTTACAGATGGGTCGATATATATATAATAGTTCTATTTAATATTTTGGTTCGGTGATGATAATGATGTTCCTCGATGAGGAAAAGGTTCACGGGTTGGGTATATGATAAAACTTGGCTTCTACTAATAATAAATACCTGACCAACTAAAAGCAACTGCTTGAGCTTAACCTCACATAAAGCTAGTCCACTTTAGCCAAACGGGACATTTGCTGAGTACGTTGATGTGTACTCACCCTTGCTTTCACAAAACACCAGGTTGCCTTTGGTGCAATCTATGCTCAGGTAAAGAAGAAGGCGTCGAGGCGGATCTCCAGGAGTTCTAGGACTTCGACGAGTTCGAGGATTAGGCTAGCGACCTCCCCCAGTCAGCTGCCTGTGGTGGGTTTATTTACGTTGGCTACGTTTCTATTCTGTGTACTTTGATTATATTATGTAAATGACTCTAGTCTTTCATATTATTACTTATCTTTATTGTTATTTGAAGCATTGTGCTATGATGAGTCATTTATGTAATCGCTGTGTACGTGAATTTCTGATCCTGGCACGTACATGGTTCGCATTCGGTTTACCTTCCGAAACTGGGTGTGACAGATTCCCAGCATGCATCCATGACGTCGACCGCCCTCAGCTCTCTACGAAGGCAAAGAAACGTCAGCAGGACCTGGGGCCGCACCGCCAGCTACGCTTCTACAGGGCTCAAGCACTTCTCCGCCGGCCACGTTAGCACATAGCTACACCCCCATATGTACAGCTGGATCACCTCGTATCTATAAAAGGAGATGCCCAGGGCCTTCCCACGATAGGCTTTGAAGGCTAACTTAGACGTCTCACTTCAAGGCAAAAAACCTTCTCTCCACAACACGAGACCTCTCAAGAGACCTGGTATCCGTTCCCTCTCTCGCGAAGCTTGTAACCCCTACTACAAGCACCCCGGTGCAAGATAATATAAGCCTCATCCTCCCTCTTGTGTTTCATCTTGCATCAATCCATCCGGGCAGGGACACGCAGTATAAAATTCACTAGTCGGTTGAGGGTCCCCGTGGGTCCAAAACACTGATAGAAATATAAGGCAAAGAAGTTCAAAAGTCGTTCATAAAGGGATGCAGAACTTATACCACCGAAATAGAAGGTGAAGAAGCTCAAAAGTCGTTCCTAAGGGGATGCAGAGCTTAGACTCAAAAGACGTTCCCAAGGGGATGCAGAGTCTTTCGTGTACCAGTGTGGGCGTAAGTTTGGGTGTTAAAGCATCATCACATTGCATCATATCATTGCATCATTCAGCATAGCATCACATCATACATCATATCGCATCAACAGAAAGATTGAATACGAAGCAAATCTTTGGAAATACTTCGTTGAATGAAAATGTGCTAAGGCACGAAGCAAGCTTCGGGTAACAATTCTATCAGATCTGCCCTAGACGGGGCTTCCTTCTTTACGAAGCATGAAAAGAAGGGAAATTGTTTTTTCACCGAAGGCTCAAAAAGAGGTATGTGTGTATGTTTCATGCATCGCAAAGAAATAAAATTACAACAACTTACACATTCGATTCAATGTTACAAACATCAAATGTTACATAGTTTTATTACAATAGAAGTCTAATCTTCCTTCAATTGTCCCATACATCAAGCATTTCAAAATGTTATTACAATAAAATCTTTTCTTCGCTAAGGACTTTTTCTGCAACTTCGTTCAAAAGTTTATCGATGACTTCGTCGATAATGGAGTTCGCCATGCTTATGATATCCAGTGCTTCCTTCATTTCTGGATCATCTAGGGGATTGTATGGCTCCGACGGCGGGGATAGTTCAGCTGTAGTAGGTAAACTGTTAATTCGAAGCCACAAAGCAAGTATTGAAGCTAAAAAAATCAAAAATAATACCTATGCGCCTTTCGCGTTCAGCAGCCTCTTCAGCTCGTTTTGCTTCTTCCCGAGCGTCGTGGGTGTCTTTTTCATTCTTTTTTATAATTTCATTGGCCAGCTCTCAGCCATCGTTCACCCAGACATCAGAATAAAACTTCCCGCCCACTAAAGTTGCTTCGACTGAAGGATCCTTCGTATCATCTAAGGAGAAGGCAGCTTCGGCTTGGGCTATAGCCTTGACGTGATCACATCCGGCCTTCTCCAGAATAGCTGAGATTCCCCGAGCACCGGAAAATGCACAAATATTCCCGCGATCATTCAAGATTTCCTCGAAGGCTTCGGCTTCTCCACTTATCCATTCAATAACGCCCTCGGGGTCGCCTAAGATAAAATTTTCTTCAGAAGAGTAGGCGCCCACTTTGGAGAAGCTAGTTTTTAATTTCTTCACGCAATCCAAGGATTTTTCAAAACACTTTTCCTTGGATTCGCGAAGTTCTTCAACATTTTTCTCTAGCTTATTCTTCCAATATTCACTAATCTCTTGGTTAGCCTGTGCGAGCGTGCAGTTCTCATTAGCTTCGGCCAATTGTCTCCGAAGGTATTCAACCTCGGCTTTTTGGGCTTCGGCCTGAACTTTGTACTTAGCTTCGTCTTCTTTTATTTTATTCACCAAAGAAATCAAAATTTTGTATTTCTCTAGACCTTCATTTCTCAGTTCAATCAGCTCTGAGCGAAGGTTGTTAAGAGCCATTGTATAGCCTTCGTCTTCGGCGCTCTTTGGTGCCCTCAAGGCATTACTAAGAATTAAGCCCAGCAAAGAAAAAGAAAGAATTGAGCATGGCAATAAAATACTTCATTTCCAACTTCAAAGTTAATTTCTATACCTTTATACTGTTGTACGCGAGGCTATCAGCAAGATCATCCTTCGACAAAACCGGAAGGCCTTCTTCAAGCTTCGGAAATCCCATACTTTTAGCTATCTCCCAGCAAACAGATATTTCTTTGTTGTCCGGGAGACAGTATAGGAAATCATCTTCGTTAGTGCCATTGAACACTAAAGCCCCCTTTGGATATATTTAGTTTCTAGGCATAGCGTCTGGCTTCCAGGATTTCCTATTCGGATAATTTTTTCCCTGAAGCATGTCGAAAAATGTAATCAACATCTTCGACTGAAGCTTCGGGGCAGGGGATTTTGCTTTTTCTACCATACCCTGCCCTGCTGCCATGCTGGTATCTGAAGTTTGTTGATCAGCTTTGTCTTCAGCCCCGACAGCCTTCGTCTCAATAAGCACTACGGGCCCAGCTTTAGCTTCGGCCTGGACTTTGGCAACTTCAGCAATTTTCAAAATAGGAGTAGGGGTCAAGGCCTTCGTGGTCTTCATAACAGCGTCAAGCACGCTGGCCATCCTCCTCCTCTTGGGAGTTGCGACAGGACCTTTTTGCACCTTCGACAGATTTGCCTCTACCGGTGGGCTCAGAATTTCTGGCATTTTTATTGTTTCTTCCACCTTTGGCTCTTCAGCCTTATCATCCTTAGCTTCGGCTGGCCTGACTGTAGGCACCTTCAGCACTACAATCGGCTCTTCAATGCTCTGCACAACCGGAGCAGCTTGTTTTGCTTCGGCAGTTGAAGAGGTCCCTTCGCCAAATTCAGGCACTATGGCCGGTTCAATATATCGTGGCCAGTGGGTTAGAACCTTCATTTTCTTGCCCTTCGACATAACAGTCGTGGCCGAAGCGACAATTTTTCTCTTCTTCCCTTGCCTTCGTAGCGGGTAGTGATAATCAGGGTATACGAAGCCAATCACATCAAATACCCTGTTCAATCTTTTCTTGCCCCGACCCCCGAAGGCTGCGAACAAGGCATCATCTTCGACCTTGGAATATGTCCTAAGAAGCTCGTCACTGGTAGCTTCAATACATTTCAACTAGTCATCATTTGGTTCATCAAACTTCTCTCTAAATCTGAAGGTATATTACAACCGAACCAGGCCACCTTCACTAGATTCGACAGTAGTTTCCTTCGGCATATCCCAGCTCTCCACAAGTGGCCACACCCTAAAGGATATGTGCTCTTGAATTAAATCCCTCGTACCAATGAAGGCGCAAACAGTACTAAAGGCCTTCTGGCATGCTTCAACATCGCCATCAATATCCACCTTCGGCCTTCGGAGGCCGAAGCGAGACCAGATGGGGCGTTGGATAATTTCCTTGATGTCTTCCCTTTTAATCAGATCATTTTTAACATAAAACCACTCCTCCATCCAGGCCCCGGGCCATCTTTTCCGGTATGTGGGCACCGGGTAACTTGCATTAGAGCGGGCAATGAACCCATAGCAGCCGAAGTTGTTGTGGTATTGTTCTTTGCTAATAGCCTTCGTCTCGTATAAAAGCTCGTGCATACTGCAGAAGCACTTCGCGCTCGGCTCCAGCCCCTGGCTTCTTACAGCCCAGATAAACATCTCCATCCTAATTATAGCTTCGGGGGTAATCTGATGAAGAAAAATCTGAAAAATCTTTAATACCTCAACCAAAAATTTGCTCAGTGGGAACCGGAGACCTGCTTTCAGGAAGTTTCGGTAAATAACAACTTCGTTTTCCTCAGGAGCAGGGACAGTGTTGTCTCCTCCAACTCTGACAATAGACTTGTCGCGAAAATATCTCCCCCTCATGGCGTCAATATGACTTTGTTTTTTAGTCGATTTTCCGAAGATAGTATGACTTGGCCGCCAGGGCCGATCCTCAGAATCTTCATCCCCACTCTCCACGTCATAACTATCACTATCATCAGAATCTTCGGACAAACCCTCCATGATCTCCTTAGTAATTTTCTCTATATTCGTTTTTGCCATGGACTCATAAAACCCAACGATGAAAGGATTCGCAACTTTCTTCTCTTCATACAGCTTCTTCTCCTCGGTTATCTTCTACTCCCCACTCATCTTCCTCTCCTCAAATTTGGAGCAAGCACGCCTTTAAACCGAAGCTCTAAAAGCTCGAAAATCAGGTGAGAGCTATTGAGCAAGAGCTAGAAATTTGAGAAAATAACGCAAATAGCAGAAATAGCGTACCAAATGCTGCCGCTGTGGGTTCATATTTATACGCCTAGTGCTTTGCAACTTGGCAGGCCCCGTCTGTCATTGACTGTCGCTATTCTAGCGAAGGGAAGATGTTTTTTCGGACCTTCGGCTTAAGGCCTTCGTTCATGTCGCAGTCTAAATCTGTTGTTATAACAAATTAATACTGCGAGGGGCTACTGTTGGGGTCCTTCATCTTCCGAAGGTCCTCAAAAACACGACTAACATGTTTCCCAAGTATAATATATGTACAGGAACCTTCGGACATGGGATGCAGTTGTACATGATATGAAGAGCGCGGTTCAGGAGAAGGATGAACCAGTGCCGAAGCTACCCGTGACAAAGCTTCGGCTTAGCGATGGAAAATTAAACCGACTTAAATGGGAAAATGTTGTCTAGTCCTCGATAGATTATCCCTAAGTCAATAGTAAATGTCAAAGGCATGAATATAATTCCACACAAGCTGTGTCCTGTGGCTATAAATAGATGAACGGTGACACCATACTGTTCATGCTGACTTGTATTCACTCGCACGTCACGCTTGGGTTTTTATCTTCTGTCAAGCCGAAGGTATAAATGTAATTCGATATTGTTCATGTTTATTCATGATAAGATAATAAAAATGTTTTGATGATGTCATATAATTATTCATGTTATTTTCCATATCTCATATGCTTCTATTTACCTTATTATATACTGAGATGATGAAGGTACGTCCTTCATAACCTTCATCTAAAGACCATTATATCCTAAGGAAAATAATGCTTCGAAGGACGAAGGTCTTTAACCATTAACATTTTGTGTTGCCTTGTTCTTAACTCATAGTATTTGAGAACAAGTCCCCAACAATAACATTGTATGTGGATACTAATGTAATTCAAGAATTTATTTCTAAATAATAAATATATTTGTTTATAGTTTGTGTATGGGTTTGGTATAATATATAAATTTTTCAGCTACATTAATTACATTTGTATTCAAATAAAATTATTGTAATAATAATATTTATTACCTCGTTCATTTCTTGCTACACATGGAAGTGTTACTATAGTCCTCGGATATCCGTTGTAGCATGGCAACGCTTAACTCTTGGTTTTACCAACGCATGTATAAGTGTTGTTACAGATTCTAGCAACGGTTGTAACACCCCTGGTGTTTATATTCTGCTCGTCAACGAGTATGGATTTAAGCACGTAATATCAGTGGTTAAAGCAGATGCTAAATTTTAATCACCTTCGTCTATCGCGATTTTAATATCGCATATGTTTCGTCTGTCGTGAGTTCGACATCGTTTTTATCTATCCGGGCTCTTCCTAAATTTTTGTGATGTTCGGAACATCGTTGTTCCGAAAATCGGTGCATCCGGTGAGTATTTAAAATTCATCGCTCGCGCGAATACGAATTCGGAAGCCCGACCCACTCGAATAATTTTTATCCTTAAACAAATTTATTTAGAACTCGACGAAGAAAGTTTTCGGAACAAATTATCAGAGTCAAAATCAGTTTAATCCTTTTTGTCTCCTTTATCGTCACCAGTAAAATTTTGATCCGACTAAATTAGACCACGCCCAAATCCTAATACCAAAACCCGGATGTCTGAAATTTGTTTCGCCAAAATAAACAAGATTCAGATGAATCCTATTTGGTTTCGATTAAATCGAACCGTATCACAGATACCGTCAACTCATTATGCATCGCTAAAAATCCAACCATTTGAAATATCTATGACTCCAAATCGGGATCTAAAATATCTACGATTTTCCTGTAAAAAATGAAAATGATGAGAGAAAAAGAAAGAGAAAAATATCTCAGCCGCCTAGGGACTTTTTAGTCACCGTGCAGCCTTCATCTTCATCTCATGGAGATTTTTCCCCTTCCCGTTGCTATCTCTTTTCCTCCAGATTTTTCTTAGTGCCTTGCTTATCTCCTGGCCGTCGTTCCCTCGTCTTCATCCGGCCGCCGCTCGTGGAAGAAAAATCGCGCCGCCGATTCCTTGATTTTTCCACGCGCGCAGGCTTCTTATCCCTGGTCATCTTCTCCTTCCCTGCAGCGGTGTGCTCCTCTGCTCCTCCCTTCTCTAGCCGCGCGCTTTTGCTCGCCAGGGCCGCAGAGCTTTCCCTCCAGCTCCTCCCTGAACTCTGCCCCTCCCATGGCGTCCGGCCGGAGTTCCTTGGCCTGACCCCATGCTGCGTTCGCCCATGGCGTTTTCCCCTGCTCGGCGTCCGGTCCTGGCTCACCCGAGCTCCCTGCGCGACTGCCGCTACTCCCTCCTGCAACTCGGTGCCTCTCACCTGCTCCCTCTGATCTCTCTCTGACGCGCGCCTGTTCCAGCTCGGTGCTCAGGGCCCCAGCTCGCTGCGCCCTGGAGCTCCCATGCATCATCGTCCTGGTTCAAGTTCTGTGCGCCGAGCTCCCTCAGCTCGCTCCTCCCATGGCTGCCTGCGCCGCGCGCCCTGCTCCTCTTCCTTCCTCCCGTTTTCTCTCTGCTTGCCGCGTCCGGCCGAGCGTTCCTGCGCCTTGCTCCCCCTGGTGCGCGCGCCCCATCTCCCGGTGCTCGGCCAGCCCGCCCATGGGAGTCGCGTCCCAGCCAAGCTCCCTACTCGGCGTCCGTCTCCTAGCTCGCGCCCTGCTTCCATGGCCATGCGCCCATCTTCCTCCCTCTCTGCTTGCCGCGTGCGCAGCTCCCTGGCGCGCTCGTCCTGCCCCTGTACGACACCCATCTCCCCTGCTCCTCCGGCGACACGACTTCCTGCTTCCTCGTCAGCGCGCCTCTCTCTCTGGTCTCCTGTGTCGCGCTCGCCCAGATCACCGCCGTTGAGTGTTCTGACGCGCCCCCTTATCTCACTTGCCGCACTCGCGTCGGCTCCCAGTTCGGCGCGCGATTTTGGAGCTCTGCGCGAATGGCGCGTGGTCTGGTGCTCTGCGGCAAGCGCTTCGTGTGGGTGGTGTAGTTTCCAAACCGCGTGATGCGTTGGCTTGATGCCCAGACCCCGGCCTCCATCGTGCTTGTCTGCCTCGGCAGCAAGTACTTCGTGTCGGAGCAGCGGCAGCAACGCCCTCCTTTGCGTCGTGCTCACTAGATCGGGCCTCGCATCGGCGATCTGTGCAATTCCTGTTCGGCTATCGGTTTCATCGGTTGTCGATTTCCTATTCGCCATTGTCATCCTGTCGGTTGTTCCTATCCGAGCTAGCCCAGCTCGCCAGCCGTCGCGCCCTCTTTACCCGTTGAGCCGTGCGTTGCCGCGTTCACCTTGTTGTGTCGTCGTGGACTTGTCGGCGTGCTGCTGTGGTACCTGGATCGCGCTCGCCTCAACTCGAACGCGTCGTACGACCATCCTCTTCGTCGAATGGAAATCGTCGCGCTGGCACGTCGAGGTCGTCGATCGCCATCCTCATCTACACCAAGTCCCAAGCCGTGAAGACGCTCTTGTGCTGGCCCGTGTCATCATCATTCTTATCGTGGATTGCCAACGTCAATCGCCTCGACAACAACCACATCCACGACTCCGCCGTTCCAATAATTTTGCCGCGCCGCTCTTCAAATCCGAGTCCTCGTCCGTAGGATCGTCGTTGACCTCGCAACTTCAGCTCGAGTTAATTATGGTGAGTTGATCTGTTATTCCCGTCAACTAAATAAATGGTTGGATTAAATAGATGCATCTATTGCGATGATTCTCTTGTCTATTATTTGATGTGGAGGTTAAAGTTGAATTTCGGGTTTATGTGATCAGTGTATTGGTAAAATATATGTGGTGTGACGATGCTCTACTTGATAGATTAAGTATAGTGTGATGTTTTATTAGTTAGGATATTTTAAGGATTAATTCAAAAGAGTGGTTTAAATAGTTAGTTAAGTTATTTCGGTCCATACTTCGAGTTTCGTGTTCCAAAATAATGAGTCTAAGTAATTAGTCTTCTAGTATTACGCTTTAGTCAAATAGAAAGGTGGAACTCATATGGTCTATTGTTTTCCTAATAAATGAATCTAGGTTTGATAGTCTTCTGTTGTTGGGCCTTAGCTAAGGAAAGTAGACGTGCGTATAATTTATTGTTCCTTGATGTTTGAGTTAAATTTGGTAAAACTAGAAAATTGTGATTGTTGTGTTTAGTGAGTTATAGGTGTCTAGTGCTTACGTAGGATTGTGTCGATGTCTTGCCGCTAAGTATTTGATTCTCTTTTCTACATCATCCGGTTACTTTATGCTCATACATGTGCATCGTGCATCTCATGAGGTACGATAAATAATCGCGTGATGCGGAAGACGAGCCAAGTCGACCTCAAGTGTGGGCTACTCCGCATGGTGATACTGATGGACGAACCTGCCTGATCAAGTGCTAGGACAAGGATGATCATCAAGTGGACGTCGCCTAACAACACTAACCTAGTGTTACTCAGGCAAGCCCCGGTGCATTTGCCACCTCCTTGCTGTTTTAAAATCTTTATCACCTTATATGATGCATTAGGTGATAGGAGTTGTGTGCTAAACCGTTGATGCATTTCCTTCCTTGGAACATTGATTTCCCTTCCTTGATACCCTTTTTGAAAAGAATTTTATGATGCTTAGCCTTGCTTTAGCAAACAAAACTATTTTATTTTAAAACAAAAGTGATGCTTCAATGGGTGGGAATGTTTTCAAAAAGAAAAACTTGTGATGGTGGATCCATCAGGGCCATGATGGGTTCAACATCGGAAAAGATGTACCTCTGTCAGGTACCAAACTTTGGGTTGAAAATAATAAAGCTGAGACCGGACGGTTGACTTGCACGAGAAGGGAGTCTCGGTGTAGTGTCTCCGTCTGAGTCGATCAAGGACCGTCTCGATGTAGGCTTGCTGATCGAGGACCTTTTAACTGGTCACATGCCTCATCATGGGTAAACTTTGCCTCGGGCAGACTAATACCAGAATAAGATAACACATAATGGGAGTGGAGAGATGGCGAGAGTAGCGTGTACCCTCGGTGGCAAGAGGCTGGACGGTGGTGTATCTGTGCTCTCGGTTGGCGTGAACCTGATCTGATCTTAAGAAACCCGGTGGCGAGTTGACATATGCAAGGGTTAAGTGCTACATATGTCGTGTGATTGGAGATCCCCAGCTGGATATTAATCGATTCAGATCGCCGTTACTTCTTGGACATGAACACTTGGTCACTGCCCTACACGTAGCAATCCAGTGAACTGAAGGGTTGATAAAAAGACGGCTAGTATAGGCCAAGTGCTTGAACTAGGGTAGAAAGAACTCTAGATGCAGATAACTTTACTTAACCTGACAAGTAAAAATGGATTTTTAAGGATCCACTCATAGTAAGCTTTTCGGCAAACAGAGTCCTTGATTCTTGATAAGCCATACCTTGAACCCTTTTGTAACCAGCATACCCTTGAGAGTCTTTTCTTTAGTCGGGTAAGTCTTGCTGAGTACTTGTGTACTTAGGGTTTTACCCATTGTTGCTGCAGGTCGCGAGTCACTTTGGTTGTGATTGGTGTTAAGCGCCGGTGGGCACGACCTTCTTATAAGTATAAGTACTTCTTCTATACTTCTTATTGAGGATGGTCACTTGAGCTAGCATATATTTCAAAACTACAAATAATTTATAACTGTTCAAAGTTCCTTCGTTGAATCACTTTTGTAATCACTCCGATCATGTATAAAGTAAAATTTTTGTAACTTGTAAAATTTGGTAATAAGATTTCCGCTGCAAAAATGTTGGTGTGTGTGATTTGTGTTACTTAATCTTGTAATCCTGGTTATAAGTGGTTTATCCGGGGTCCTTGGGACACTCGAACGGATCCTGTTAAGTTATTTGGTGCACATGCACAGCCATGTGAGGTCTTTGAGACAAGGACAGGTGCATGTAGGCCCAATAACTTGGGAGGTTCTGCCACAACGGCAGTACATGCAACACATAATTATACATTAGTATAGACCTTAGCAACACATATATGATCTTTTCGCAACACATATATGCATTGCTAAAGGGATGGTTGTTTTGTAGTGGATGTAGTGAGGGTTTCTTCTCGAACCTTTGTCCTTTTGACTTCAACTCTTTGGGAGACTTTCCTATGACTTAGACACATATGATTAAAGTATAATCCTTTTGACTAAGTCCCAGAAAGTTACCCTTTTTTCAATCTCTCCCTAGATTTTCTAGTTCTCCTCAAATAGAGACCTGGATGACACTTTCTCTACAAATCGATTTAAAGGGAAAACCAAAGTGGTATATGCATAGTAAAAGGTGTATGCAACATAGTGAAACACTCAAACCTTACATACTTAGCCTTTTTCATCATTTTTCTCCTTTTGACATGTTTGAGCTTGGGATTGAACTCCAAATCATTAAATTGACATAACTTGATCTTGATTGTTGACCATGAGCTCCAACACCCTGCAATGGTCACATATAACATTTCCAAACACAAGAATGACCCAAACTAAATGTCAAAGTGAACTTAGGTCCGTTGGGTCCCTTCTAGGTTCTGGATTTGATAATTCTCTTTCTTTTGACCATGTCCTACTCCTTGAGCTATGATATTGAGCCTTGTGATTTAAACCATAAACCATAAGAATTACCTCAAGGGTTCCTTATGTAGCAATGCTCAATGTGTCATGACCTTCCTCAGCTGATGAACCTTGACTTCTACAAAGCCTATTCTTCACTTTGGGTTTAGGTACCAAAGTCACCTTGACCTTCTCCCTTGCTCTAGTACCTCGAAGATCTACGTGCCTCTGTTCTTGGTTTCACTCAGTTGACTCCAAGTCATGCACATTGATTCTCACATAATCAATGTCCATCCTTCACTTAGCTTGTGATGTCCATTATCCATAGTCATCTCAGCCTTTGGACCATCACACTTAATCTTCTATGTTGAACCTTATGAGCTTTGCACTAAGCATATGTTCAACACTTAGCAACACATGTCAGTCCTTTAATTAGGTTTTCATCCAAACCACCAAAAACCACAAGGGAGCTTTCAATCTCCCCCTTTTTGGTGATTTATGGCAATACATTTAAAGCTTACAAATGATAGAAATTTAAATCATGATTTTGAATCCTAAGCTATAGAATGCTCCCTAATTATATGCTTACATGGAAATCTCAACTTTGGCCTCAAATGCCAAATTACACATACTTAGGTTAAGTGCAAAGCATTACTACATCTCAACATCCATGAGGTGCATTGTGTTAAATATCAAATTGTGATGATTATGACACCCAAATGCACACAATCAACATTTTGCACCATACAGTCGTCTTATAGACACCAATTAAAATGATATTACACCAGAATCAACCAATCAAGATAGATGATAAAGATACCAATTAAACACCATATGAACAATA
Organism: Zea mays; assembly: GCF_902167145.1. NCBI lineage: Eukaryota > Viridiplantae > Streptophyta > Magnoliopsida > Poales > Poaceae > Zea > Zea mays. The sequence goes on from NC_050101.1 coordinate 82,827,192, forward strand.
CATATCAACACATGAATATCTATCATCAAGATAATCCATAAGCACCATAGATATGAAATCACACATAGACACCAATTAATCTTAAATTCATATTAGCTAAATATGATGCTATACACCGATGATACTAATTAAAGCACAAGCATCAACAACTACATAGTACCAGCATCATTAACACAACTAATTCTTTAACACCAAAGAATAAAAAATAAGATCATGATAAGCACTATCAACATTACTAATGCGTTCTCCACCTTAAGATCAAAAGAAACTCAAGGAGACTTCCCACCTTTAACAAGGTGAGCTCATCCTCATCACAAGGCTGAGCTTTGAACTCTTTAGTGCACAAAACACCTTCACCCTTAAGACAAGCTTTCCTCCTAGGTCGAGGTAATCTTTAATGTATACTTCTCCCCCTTGACATCAAACACCAAAACCTTATCTCAACCAAGAACATAGTATGATGTCAAGGGACAATAGGGAATGAAGCAAGGAAATGCAACACACTAACATTACTCCCCTTACAACTTAAACATATGCAATATAATCATCAGAAAGGATCAAGGTACAAATACTCAAAATAAGAGTGAAAATACCTCTTTTTGTACCATTGTGTCGTTTACCAAGTGATGGTGCCCTTTTTTGACTGAAGGTTCCCTTTTCATCCATTGAAAGGTTCCTTTTCATGGAGCTTCTCCACACTTGTGCCTTATCCTTGATCTTGATCTTTACTTGTTGCTAAGACACCAAACTTAGAGCAAATTATAGCATAATGGCACAAAAGAAACTCCTACTCTAGTAACCACTAAAGGATGCCAATTGGAAAGCACTACCACGCCTACCAGTTGAAAGATTACTAATAAAAAGAAATACACATGATGGATCACTACTAGGCACCTCACAATCTAGTTAATCAATAAACAACTCCATGGTATCAATTTGAATGCATCTATAACCACCAAATAGCAAATACCAAGGAAGATCAACATTATCTAATGAGCAAAAGTGTCACACCCGGATTTAGGGAGTCCCAAACCCTGGCGCAAAACTTCACCAAGTGTGCTGGGATTAAGTGTTGCACATATGATGACTCATGGTACAGAAACGAATGTCACATCTTTAATATATAACGGAGTTCTATACAAAATAGTTAAATAATTCTATCATACAAAGACAACGATCCAGCAACCCGAAGTTGGCTGGGAGACGACGGCCTAGACCACTAACGAACTCACCACATCATCCTTCATGTGTCTCATCCTGCGGTACCTGTTCTTGACCTGGGGGGACTATGAGTACAACAAGGATGAGCTCACATACATTCGTCGCTCAACAAGTTGTGGGGAATAATATGCATGATCTCACCAAAGGTCACTACACGACGGTTGATCTTTAGCGACCCTTATTTGGGACCGACGGTTGGTCGCTAAAAGTTATGAACCGACGGTTGGTCGCTAAATGCGTTTATAGCGACGGTCTATGGGTCGCTAAAAGTCTAGAAATTTAACGACTTATGGTCGGTCGCTATAGAGGTAAGTGTGTAACCGATGGTGGGTCGTTATAGGGGTATGTGATTTTTATGTTTCTTATTTACTCACCAAAGCCCATCTAAAGGCCTACTAAACAAACAAACAAACCCTATTCCAAGCGCGCAGCCGCCGTCACTTCTCCCATGGCCGCCCCCTCCCTCAGCCGTGGAGGGTGCCGCCGCCACCTCACCCTTGATGCTCGCCATCTCCCTAGCCGCCATCTCCCTCATGGCGCCAAGCCCATGGCTTTCCTGGTGCTCGCCTCTCCCAGCCGTTCCTATCTCCAGCGCTGGCTGCCATCTCCTCCACGAGGTGTCTTCTCTGTCGCTACTCCCTGCGTGATTCCCTTGGCCGGCGTCCTCGACTACTCAGCCATGGAGGTCGCTGCCCCTTCTTTTCCTCATCTTCCTCCATCGGTTCTGAGCTCGGCGCCCCTGCTCCCTGCTCCTGTCCCTCCCATGGACGCCGCCCCCTCCCTCAGCTCACTCCCTCTAGCTGCCATGGAGCTCGCCCCTGCCCAAGTCCGGTTGCCTCTGTTTCCCCCTATCTCTGTTGGCGGCTGGCGTCCCATCTCCCGTGCGTTGGACGGCCGTCGCTTCGTTCTCATCGCTGGCATTTGTCCCTGCTCCAGCTAGTTCTCATTGCCATGCCCCTGTTCCCTAGGTCCGAGCTCGCCCAACTCCCTAGCCATGTCTGCTCGCCCCTCTCTGTCTCTCTGCGAGCAGCAGCATGCCGGAGAAGACCTGTGTCCTCGACGCGCGCCAGGTGTTTGATGGGAGGTTTGAACTGGAGTTCATCATTATTTTCGCTATTTGTGGGCTTCTCTAGTTATTACGCAACTCGTAGGAAGTGGGACGGGGCAGTAATTCCGCAACTGGCCGTATATCATTTTTTATTTATTAAGCTTCAAAACCAAAGCGCAACAATCTTCATGTTCTTCGCTCAGGGTGCAGATGGTTCTCGGGGACGTGGTTTACACGGCTGTGCCGTTCTACAAGAGGGTGCTGATGGTCGAAGGTATGTTTGTTCACATCCCTACGTCTGTTTACTGCAAGGAGCAGATGGTGACTAGGGGCCATCGGACATAGTTCACATGATCGTTACCTGATCAGTTACAGTCTATCTATAGATAACAAGATGAGCATTTGAGACCAAGAGACCAACAATACCTTAGTCCAACATTTCCTGAACCTGCTTATCAATTTCGTCCTTTTTATTGGGGGTGTATACCTATATGGTCTTATCCTGGTTGTGCTCCCAACAATAGAGGTGTAGCGCGATCAACTTTATGCTGAGGTGGAAGACCTTGTGGCTTGTCAAATAGATGCTAATATTTTTCTAACAATAGTTTGATACTTTTAGGAACTGCAACCTCAATATGGTCATCAATTATATGTAATTCCAATATATATTCGACAGCCTCTTGCTTGATTAAAGACTCCAACTGCAAGCTAGAAATACCAATACAGGTCTGAACCTTGGGCAGCACCGGTACCCCTGTAACTGAATCTTTCGATGGATGGTCATGTTCAAATTCCAACCACTTAGCAGCCCATGCGCTAAGTTCCATGCGCATTTGACGCTTCCTGCCTTAGACGCTGCTGAAGCTCCATGCGCTTCCTGCCTCTTCGTCAGCCTTGCTGGTTACACAGAAGACGCATTTGGCTTGTTGGTGCTGCTCCTCGTGCGAGAGAAGGAGCCAGTAGTGCCACCACTGTCCAGCAGCTTGAGGACTTCAAGGTCGGTGGCTAGTGCAGCCCCCGCCCAAAGCTTAGCTGACTTCTGCAAGGATTCCTCCTCTTCAGCTGCACACGGTCTCCTGAATATTCTACCTAACATGTTGTTTCTCTAAGGCTACTATGTGATCTTTTTGTTAGTCACAATCTATTAGTTAGAATCATAGAGATCCTTAGAAGCATAGCAAAATCACTTTCTGAGTCTTGGTCTTTCCTTTCAAGAGTGGACAATCAGACCATAGTTGATATGCATCAAGCACTACCAGTATCTTATATTGTTTGTGTAATGTGTATGATTTTTTTTCATGGCTTCTTAAACTGTATGACCCTAGAAATCTAAACTTTTGGGGCTATTCAGGTGCATGTACATCTACTAACAGTCATTTAAAAACTTATAATATTTTAGTCAGATTAGATTACATATGCTTTTAGCATTTGTTTTATTGTTTAAGATGGCCCTAGAACTCATTCAGTTTGATGCCATGTTTGATCCTTATGTTAAATGTCGGTCTCCACCAAAGATACTTGTCATCTTGAATCCTCGATCTGGACATGGTAGATCTAGCAAAGTTTTTCATGGAAAAGTGGAACCCATATTTAAGGTATGTCTAGCTGAGTAGAAGCATGCATCTTATCTCAAGATTGGATCTGTGCTGTCGCTTCTACTAGGAACTTTGGTATGATCTAGTCATGCTTCCGAAGATCATATTTAGTCGGGTGTTTCATACAACCTAAGATGTTTATAAATGAGTTGTAGACAATTTTATAAGCTTTCTAGAAATTCTTGGATCACCTGTTTTGGATGCCTAAATCTCCAGTTATGGAGTTTTGAAGTGAGTAGTCGAATTCCGTCCAAATCTGGACAACATTATCATTTAATACTGATTGACCTTTTTAAGTGTCTAATCTCATGGTGGTGATAATACCAAAGTTGTATAGGATTTCTTAGGCTTTCCATAAAGTCTTAGTTCACTATTTTTGGATGAATATTTTGTGAGTTATGAACAAAACAATTGACTACTATGTGCTGTCCAGAAAATCTGCAATTGAGCACTTGATTTTGTTCTTGTTTGGCTAAATAGGAATAATTAGTTTTTGATTCTTGCATTGATACAATATGATGATATGCACTAGCATTCAACTTCTGAATTTTCACATCTAATATCGAGTTTTTGGTGTTTTGGTAGGTTTTTGTGCATGGAAGATGACAATGAGGTCACTTGAGAGTCACCTGTGGCTGATGAATGGGATATGCTATCCCTGACTTCATCAATATATGCTAGCCCATTATTCCGAAGAGGATTTGATCCAATTAATTTGCCTAGATATGGGAATGTGATTAATATTCAGGAAGGCACACAAACTGGATTAGTCATATAAATGGAGTGACTACACTCTGCCCAGTTGTGGCAGCTGGTGCTGTTGTTGGTTTTGTTGTAATGGGTCAGAGGTGGCAGCAGGACCATTGGCACCTTCATCAATTTAAGTTCAGTGTCAGCGGTGAGGTATGCCATCTATCCTTTATCTGGAGAAGCTTCACTGGCAGTGTCATCTATATTTCCGTTACCTGTATTTCTTGTATGTTTGTAATATATTTGGTCATACTGATAGATAAAGCTAAAATTTATTCTCCATCCATAGTGAAGTAGATAGCATTGATACAACCAATCAATCATACATTAATAATTGGACACTTGCAGAAATTACTAAAATAAATGGTAATATCCCCTAGGTAGCTAAGTTTACTTTCCTTCTTTATTTCAGAGAAACTTTGACCCATTTTTTTTGAATAAAATTCATCTAAGATTTGTGCAGCCAACCATTAGGGTTTTGCTATGCAAATAAAATTCATCTAAGATTGGTGGCCACTGTAAAGGGCTCGAGTCTGGTACTAGCAAATGTGAAGGTTTTGTAGTTTCTTGAGGACTTCATTATATAGCATAGAGTCGTACCTTGTGTTTCAAAACTTTAAATAGTACTCTGGGTTACTTTATTGCTGTTAATTGGGAAAAAACTGAATCAGTCTAATTTTTCACTTTGATGTCGTCTTTAAATCCAGTTTTCATCGTCGCGTGTATGCGTAATAAAATGTCACTTCTGTACTTTGTGCTATTATGGGAAAATCCATCACCAGCATGGGATAAGTTGGTATTTAACAAAATAAAAGGTAGACCCTGTGGACGAGTGAGACTTATGAGTTTAGTCGCTTCTCCGCTATCAGCAGATGTCAGATTTGCATTTGCTTTTTCTTGAGCACTTTGTTGCTCATTTGCTCTTGTTTTATTGCTTGATTGTGGCCTTATGTGCGCTTTGTTGCTGCATTTCTCAGGTTCGACATGCCCCGTGCCTACTATCACTCTCGATTTGAAGAAGAGTCTCAAGATTCTGCAAGTGTTGTGTTACTCCTAATTCAGTTACCTTACTGGCAATAGGATGCCATTGCAACTTCTGAAAGTGCAACCATCTGATTGAAGCGGATTTAATTATACAAGATAGATCTAGAATTGCTTTACTTGAGATTCAAGCAATGTTGGATGCTTTTGTGACTTATCATCTCTAGAGCTTTTGTAAATGATCTAGCTAGCTATCTGTAAATGATCTAGTTGTGAATGATATTATAATTGTGATGCTTTTGTGAATATATAATTGTGGTGCTTTTGTGTTTATGTGATGGATCTATGACTGTGGTATACTGATTAATTGTGTATGTCTTTATGATTTGTGTATAAAATTCTATGATTTGTGGTGCTTAATTAAATGTATATTATTATTAATAACAACTGTAAAAAGGGCGACTTTCTGTTGGTTGCTAAATGTATAGTATGACGACTTACGGTTGGTTGCTAAATCTATAGTACAGCAACCCACGGTTGGTCGCTAAATATAAAATATTAGCAACGGACGGTCGGTCGCTAAAAAGATGTCGGTCGCTAAAGCCTTTAGCGACGGCACTTACAGCGACCATCCTTATGGGTCGCTAAAAGTTTTTAGCGACCAACTGTAGGTCGCTGAAGGCCGTTTTAGCAACCAACCGTAGGTCGCTGTAAGTGAACCGTCGTGTAGTGGGTGGGAGCTCATGTGAAGTGTAAGGCTTACCAAAGGAGATGGTTAAAGCTGAGCATTGCTTTTAGAGTTGGTCAAAATTTTATTAGCAGTTACTAAATATAAGTACATACCAACCCAAATAAGTAAGAGATCGATATTAATAACAACACCCACAATGCAATGCAAATGACAAATTAAGTTTAATTCCATAAATTAATCATGTGAGTGTCCGAGCCGCTTATGACCGTGAGCACGGCTGATATACCTGTCGGCGTTTTGAGAACGGGGGGTCCCTGGACCGACGAGTAAATTGTCGCCGCGTGCCCCAGCCCAGATGGGTCGGCGCGAGACGGAGCGCGAAGGGGGGAGGCAGCCGGAGGGAGACGGGCGTGAGAGGTGGAATCCAGCGGCCTTCGTGTTTGTCCCGCGCCCAGGTCGGGTGCGCTTGCAGTAGGGGGTTACAAGCGTCCACGCGGGAGGGAGCGAGCGGCCTCACGCGAGCGCCGTCCCGTCCTTCCCCGCGCGGACAACCCTCTGCAATAGGGCCCTGGTCCTTCCTTTTATAGGCGCAAGGAGAGGATCCAGGTGTACAATGGGGGGTGTAGCAGTGTGCTAACGTGTCTAGCGGAGGAGAGCTAGCGCCCTAAGTACATGCCATCGTGGCAGCCGGAGAGGTTTTGGCACCCGGTTCGTGTGGTGTCGTGGCCATCGGAGGAGCGCTGGAGCCTGGCGGAAGGACAGCTGTCGGGGCTATCGAGTCCTTGCTGACGTCCTCTTGCTTCCGTAAGGGGGCTGAGAGCCGCCGTCGTCATAGAGCGTGCGGGGCGCCATCATTACTTGTCTGGCGGAGCGAGCCAGATGGGACGTCGGTCTTGTTCCCCGTAGCCTGAGTTCGCTTGGGGTAGGGTAATGATGGTGCCTCCTGTTGACGTGGTCGGTCCGTGCCCTGGGTTGGGCGATGTGGAGGCTCCTCCGAGGTCGAGGTCGAGTCTGTCTTCCAAGGCCGAGGTCGAGTCCGAGCCCCTGGGTCGGGCGAGGCGGAGACCGTCGGCTGAGGCCAGGGCTGAGTCCGAGCCCTGGGGTCGGGCGAAGCGGAGTTTGTCGTCTTCCGGGGCTGAGCCTGATTCCGAGCCTTGGGGTCGGACGAAGCGGAAATCGTCGTCTTCCGGGGCTGAGCCTGAGTCCGAGCCCTGGGGTCGGGCGAAGCAGAGTTCGTCGTCTTCCGGGGCTGAGCCCGAGTCCGAGCCCTGGGGTCGGGCGAAGCGGAGTTCGTCGTCTTCTGGGGCTGAGCCCGAGTCCGAGCCCTGGGGTCGGGTGAAGCGGAGTTCGTCGTCTTCCGGGGCTGAGCCCGAGTCCGAGCCCTGGGGTCGGGCGAAGCGGAGTTTCCTATGGCGCCTGAGGCCGGGCCTGGCTGCTGTCAGCCTCACTCTGTCGAGTGGCTCAGCAGTCGGTGCGGCGCAGGCGGCGCTATCCTCTTGTGAGACCGGTCAGTTGAGCGGCGAAGTGACTGCGGTCACTTTGGCTCTATCGACTGGAGGGCGCGCGTCAGGATAAAGGTGTCAGGCCACCTTTGCATTAAATGCCCCTGCGATTTGGTCGGTTGGCGTGGCGATTTGGCCAAGGTTCCTTCTTGGTGAAGACTGGGCCTTGGGCGAGCCGAAGGTGTGTCCGTTGCTGGAGGGGGCCTCGGGCGAGACGTAGATCCTCCGGGGTCGGCTGCCCTTGCCCAAGGCTGGGCTCGGGCGAGGCGTGATCGCGTCCCTCGAATGGACCGATCCTTGACTTAGTCGCACCCATCAGGCCTTTGCAGCTTTGTGCTGATGGGGGTTACCAGCTGAGATTTAGGAGCCTTGAGGGTACCCCTAATTATGGTCCCCGACAGTAGCCCCCGAGCCTCGAAGGGAGTGTTAATACTCGCTTGGAGGCTTTTGTCGCACTTTTTTGCAAGGGGACCAGGCTTTCTCGGTTGCGTTTTGTTCCGGTGGGTGCGCGCGAGCGCACCCGCCGGGTGTAGCCCCCGAGGCCTCGGAGGAGTGGTTTGACTCCTTCGAGGTCTTAATGCCTCGCGCAATGCTTCGGCTGGTCTGGTTGTTCCCTCATGCGAGCTGGCCGTAGCCCGGGTGCACGGTCGGGTCCCAAGTTCTCGGGCTGGTACGTTGACGCTGTCAACGGTTTGGCCGGAGCCGGGTTTGCGAGAGCAGCCCCCGAGCCTCTGCACAGGGCGAGAGGACGGTCAAGGACAGACTCGACTTTTTTACATACGCCCCTGCGTCGCCTTTCCGCAAGGAGGAAGGGGGGAAAGCGCCATGTTGCCCTCGGAGGGCGCCGAACATGGTGTCTCCGGTGAGCTGCTGGCGGGTAATCCGAGTGGGCGCCCATGCCCCATTTGTTAGGAGTCGGCTAGAGGCCCGGAGGCGCGCTCAAAAGTACCTGCGGGTGATCTACCGGACCCGGTCCCCTTCCGACGGGGTCCGAGGGCTCGATGCCTCCCTCTGATGGGATTCCGTTACAAGATCGTTCCCGCTGGTCTCGGAAATGTCCTAGGGTACCTCGGGAGCATAGCCCGAGCTTTGGTTATGTATCGAACGTACCCAGGGTCATCCCTCGCTCTGTGTCTGAGGCGGCTGTGAACCCTTCGAGGGCCAGCCTACGAACCCCTGATCAGTAGTGGGCTCGGAGCCCGAGTGGCCTGAGGCGGCCGTTGAACCCTTTCGAGGGGCCGGCCTTCGAACCTCTGACCAGTAGTGGGTGCGGAGCCCACGCGCTCTGAGGCGGCTGTTAAACCCCTTCGAGGGGCCAGCCTTTGAACCTCTGATCAGTAGGGAGGCTCGGAGCCTGTTTCCTTCATGGGGAAGGATCCTTTTCGGGGTATCCCCCTTTCCCGGTCCCTGTTGTGAGAGAGAGAAAGATGAAAAGGAAAAGGATACGAAATCGAATGACATGGCGTACCTTTTTTGACGTGGTCATTATGGCGAAGGCGAAGCGTCGCTTGCTTCCCCTGCCAGAGGCGTCGCCTGTCCCGCCGCGGAGTTAATGCGACGGGGCGAGTGGTTCGCGAGGTGGCCGTTGCGCGTGCGCGAGCCGTTCAAGGAACGGAACATGGGCGCGCCGTCTTCACGCCGTGAGAGAGGGTTCTCTCGCTGCCCCTGGATGGGACGTAAGCTTGGCTGACGACGTGACTGCTGCTCCTGCCCGCCTGCCACCGCCATTACTGCCGGCCCATTTTTGGCCGTATTGACCGTCGCACCTGGCTGGCACTGCCGGGTCGTACGCAGGGTTGCCTCGAGTCGTGGTACTGGTTCCGCAGTCGAGGAGGCATGGTAGTGGTGCGAGCGGCGGTGCAGTTGCTCGCACGTAGCAACCGGCGCGCTGGTTGCATGACGCGTGGGCCTGGGCCTCCATGCTAGGTGCGTTGGAAGTCGGAGGGGTGCGCCCACTTGGCGCGGTTGCATGCCGCCTGCATGGCTGCCCGCCCTTTCACCCGCTGGTCTGGGCGAAAGTGGAGGAATGCCTATAACCGCTAGGCGGTTGCATGCACCGCGCGCGGCGGTTTGGCTTCTTCTGCCCTGGGCCAGCTTGCATGACGAGTGGGACCCAGCCCCCGCACCATAGGGGGAGGACCTTGAAGCGTGTTGGAGAAGACTCAGCCCACGACGGCTGGGGACGCAAGTAGGGAGAGTCGCCTTTAAAAGGAGGGTGACCCCCTTGAAAGGCGACCATGTCTTCGCGCTCCCTTATGCATCGTGTCTTTCCACCTTCCGAGCCCCCAGATGGGGGACACCCGCAATCCTTCCGCCTTGTCGTTGGAGGAACGCAACTTCGTGGAAGTTGGTACCTTTCAGCCATCGTTCGGCTTCAAGGATTTTCATCACGCGGCCCGGCTGCACCCCCTCGCCGGTGGTCACCTAAGACGGTGACCACCAGCCCCTGGATGGGGAGAAGCAAGCCGGGCTGCGGCCCCCGCCCCTCCCTCAGCTTCAAGGATGCTTACCATCCTTGCTGGGGCGGAGAGCGAGGCGAGCCGGGGCTCTACCTCCCGCACGGGTCGGCTGGCCACCTCCTCTTCCAGCTTCTGGTGGTGGAAACCATCCCCCAGCTCTGCGGAGGAGGCGTCCTCCAACCATGCCGGGGAAGGCGAACTGTTGCTGCCCAGCTAGGATGCAACATTCCGCCCTCTTCCTCGTTTTCGTGGCGAGGACGGTAGCGAGGACCTGCCGGTGCGCTTTGGAGCGGCCCGCGCTCGCCGGTGCGGCGTTGGTGGCGAGGCGGACGCCGTTGTCGGTGCTGACGTGGTGGCAGCCGGGGGAAGCTTCCCCACCGTCGAGGCCGTCAGTGCCGCCTACAGGCCGGCCTCCGGCTCTTTGGCTTTGATGTCTGGTTCGCGTCCCTTGATCAGGGATGCGAACGAGAGCCTTCCGGTGGCCGCGTCCGTCCTGGGACCATAGCTGCTGCTGCAGAGGTCGCTGGCGAGTCGCCCAGGATTTGTCGCCCCGCAGGCTCCCCGGTGTGGAGGTTGTTCATACCCGCGGGGACGGAACCGGAGTTCCGTTTGTAATGGCACCTTGAATGCCGGTCTTTTGTTCATTGTGGCTGTCGGGGCCTGAACATGTATGTATTTTTGGCGCGGAGCCGTGTTTTTTCCTCATTTTCGAGCACTAAGACTCTCCTGTTGGTTATCTGAACCGCTTCACCAAGCGTGAGTCGCCCCGTGCAAAGGTGACGAGTGAGGTATCCGTATCCCGGAGGCGTAGGAGTCCCTCGGCTCGGTCGGCCTTGCTGTCCGAGGCTTCTCTTGCTTAGTTAAAGGAACCCCTCGGCCGCTCTTCGATGAGCCGAAGCCAGGGGTAGCGGTGTCAACACGGACAGAGGCAGAGTTGGCTTGAAAAGAAGACTTGGTCGGCCAGAGCCTGGCCGGGTCGTCCACTGGCGGGACCGACGCCGGAATTGAGTTGCCGAGGCCTCGGGCCGGGCTGATGTCTTCGGGGGACAGCTGGCCGAGGCCTCGGGGTGACCGGCCGAGCCGTCTGCTCGAGCCGGATTCCTGGAGAAGACCCAGGCGGCGATGGCCTGGGCGTGGTGATGATGTCGTCCTTCAGAGTGGAGATCCTTAGACCGCGTCGCCGTCCGAGGCTAGGTCGGACCTCGCCGAAGGTGTAGTTGACGCCGAGGGTGCTGCTGCTCCCTTCAACTGTCAAGATCCGAGCCTGCAGGATCGGATTATCTTGTAGTGTGTGTTTTCTGCGGTCGCCGAGGCCCAAACACACCATCGTCGTGTTGTAAAGCTGCTCTTCTTTTCCTCTGGTTTCGAGTATCTGGACTTTTCCGTCGGTAACAGAATTGTCTGTGCGAGCGAGAGTTGCTTTTCACGGAAGGTGATGAGTGAGGTATCCGTATCCCGGAGGCATAGGAATCCCTCGGCTCGGTCGGCCTTGCCACTTACGCGCACTCTTGCCCGTCCATAGGGTTCTGTCACCGACACAGTCGAGAAGGCCTGAAGAATCGCTTCGGCAGAGGAGCTTTCGAGCGTGAAGTCTTGTTCGGTCCGCGGAATCACTTATCCGAACGCGAGTTACTTATTGCAGAAGGTGATGAGTGAGGTATCCGTATCCCGGAGGCGTAGGAGTCCCTCGGCTCGGTCAGCCTTGGCTGCTTACGTGTACTCCGTCGTTTTCAGGATCCACTTTCGAAGTAGTCGAAAAGCACGAAAGACATTCTGGCAGAAAAGATCTTTTTTCGAGGAAAATTTCGACGTAGAGGGGGTTCCCCCCTTTTAGCCCCCGAGGGAGGGTCGGGCTTTGCCGAGGCAAGGCTGACCCTTCCTTGATGACTAAACTTTGCGTGGGAACGAGGTATACGAACAACTTGAAAGCATCTTAAGGGTAGAAGCGACGTAGCTGTTGGATGTTCCAAGCGTTGTTGTAGACCTCGCCTTGACTGTTGGCCAGCTTGTACGTTTCAGGCTTCAGAACTTTGGCGATGACGAACGACCCTTCCCAGGGAGGCGTGAGCTTGTGCCGCCCTCGGGCGTCTTGTCGTAGCCGAAGCACCAGGTCGCCCACCTGGAGGTCTTGGGACCGAACCCCTCGGGCGTGGTAGCGTCGCAGGGACTGCTGGTACCGTGCCGAGTGTAGTAAGGCCATGTCCCGAGCCTCTTCCAGCTGGTCCAATGAGTCTTCTCGACTAGCTTGATTGCTTTGGTCGGCGTAGGCCCTCGTCCTCGGGGAACCGTACTCTAAGTCTGTGGGCAAGATGGCCTCAGCCCCATAGACTAGAAAGAACGGCGTGAAGCCCGTGGCTCGGCTCGGCTCGGCGTTGTCCTCAGACTCCAGACCACCGAGGGGAGTTCCTTCATCCATCGCTTGCCGAACTTGTTGAGGTCGTTGTAGATTCGAGGCTTGAGTCCTTGTAGAATCATGCCGTTGGCACGCTCTACTTGCCCATTCGTCATGGGGTGAGCCACGGCGGCCCAGTCCACCCGGATGTGGTGATCCTCGCAGAAGTCCAGGAACTTTCTGTCGGTGAACTGGGTGCCGTTGTCGGTGATGATGGAGTTCGGGACCCCAAAGCGATGGATGATGTTGGTGAAGAACGCCACCGCCTGTTCGGACCTGATGCTGTTTATGGGTCGGACCTCGATCCACTTGGAGAATTTGTCGATGGCAACCAACAGGTGCGTGTAGCCCCCGGGTGCCTTCTGTAAGGGGCCGACGAGGTCCAGACCCCACACAGCAAAAGGCCAGGTGATGGGTATCGTCTGCAGGGCCTGAGCGGGCAGGTGGGTCTGCCTTGCGTAGAACTGACACCCCTCGCAGGTGCGGACAATTCTAGTGGCGTCGGCCACCGCCGTCGGCCAGTAGAAACCTTGTCGGAAGGCGTTTCCAACAAGGGCTCGAGGTGCTGCGTGATGGCCGCAAGCCCCCGAGTGTATCTCTTGTAGGAGCTCCTGGCCTTCGGCGATGAAATGCATCGCTGGAGGATGCCTGAGGGGCTGCGGTGGTAGAGTTCCTTCCTGTCCCCCAGCAAGACAAACGACTTGGCGCGCCGCGCCAACCGTCGAGCTTCGACTCGGTCGAGGGGTAGCTCTCCTCGGTGGAGATATTGCAGGTACGGGGTCTGCCAGTTTCGATTAGGCGTGACCCCGCTTCGCTCCTCCTCGATGCGTAGTGCCTCATCCTCGGGGGCCGAGGGTACCTCGTGTCGAACCGAGGGTGCCTCGGGCTGGGCCGAGGGTGCCTCGGACCGAGCCGAGGGTACCTCGGACTGAGCCGAGGGTGCCTCAGGTTGGGCCGAGGGTGCCTCGGGCCGAGCCGAGGGTACCTCAGACTGAGCCGAGGGTGCCTCAGGCTCGGCCGAGGCCTTCTCGGGCTCGGGCGTGTCGTCGGTCTTGACGGAGGGTTGATGCAGGTCTCGGGAGAAGACGTCCGGGGGAACCGTTGTTCGCCCCGAGGCTATTTTAGCCAGCTCGTCCGCAATCTCGTTGTAGCATCGGGCGATGTGGTTGAGCTCGAGCCCGTAGAACTTGTCTTCCAGGCGCCGAACCTCATCGCAGTAGGCTTCCATCTTCGGGTCGCGGCAGTGGGAGTTCTTCATGACTTGGTCGATGACGAGTTGCGAGTCACCGCGAGCGTCGAGGCGTCGGACCCCTAGCTCGATGGCGATGCGCAACCCGTTGACCAGAGCCTCGTACTCAGCCACATTGTTGGACGCTGGGAAGTGGAGGTGTAGCACGTAGCGTAGGTGCTTCCCGAGGGGCGAGATGAAGAGCAGGCCTGCGCCTGCTCCTGTCTTCATCAGCGACCCGTTGAAGAACATGGTCCAGAGTTCCGGTTGGATCGGAACTCTTGGGAGCTGGGTGTCGACCCATTTAGCCACGAAGTCCGCCAAGACCTGGGACTTGATGGCCTTCCGAGGGGCGAACGAGATCGCTTCACCCATGATTTCCACCGCCCACTTTGCAATTCTACCCGAGGCCTCTTGGCACTGGATGATCTCCCCCAGAGGGAAGGATGACACCACAGTTACTGGATGAGACTCGAAGTAGTGTCGCAACTTCCGCCGCGTCAGGATCACCGCGTATAGCAGCTTCTGAATTTGTGGGTAGCGGATCTTGGTCTCGGACAGTACCTTGCTGATGAAGTAGACTGGCCTCTGGACGGGCAATGCATACCACTCTTCTCGTCTCTCAACCACAATCACGGCGCTAACCACCTGAGTGGTCGCGGCGACGTAGATCAAGAGGGCTTCTCCGGCAGCGAGGGGGACCAAGATGGGCGCGTTTGTAAGGAGCGCCTTCAGGTTCCCGAGGGCTTCCTCGGCCTCAGGGGTCCAAGTGAAGCACTCGACCTTCCTTAAGAGGCGGTACAGAGGCAGGCCTCTTTCGCCGAGGCGCGAGATGAAGCGGCTCAGAGCCGCAAGGCATCCCATGACTCTCTGTACGCCTTTCAAGTCCTTGATGGGCCCCATGCTGGTGATGGCCGCGATCTTCTCCGGGTTGGTCTCGATGCCCCGCTCAGAGACGATGAACCCCAAGAGCATGCCTCGGGGAACCCCGAAGACACACTTCTCGGGATTAAGCTTCACGCCTTTCGCCTTGAGACATCGAAATGTCACTTCAAGGTCGAAAAGGAGGTCGGAGGCTTTCCTCGTCTTGACTACGATGTCATCGATGTATGCCTCGACCGTCCGGCCAATGTGTTCGCCAAACACATGGTTCATGCACCGTTGGTACGTCGCACCCGCATTCCTCAAGCCGAACGGCATGGTGACATAGCAGTACATGCCGAAGGGTGTGATGAAAGAAGTCGCGAGCTGGTCGGACTCTTTCATCCTGATTTGGTGATACCCTGAGTAGGCATCGAGGAAAGACAGGGTTTCGCACCCAGCAGTGGAGTCCACAATTTGGTCGATGCGAGGCAGAGGGTAGGGAACCTTCGGACATGCTTTGTTTAGACCAGTGTAGTCTACACACATCCGCCATTTCCCTCCTTTCTTTCTCACAAGCACAGGGTTGGCAAGCCATTCGGGATGGAATACCTCTTTGATGAACCCTGCCGCCATTAGCTTGTGGATCTCCTCGCCTATGGCTCTGCGCTTTTCTTCGTCGAATCGGCGCAGAGGCTGCTTCACGGGTCGGGCTCTAGCTCGGATATCCAGCGAGTGCTCGGCGACATCCCTCGGTATGCCGGGCATGTCCGAGGGACTCCACGCGAAAACGTCGACGTTCGCGCGGAGAAAGTCGACGAGCACTGCTTCCTATTTGGGATCGAGCTCGGAGCCGATCCGGATCTGCTTGGAGGCGTCGCTGCTGGGGTCGAGGGGGACGGACTTAACCGTCTCCGCTGGCTCGAAGTTGCCGGCGTGGCGCTTCACGTCTGGCACCTCCTTAGAGAGGCTCTCCAGGTCGGCGATGAGGGCCTCGGATTCGGCGAGGGCCTCGACGTACTCCACGCACTCCACGTCGCATTCGAACGCGTGTCGGTACGTGGGGCCGACGGTGATGACCCCGTTGGGGCCCGGCATCTTGAGCTTGAGGTAGGTGTAGTTGGGGACGGCCATGAACTTCGCGTAGCATGGCCTCCCCAGTACCACGTGGTAGGTTCCTCGGAACCCGACCACCACGAACGTGAGGGTCTCCCTTCGGAAGTTGGAGGGCGTCCCAAAGCAGACGGGAAGATCGAGTTGTCCAAGGGGCTGGACGCGCTTCCCGGGGATGATCCCGTGGAAAGGCGCAGCGCCTGCCCGGACCGAGGACAGATCAACACGCAGGAGCCCGAGGGTCTCGGCGTAGATGATGTTGAGGCTGCTGCCTCCGTCCATGAGAACCTTGGTGAGCCTGACGTCGCCGATGACGGGGTCGACAACGAGCGGATATTTCCCCGGGCTCGGCACGCGGTCGGGGTGGTCAGCTTGGTCGAAGGTGATGGGCTTGTCGGACCAGTCTAGGTAGACTGGCGCCGCCACCTTTACCGAACAGACCTCCCGACGCTCTTGCTTGTGGTGCCGAGCCGAGGCGTTCGCCGCTTGCCCACCGTAGATCATGAAGCAGTCGCGGACCTCAGGGAACTCTCCTGCCTGGTGATCTTCCTTCTTATCGTCGTCGCGAGCCCTGCCACCCTCCGCGGGTGGCCCGGCCTTGTGAAAGTGGCGCCGAAGCATAGCGCACTCCTCAAGGGTGTGCTTAACGGGCCCCTGATGATAGGGGCACGGCTCCTTGAGCATCTTGTCGAAAAGGTTGGCACCTCCGGGGGGTTTCCGAGGGTTCTTGTACTCGGCGGCGGCGACAAGGTCCGCGTCGGCGGCGTCGCGTTTCACTTGCGACTTCTTCTTGCCTTTCTTCTTGGCGCCGCGCTGAGTTGACGCCTCGGGGGCATCTTCCGGTGGGCGGCCCTGGGGCTGCTTGTCCTTCCGGAAGATGGCCTCAACCGCCTCCTGGCCAGAGGCGAATTTGGTGGCGATGTCCATCAGCTCGCTCGCCCTGGTGGGGGACTTGCGACCCAGCTTGCTCACCAGGTCGCGGCAGGTGGTGCCGGCGAGGAACGCGCCGATGACATCTGAATCGGTGATGTTGGGCAGCTTGGTGCGCTGCTTCGAGAATCGCCAGATGTAGTCCCGGAGAGACTCTCCTTGCTGCTGTCGGCAGCTTCGGAGGTCCCAGGAGTTTCCAGGGCGCACGTATGTGCCCTGGAAATTGCCGGCGAAGGCTTGGACCAGGTCGTCCCAGTTGGAGATCTGCTCCGAAGGCAGGTGCTCCAACCAGGCGCGAGCGGTGTCGGAGAGGAACAGGGAGAGGTTGCGGATGATGAGGTTGTCATCGTCCGTTCCACCCAGTTGGCATGCCAGCCGGTAGTCCGTGAGCCACAATTCCGGTCTCGTCTCCCCCGAGTACTTTGTGATAGTAGTCGGGGTTCGGAACCGGGTCGGGAACGGCGCCCGTCGTATGGCGCGGCTGAAAGCCTGCGGACCGGGTTGTTCGGGCGAGGGACTCCGATCCTCCCCGCTGTCGTAGCGTCCCCCACGCCTGGGGTGGTAGCCTCGGCGCACCCTCTCATCGAGGTGGGCCCGACGGTTGCGGTGATGGTGCTCGTTGCCAAGGCGACCCGGGGCCGCAGGCGCTGTGTTGCGCGTGCGGCCGGTGTGGACCGAGGCTTCCCGCATGAATCGGGAAGTCACGGCGCGATGTTTCGAGGGGTACCCCTGCCTTTGGGAGGTGGAGCTTTCGGCCCGTCGGACCGCGGCGTCCTCCAGGAGATTCTTGAGCTCTCCCTGGATTCGCCGCCCCTCGGTGGTTGATGGCTCCGGCATCACACGGAGGAGCATTGCCGCTGCAGCCAGGTTCTGGCTGACTCCACTAGAAGCGGGTGGTGGCCTCATCCTGACATCGTCAGCGATGCGGTGTTGGAAGCCCTGGGGTAGATGACGCACTTCTCCGGCCGGAGGTTGGCCCGCCCGTTCCTGCCCGATGTCCCGGCGGATCGGCTCAAGTGTTCCTGCTCCCTCGTCGAGCCTGGCCTGCACCCCGCGGATTTGCTCGAGCTGTGGGTCATGACCCCCCGCCGGAACGGGGACCACAGCTAGCTCCCGTAGGATGTCAACGCGAGGCACATGCCTAGGGAGATCACCGTTCTCCGGCATACCAAGATGGTTGCCTTCGGAGGGACCCCCTAGATCGACGTGGAAACATTCACGACTTGGGCCGCAGTCCTCGTCGCCGAGGCTGCGGCTACCGTCGGAATAGTCGGAAAGGCAGTAGTCACACGCGGTCATAAAGTCCCGCATGGCACTAGGGTTACCAAGTCCGGAGAAATCCCAACAAAAGTCGGGCTCGTCATCTTCCTCGGACCTCGAGGGCCCGTAGGTCGAGACGTCCGTCAGCCGGTCCCAGGGTGACCGCATACGATACCCCGGAGGGTTTGGACTTGCCTCTACGAGAGCGTCCACCAAAGCGAAGTCGCTTGGCGGGTCGAGGCTGAATCCAAAAGGCGTGAGATGGGAATCGGTTGGTACCTCTTGGTCGACGGGCGGTGACGAAGTCACGTCAGGGACTGACTGCACCGTCGTCTCAGGTACGAGGGTGACACCTAGCAAGTCCTTCGCGAGAGTGCTGGCGTCGTCCGTTTGCTTGGGATTGGCGCGTTGCGGGGAGACGGCGCTCGTCTTCGTCTCAGACGCGAGGTTGATGCTCGACGTGCCCCCCGTTGGGGCGCCGGCGCCGTCGACTCGCTCGACAGCCGACGAGGTGCCGCCTCCTGCTTGGCCTTGGTTGCCCCGCCTCCTCCTCCGTCGGCGGGGGAGGGGACGGGGTGAGCTCGAATGTTGTTCTTCCACCACGCGGGGAAGACATCGTCGATTCCGCCGCCGGCGGGCGGGCTGTCGGCCGCCATTGTCGTTGTCGCACGACGGGGGAAGGAGTATCATGTCGTAGCTGCCGTCGAGGGACATGAACTCAAGACTCCCAAAACGGAGCACCGTCCTGGGCTGGAAAGGTTACTAGAGACTGCCCATCTGGAGCTTGACGGGAAGCTGTTCGTCAACACGCAGCAGGCCCCTACCTGGCGCGCCAACTGTCGGCGTTTCGAGACCGGGGGGGTCCCTGAACCGACGAGTAAATTGTCGCCGCGTGCCCCAGCCCAGATGGGTCGGCGCGAGACGGAGCGCGAAGGGGGGAGGCAGCCGGAGGGAGACGGGCGTGAGAGGTGGAATCCCGCGGCCTTCGTGTTTGTCCCGTGCCCAGGCCGGGTGCACTTGCAGTAGGGGGTTACAAGCGTCCACGTGGGAGGGAGCAAGCGGCCTCACGCGAGCGCCGTCCCGTCCTTCCCCGCGCGGCCAACCCTCTGCAAGAGGGCCCTGGTCCTTCCTTTTATAGGCGCAAGGAGAGGATCCAGGTGTACAATGGGGGGTGTAGCAGTGTGCTAACGTGTCTAGCGGAGGAGAGCTAGCGCCCTAAGTACATGCCATCGTGGCAGCCGGAGAGGTTTTGGCACCCGGTTCGTGTGGTGTTGTGGCCGTCGGAGGAGCGCTGGAGCCTGGCGGAAGGACAGCTGTCGGGGCTGTCGAGTCCTTGCTGACGTCCTCTTGCTTCCGTAAGGGGGCTGAGAGCCACTGTCGTCATAGAGCGTGCGGGGCGCCATCATTACTTGTCTGGCGGAGCGAGCCAGATGGGACGCCGGTCTTGTTCCCCGTAGCCTGAGTCAGCTTGGGGTAGGGTAATGATGGCGCCTCCTGTTGACGTGGTCGGTCCGTGCCCTGGGTTGGGCGATGTGGAGGCTCCTCCGAGGTCGAGGTCGAGTCTGTCTTCCGAGGCCGAGGTCGAGTCCGAGCCCCTAGGTCGGGCGATGCGGAGACCGTCGGCTGAGGCCAGGGCTGAGTCCGAGCCCTGGGGTCAGGCGAAGCGGAGTTCGTCGTCTTCCGGGGCTGAGCCTGAGTCCGAGCCTTGGGGTCGGACGAAGCGGAGTTCGTCGTCTTCCGGGGCTGAGCCTGAGTCCGAGCCCTGGGGTCGGGCGAAGCGGAGTTCATCGTCTTCCGGGGCTGAGCCCGAGTCCGAGCCCTGGGGTCGGCCGAAGCGGAGTTCGTCGTCTTCTGGGGCTGAGCCCGAGTCTGAGCCCTGGGGTCGGGCGAAGCGGAGTTCGTCGTCTTCTGGGGCTGAGCCCGAGTCCGAGCCCTGGGTCGGGCGAAGGGGAGTTTCCTATGGCGCCTGAGGCCGGGCCTGGCTGCTGTCAGCCTCACTCTGTCGAGTGGCTCAGCAGTCGGTGCGGCACAGGCGGCGCTGTCCTCTTGTCAGACCGGTCAGTGGAGCGGCGAAGTGACTGCGGTCACTTCGGCTCTATCGACTGGAGGGCGCGCGTCAGGATAAAGGTGTTAGGCCACCTTTGCATTAAATGCCCCTGCGATTTGGTCGGTTGGCGTGGCGATTTGGCCAAGGTTGCTTCTTGGTGAAGACTGGGCCATGGGCGAGCCGAAGGTGTGTCCGTTGCTGGAGGGGGGCCTCGGGCGAGACGTAGATCCTCCGGGGTCGGCTGCCCTTGCCTGAGGCTGGGCTCGGGCGAGGCGTGATCGCGTCCCTCGAATGGACCGATCCTTGACTTAGTCGCACCCATCAGGCCTTTGCAGCTTTGTGCTGATGGGGGTTACCAGCTGAGATTTAGGAGCCTTGAGGGTACCCCTAATTATGGTCCCTGACAATACCAGTTTTACATTCTGCAGAGGTTGCACATCTTTACCCACAAGTCATGTTACCCATTTGCCAAGGGATTGCGACTTCTCATTGTAACATCCCAAAAGTTGTATAAGAAAAAAAATATAAATAATAAAATAAATATATGAAGAAATAAAAATAGTAAATTCAGATATCTCAAATTATACTTCAGTAATGAAATTTGAGGACTGAATTTTGAAAACCAAGAATTATTTTAGAAAAGAAGTAATAGAAAAGTTTTCTATTCAACTAAATGATTATGCATATCATTAAATGATGCACCATAAGCATTTATTTACATGAATATTTAATTTTGAAGTAACTTTTACTTTTTATCCCACAATCAAAATACTATTTTTTATAAAAAGAGAGAAAACAATATGAGTGTGTTTCATACTTCAAGCATCCACCAAATAAATAAAATAATTAAAATAAACATATATCTATTGCATTATGTAGAATTTATTGGTATGGACATTTAATAATAACAATATTCATATTAATACAAATGAACTCATTTGAGAATTAAAGAACATCTTGAATGTTTGGAAATGGGAAAGAAAGAAAAATAAAAGAATAGGAAAACCCTATATACAATATGAAGAAAATATGTAAATAAAAGTGCCTTTTCATAATGGCATCCTTGGTTTGAATATTTAATCTAAAGTACAAATTCACAACAAAGATTTGGATTCAAATTTGGGATTTAAAAATAAAAAGGAAAGAAAACAAAAAAGAAAAGAAAACGAAAAATATAGATAAATAAATATAATTCTTCAGGCCAGTACTTTACTTGTGACTTAGATTGAACTTGGACTATGAACTTTAAACTTGAATTGAAATGGGGAATTATAAATTAAGAAAGAAAATAGAAAAGGAAATAAATGAGAAATGAAGGAAAGAAAAATATACACTATGGAAAGGAAAATAATATTGATGTAAATAATAGATGTTATATCTTCATGTGGGATGAGTTTTAGATTTGGGGATTTGAAACTTGGATTTGAAATTAAATTTGAAGATATACAAATCCAATAGAAAATAACAAAAGAAAAGAATAAAGAAGCTTACTACCTCGGTATGGGCCAAATTGACCAGCCGGCCCAACAGACCATGTTTTCAACCACCCCGCCAACCCAACAAATGCCGCGTTGACAGATGGACCCGCCCCGTCGGTCTCATGACACCAGCGCCTGGATTCCTGTCGTGCGGGCCTCTCTTGTCGGCCATCCAAGCACGTGTGTCTGCCCAAACCCTCTGCGCGCCGAACTCCTGCTGCGCGGGACCGCCTTGTCGGCCTCTTGCGCACGTCGCCCTTCCGTTTCTCGCTGACCGCTGGGCCCAATTCATGTTCATCTTCTCAAGCCGTAACAACCAAGCAGATTCCCGGCCGAACGACGCAGGAGACCTCGTTGCCCGCACGATGCCAGGCAGCCAGCCAGCCAGGAGCATCCGACCTGACCGGACTATAAAGCTATGCGTCTGGTGCTCCTCTCCTTCTTTTCCTTAGAACCCTAACCTCCGCCGCCTTCGTCTCGAGTCCGGGCCTGAGGATCTCGCCCGAGCCGCCGTCCTCTGCGGTGCTGTGGGCTCTAAGGATGTGCTCGTCGCGCTCTTCCAACCACGGTGTTGGTGCCGCGCTCTCCCACCTCTTGATTTCCCCCGGCCACATGCTCCTTGGCCACCTCTGCGCCATCCCGCTGGAGACTATCGTCGTCACCGGTATTCGCCACGACCCAGGGCAGTACCTCGACAAAGAACCGTGCACCATCGTCGTCCGGTGTCCGCCGTTTGCGGTGAGTTCCCCTCTCCGGTCCCTGCTGAGCCTTTGTTGTGCGCGCATGTCAGTTTCCTACACCGCGTCAGCCCTCAGCCGTCAGCACCGCCGTATACACCGTCGCCTGTAGCGTGCGTGCTCGCTCATGTCGCAAGGTATAAGACGCCCCAGGACCGTCGATGTCCTGATGGACGGATAGGATTAGCATCTGCGGTTCCTTCGCGCAGACGGTACGACGACCGTCGATCTAAGAATGGTCGAAGGAGATTAGGCGTTAGCATACCTCTTCGTCCAGCAAGATCTAGGCCGTAGATTTATAATCCGATGAATGTGAATGAACCTCAGTAACATAGAATTCAAGCCATTGATCTTGATCCTGCGGCTCAGATCTATCCCCGACCCAGCCTCCCCTTGATCTATTCTAGGTCGTACAGATCTAATCCTACGGTCCAGCCAACTCCATACCCCTTCGTGGGACAAAATCTCATAAGAACCCCTCTGTTTTATAGAACTAACCCGCAGTCCGTAGTTACTGTTGCCTGAGTCTAGGGCTTTTTATGGATTAGCCCATGTGATTCCCAGAAATTGGTGCGCAGTCCAGACAGTGAACAAAACTTATAAAATCATTTAGGAATGGATTTTTAATGTGAAAATAATGGCTAGAATTTGTTTAACTCATAGAAAATTCATACTTAGTCCAAATTAATCCATTCCAGTTTCTATAATTTTGTAATATTATTGTTTATCAATTAGTGCCACTGTTTTGACATGAAAGACACAATACAGTTCATCTCCTAATTAATCTTGTATCAAATACATGAAACCTTTGGAAATTCATAACTTCCCCATTTTAATTCCGAATTGAACCGTTCTAGTTGCGTTAGTCTCGTATGAATATTTACTATGCAATAAGAATATTTATTATACCATGTCTCATTCTTTTTTAATTAGATCTTTATTTAACTTATGTTGGTTAGTCTTGTTAATCTGCTTATCATTATAATCTACTAAAAATATATGATCTATGGTCAAGTTATAATTTGGATTAAAGTTGAATTAATTACTACTTTAGGTTATCTTTTCTCTGTAATTATAAAATAAACATAGAACCTAGTTTTAATCATTTAATCACATCATAAATTGATGACCGTAACTCCAATCTTAGTGGTTCTCGATCCCGCAATCTCGTAGCAACGCGTAGATTATTATTATTCAGTTTGTACTTATATTTGGTGTGATGTTAATTTTGTCTATACCATGTTTGTTTGTATTTCTACGACTAGCAGTGAGGTCACGAGGATCTGAAGAATCATCCTGGTACCTAGAATCTCAAGTGCCAGGCAAGTTGTGCCTTTGACCACTTCTATTACCCAATAATGTTCTTTATTATCACTATTCAATGCATAGGTTTAATTTTGATGGGACCCAATAGGTCACCCTAGTCTGATTATCTTTTACCTTGTTTACCCCTGAATCACTTGGGTAGTTTTGCTATTGCTTTATATGGTTTTGGGTTAATATTTCATTATATCCATGTTCCAATTATTCTTTTTATTTTATTTATGTTCACGTCAAGGTCATTGTATTATGTTAATTGGAACATGGAGCTTAACTTGAGAAACACGTGCCACCACAAGGGTGGAATGGGACGCCCTTGGCTGACTAATTAGGAAAGCTAGTGGAAGACTACCTTACCCAAAATGGGCAAGGGCAGTAGGGGAGTTGCATGCAAGGAGGTTCTCAGGTTGATTTTGCTGCGATGGCGGTCAGACGAGGGATTCTTGCAAGAGCTCTTCCCATAAACTGTAGCGGGTTTTTGGAAGCTAGTGGAACTTTGTAAAGGCCTCGTAGTGTTACCCTGCCTCGCTTCCTTGGTAGAGGTGTATGGGATTCATGATCCCTTGGCAGATGGGTAACATGACTTGTGGGTACAGGGTACAACCTCTGCAGAGTGTAAAACTGGTATACTAGTCGAGCTCACGGTCAAGAGCAGCTCAGGACTCTCGCATGATTAATTTATGGAACTTAAATTCAATTTGTCATTTGCATTGCATGGGATTATTTATTATGGTTTGGTATTTACTTACATTTAGTAATTGCTAATAAAATCTGACCAACTTATTAAAAGCAATGCTCAGCTTTAACCCCTATTGTTGATCAGCCTTACACATCACATGAACTCCCACCTTTGGTGAGTTCATGCCACATTATTCCCCATAACTTGTTGAGCGATGAACATGTGTGAGCTCACCCTTGCTGTCTCACACCCCCCACAGGAGAAGTACAGGTGGTTCAAGAGGAGCCACACAACGAGGACTTTGACTTGATCTAGGTGGCATCTCCCAATTGACTTTATGGCGCTAAGGATGGACTTTAGTTCGATCTTTTTTGTAAAGACTTCCGCTATGTAATAAGTACTCTGATTATATTGTGACATTTATCTTTATACACTCTGTTATTATATGTGTTGTCTTCTTTGGCGCATATATGAGATGCACCCGACTTTGTCCCTTAAATCCGGGTGTGACACCCATTCATCTCTACCGAGGAGATGAGGCAAGTAGCACTACGAGACCTTTACAAAGTTCCACTAGCTTCAGAAAACCCGCTACGGTTTCTGAGAAGGGCAATATAGGAATCCCTCGTCTAAAAAGCCATTGCAGCATGATCGACCCGGAACCTCCCTATACGTAGCTCCGCTACCACCCTTGCCCCTTTCGAGTAAGGTAGTCCTCCACTAGCTTTCCTAATTAGTTAGCCAAGGGCATCCCATACCACCCTTGTGGTAGCACTGTTTTCCCGGGTGGTTCTCCATGTTCCAATTAACATGATGATCTTATTATGAACAATAACTAAAACAACAACAAATTGGAACATGATCACAATGTAACATTAATTTCCCAAAACCAGGTCGAGCAATAGCAAATCTACCCAATAATTCTTTTTTCCAAGGTGTGGGATAAACAATGCTAGGGAAACCTATTGGGTCCCATCAAATTAACTTGAGCATGTCACAATGATTAATAGGAACATTATTAGGTAAAGAAAAGTGATCAAGGGCACAACTTTCCTGAGACTCAAGATTTCTAGGTACCAGCTTGGTCTTCAAGATTCTCATAACCTCGCTGCTAATAGTAGCAATACAAACAAACATAGTATAGGCAAAATTAGCATCACACCAAACATAAGCACAAAATGCATAATAATGTTCTACGCATCGTAACAAGATCATAGACTCGAGAACCACTAAATTCGGAGTTACGGTTATGATTTTCTGAAGGTTTAAGTGTTGGATACATGTAACACCCTGAATTTGGGGTATAAAATTTCTTTCTAAATATCTACCAAATTCAGGTGTTACCCTTTACCTCTCTCTAGCCTCTCTCTCTCTCTTTTTCTTTTGAGTAGATGTAGCTTAATTAGTGAGGGATTAATTATTTATTTTTGTCAAAACTTATGTGAGTCATGAATTGTTGCATCATGCTGAGCCCAAAATACTCTTTGAATTGATGCACATGTTTGATTTGGTTTGAATTTGAATTGAAAACCCTGGAGAAAATAAAATAGAAAAGACACTAGAAATTCAGATTAATAGAAAAAGGAAAACAACCTAGCCTTCCCATTTCTCCGGCCTTTTGGCCCACCTAGCCCGCGAGCGCGCCCGCCTCCCTCCTTCCCCCCTCGCTCTCGCTGTCAGCTGGGCCCGCCTTGTCGGCGCGTCCACACCCGCGCCCGCGTGCGCCTCCTCGCTCTCGCTGTTGAGTGGGACCCGCTTGTCATCTCTCCCCCAACCGTCCGGCCATCTCGCGGAGCTCCGCTCTTGCCCATATCCCGGGGAAGCCGGCCTCACCCCCACGTCCCTGGTCCGAGGCGCCTCACCCCTTTTTCTCCTCCTCATCGCACCTTCTGGCCTCACTCAACTCCCACCCCGCTCGCTATCTCGCCCTATCACGCTCGTGCCCGAGTTCCACCGAACCGTGCCAAGATGAGCTCCGCCGTGCCTGAGCACCGCCGCATCCGCACCAGTGACTGTTTCTGCCTCGTCCGGTGTCACCATTGCGTCCATGCCCGGAACCTGCCGACGCCCAAACTCCACCTCGCCTGAGCTCCGCCCGAGGTGAGGATCGCCGACGCCCCTTCATTTCCCCTATCCCTGTTTCTCTCTCAGTTATTGCACAATTCACCGGTGAGGGTCGATGGCGGTGCTTCACCGTTGTGCCATGGTCTCCGGCCAACCGCCGACGTCCACGCGCACGCGCCTCCCTCCCTACGCTGTCGTTGATCGCAGCCAACGACTGTTGCTTTGTTTTGCACGGGGATGTCATGGACCCTGACATCTGGGGCCCACTGGCAGTCTCCCGCGTTGAATCTCCCCTTTCCCCCTGTGCCACTGGCTAGAGGGCCCCGTCTGTCAGCGCGTGTCCGTGGGGTCGCGCCTGCGCGTGCCCTCCATCGCTGACTAGCGGGCCCGACCTCTCTGTGACCCCGCCTGTCAGGCCCACCCGCCGTTTCCCCCTCCCGATTGTCTGAGTCGCCGACCCATGGGCCCCGCCCGCCAGTGAGCGCCCGCGATCGCTTCTCGCACCGGGGATGCCCGGGTCGCTGACGCATGGGATCCACCGGTTAGCCCTCACGTCCAATCCCGCGCGCCCGCTTCTAATCTCGGGTGTCCATTCCCGATTGGATGGCCGAGAAGCCCGGATACCCTTTCGCTGTGGTCGATTTGCTTAAGACCCCCTCGGTTTTCTGCGAATGGAACTCGTGGTCCTTTAGATCTCTCAGCCATGCCCCTGAGTTATTGCAGAAAGGACCCTGTGCTCATATCTAATTTTAGATTTAGGCCTAATTTTGTATTTTAAACTTCAAAACTTGTTTATTTCATATATTTTGCATGTGAACTTCAAATTTATTGATTTAAATTGCAAAATGTTCATATGATTATTCTTTGTCCAAATAAATTATGATCACTCACTGTCTGTATATTCTAATTTTATGCCTAGGCTATAGGTTAGTTTATGTAACAATTTATTTGTGTAATAAGTTAAATAAAAAGGAAGCCCTAGTGGTAAATAGATGTTTAATATAGTGAAGATAATAATATGTGATGTATAGACTTATCCTTGGTTTAACTTTGATGTCTCATTAAAATAAGTGGAATTAGATTATGTAATCATGGAGATAGACAACACTTAAAGAATAACCAACTACTAGATGGGATTAGTTCACTCTATAACCTAAACTCCCTTTTTGAGTTTATACTTTTCCTTTCGAGATGTGTTCCATTGTTTGTACATGATTGGTGTGCTATTCATTTGTCATTTACCAAATGTATTGAATGTATGATCGCTTTATTCAGACGACGAGCAGTTCGTGGTTCGTGAGTGTGTTGCCGAAGATCTTCCTGAGCAACAACCTGGTGAAGGCAAGTGTCCTATGACCTATTATATCCTACATACTTTATAATTCATTGTCCTGCGTTACATTATTGAAATCTAAGGATTGAGTAGTTTATGTTTACCTTATCCTTGTTTACCTTTTGGGTTATCATGGTTAGCTTTATGCTATTGCTTCAACTTAATCAATGAACATGATGTGAATATTTATGATACGATTATGTTATCCCGATGATGATCTTGTGATACTTTAGGGGACTCAGGCCATTTTCCTGAGTACCTCTTCGTAAGGACCTGTTCGTTGAGTGACCACCCGGGATAACAGTGCAACAATGAGGGTGGAATGGGACGCCCTTAGCTAAATAATTAGATGAACCTAGGGTGTAGTTGGCTTTGTTGGAGGGCCGTCAATGGGGGCCGGGGCGTAGTGCTCGCTTTGCCAATGGGGGTGCAGAGGTTCATTCGATTTGGTTTTGTCAGTCACCCACCTTGGTGAGGTGTACTGCGTTTGTACGACTGGCGAAACCTAATGAGAAGCTATGCGCCAGGGGAGTCTTTGTAAAGACTACGTAGTGAGACCCTGCTAGGTTACCTTGGTAGTGATCAATGGGGAGTCATGAACTCCGGGTAGAATGGGAATCACGACTCATGGGTAAAGTGTGCAACCTCTGTAGAGTGTTACAAACTGGTATATCAGCCGAGCTCACGGTTAAGAGTGGCCTTGGGATCCTCTTTGATTAGAAGAACTTTGGATACTTTTATGATGATGGTTAATGAGGATGGTTACAATTATGATCTCCGGTATTTCCTCTTGGGGGAGTACATTTGGGTAATAACCAGGTTTATTACTAAAACTTGGTTCTACTAATAGTAATAAATACTTGACCAACTAAAAGCAACTACTTAACCTTAACTCCACATAGTCCACTGTAGCCAAACGAGACATTTGCTCAGTAATTTGATGTGTACTCACCCTTGCTTTAAAAACCACCCCACCCCAGGTTTTCCCCACTGTATTCAGTGCTCAGGAGGAGATGCTGGCAACATGGAGGACCTTGAGGAGTTCCAGGACTACGACGAGTTCTAGTTATCTTAGTGGCAAACCCCCAGTCAGCTATCTGTGAAGGCCTTATCTGCTAAGTTTCGTATTCCGCACTTTGATTATGTTAAATGACTATGTTATAGACTCTATGGATGACTTGGACATCTTGATGTAATAAAATACCTTTCCGCTATTTATTTTGAGCAATGTGTGATGATGTCCAATTATGTAATCGCTGTGTACGTGAGTTTCTGATCCTGGCACGTACATGGTTCGCATTTGGTTTGCCTTCCAAAACTGGGTGTGACATAAGTGGTATCAAAGCCAGGTTGACTGTAGGACCGCTAACCTAGACTAGAATGGTCGCCCTAAGGACTATGGACCTCTACCCTTACCTTGACCTGTAGTGTCATTTCAAAAGTTGGTCATCTTGACTAATCCTATGTTATTACTCGTCTTACAAAAATTTTATCTCACTTTGCTTTCTGTTTACTTGCTGTTCATATAGTTCTACTCTAACTCTTGTGCTTACGATGTCCTTTGTAGATGGTCCATATTAGATGCACTGCACGTAAGTCAGTGATCCCCTTTTTACCCTCTCGCCTAGCGGAGCACCCTCTGCGCCGCACGGTGACGGGTCAGTCTAGCCACCTAGAGAGACTGCATCGTCGCCTACATGAGGAGCAGGAGCGTCGATGCCAGGAGTAGTAGGACGCTTCCCTCTCGCCTCAGTAGGAGGTGGAGTCTGGGAGGCAGCTTTCCCCTGCACCTCAGCCAGAGAAGGCTCCTACACCACCACAGAGCATCCCATTTGCTGGAGGAGACCCTGACGGAGACAACGACAACGCTGATGGTAGTTTGAGCCATAGCACAGAGCTCTCGAAGGAGCAGGAGCCGGAGGAATGGATCGCTAGACCCATCACTCGTGACACTGCTCGTGGGTGTCACTTCCATGATGCTCAGCAGCAGTTGCCACTCCCTCCCCCAATGACTATTCAGCAGATGTTCCTGATGCAAACTCAAGCAGTCCAAGCAATTGGTCAGACTCTAGCAGCAATGCAGCAGATGCAGTAGCAGCAACCTCCACCTCAACCTTAGGTGCAAGTCCAGATGCCACAGGTGCCCAAAGACAAGCGGGCAGAATTCATGAGGGGCCATCCCCCTATCTTTGCCCATTCTGCTGATCACATAGACGCCGAAGATTGGTTGCGTACTATGGAGCGTGAGTTGCACACCGCTCAATGGAACGATCGCGAGAAGGTTCTGTATGGTCCCCGTCTGCTAAGGGGAGTAGCACAGTCTTGGTGGGAGTCTTACCTCGCCACCCATGCCGACCCTAAAGCCATCACCTAGGAGGAGTTCAGGGACAACTTCCATCGTTACCATGTGCCTGAAGGACCGATGATAGTAAGAAAGGAGGAGTTTCTAACTTTGAAGCAAGGTCCCCTGTCTGTCAGTGAGTACAAGGACAAGTTTCTGCCGTTGTCACGCTATGCACTAGAAGATGTCAATACAGATGCTAAGAGGTAGTACCGCTTTCTGAGAGGTTTGGTTGATCCCCTTCACTAACAGCTGATGAAAGCAATCGGCTTGTACTCTATCCATTTTGTGAATTTGTCAATGGCAACCAGTATATGAGTATAAGCTCCTTGAGCTTTCTTGAAAGGTTCGATCATCTCCAGCCCCCAGCATGCAAACGACCCAGTTATAGGAATGGTCTACAGCTGCTGCATAGGCAAGTGATGTTGCTTCGATAAGAATTGTCACGCCTCATTCTTCTGGACTAACTCGACAGCGTCACTCTTCGCAGTTGGCCAGTAGAAACCGAATCTAAAAGCCTTTCCCACCAGAGTCCTTGATGCGGCATGCACACTACACTGCCCAGCATGAATTTCATCTAACAACTATCTCCCGGTGGCCGAGTGGATGCATTTCATGAAGACTCCTCCTGCGCCTCTTCTGTACAGCAAACCCATTATGATGGTGTAGTGGGCTAACTGCCTTGCAATGCGATCTGTTGCAGCCTTGTCATCCGGCTCTTCTTCATTCTTTATGTACCTAATGATAGGCTCTCTCTAGCCATTGGGGTCTGTCTCTGGCTGACTCAGGGCATTGCATTCTTCCATCTGGTCTGTGATGATGCTTGGCTATGATATTTCTTGGACGAAGATCCCAGGTGGAGCCTGGGCCCGACTGGATCCCACCTTCGACAATGTATCTGCTGCTGCATTGCGATCCCTTTCCATGTGATGGAACTCCAATTCTTCGAACTTGTCGCCATATACCATCAGCTTCTTGATGCCGAGTGATACCGCAATGCTCAGCCCATGGACTAGTGCTTCGTACTCTGCTGCATTATTTGATGCTGGAAACAATAGCTGGAGTGCGTACTTTAGTTGTTCACCTCCGGGAGCAATAAAGAGAATCCCTGCACCCGCTCCTTGCAGCTTAGCGAGCCATCAAAGTACATTCTCCACACTTCAGCAACTTTTTGGCTATCCGGGACCTGGTGCTCAGTCCATTCTGATGTGAAGTCGACCAGTGCCTGAGTTTTTATCGCCATGCAGGGCCGGAACTCTATGTCGTGAGCCCCGAGCTCGCATGCCCACTTGGCTATCCTTCCAATAGCTTCTTTGTTGTGGAGAATATCACCTATCGGAAATATTGTGACTACTATGACTTTGTGGTCGTCAAAGTAGTGCCAGAGCTTGCGAGCGGTTAGAAGTACCGCGTACAACAACTTCTGGACTTGAGGATACCTTATTTTTGAGTGCTCGAGGACTTCGCTGATGAATTAAACTAGATGCTGCACCGGGTATGCATGTCCTTCCTCCGCCCGCTCGACTACTAACGTGGTGCTTACCATGTGAGTCGTGCAGGAGATATATAGGAGCAGATCTTCTGCTGGCTGACCAAGCGTAGCTCGGCGCAGCGGCTTGAATACTGGTGGTGTGGTCAAGAACTTCTTCAGTGCCTCTAGAGCCTCCTGTGCCTCTGTGGTCTACTGAAACTTGTCCACCTTCTTGAGTAATTTATAAAATGGCATTCTCTTCTTGTCTAGCCTTGATATGAACCTACTCAGAGATGCCATGCATCCAGTAAGCCTTTGCACCTTTTTCTACGACCGCGGCGCTTCCATTCTCATGATGGCCTCGATATTCTCTAGATTCGCTTCAATTCCTCGATGGCTGATAATGAATTCGCGTAGCTTTCCGGCTGGTACTCCAAAGACACACTTTTCTGGGTTCAGCTTCCACCGGTAGCGCCTTAGGCTGTTAAAGACCAACTGCAAATCTTCGATGAAGTTTTCTGAGTTTTCTGTCTTGATAACCACATCATCGATGTAGGCTTCCACCCGCTTGCCCCAGTGATCGGCTAAGCATGTTTGGATGGCTCTCTAGTAAGTCGCTCCAGCGTTCTTGAGGCCAAAAGACATGGAGGTATAGCAGAAAGCTCCAAATGGGGTGATGAAAGCAGTTTTCTCCTCATCTTCTTTTACCAAGCTGATCTGATGATATCCGGAGTAGCAGTTTAGGAAGGAGAGCATAGAATAGCCAGCAATCGAGTCAACTACCTGATCTATTCTAGGGAGCCCGAAGGGATCCTTTGGACAATGCTTGTTGAGATCAGTATAGTCGACGCACATGCACCAATCAACTTTATTCTTTTTTAGTACAAGAACATGATTCGCTAGCCACTCGGGGTGGAGTACTTCCCTAATGAACCCTACTGACACTAAATGGGATAACTTGGCACGAATAGCTTCCCTTTTGTCAGGCGTGAAACGACGCAACTTCTGTCGAATCGGCCTTGCTTGAGGATACACCTTCAATTTGTGCTCGGCCAGTTCACTCGGGACTCCTGGCATATCCGCAGGTTGCCATGCGAATACGTCTCGGTTATCTTGCAGGAACCGGACGAGCACGCTTTCATATTTGTCATCAAGGCTAGAACTGATGATGACAGTTTTGCACTCATTAGAGATTCCTAGATTAATCCTCTTAGTCTCTTCGGTTGGCAGTATAGAGGTAATGACTTGAGCTTCATTGGTGGGTATTGTGAGATCCCCCTCCTCCAACTTGGTGTTAGCCTGCACAGGAAGAGCTGTCGAGGGCCCAGCAGTGAGAGCTTTGAATGGCTCCCCAAAAGCACTCTGCGGCGCCTTGGAAGTCAGCACACATAGTGATGATTCCTTGAGGTCCCGACATCATTAATATCATGTACAGGTAATGCGGAATAGCCATGAATTTTGCTAGTCCCGGCCTTCCGATGATTGTGTTGTACCCGCAGTCAAAGCGCGCCACCTCGAACCTCAGGAACTGGGTTCTGTAGTTCTCTGGGGTCCCGAAGGCGATGGACATGTAGATGTGCCCGAGCGGGTACTCCCCTTCTATCGGCACGATGCCGAAGAAAGGAGTATATGACTCGGTGAGGTCTTTGAGTTCGACCCCTAGGGCCTGGAGCGTCTAGGGGAAGGTGATGTTGATGCTGCTTCCCCCGTCCACTAATACTTTCTTCACCCAGCTTTCTCGGATCACTGGATCAATGAGGAGCGGGTACTTGCCGGAATGATCAAAGTTGAGCCATTGATCTGCTCGGCTGAAGGTTATTGCGTGCTTCGACCACCGGTAAGGAGCTAGGCCACTGGTGGTAGCCACTAGGACCTGCCGGTCGTTGAGCTTTTGCTGCCTCCGGTTCTCTTGTGCTCCGTGCCCTCCGAAGATGACGTTGACCTCCCTATCAACATGCGGAAAAGCTCCACCCCCTCCCCCTTCCTGCTGCTGAGGCTGCCTGGGCTCGCCAGGCTCTCCTCGTGGTGGGGGAGGTGGTAGAGGCTAGAATGGTCGGCCATGCTCGACGGAGTGCTTGAAGTCCTTGTAGTTCCGTAGGGTGTGGCACATGTCCTTGTGATACGGGCACTGGTGTCAGATCCGGATTTAAGGAACAAAGTCGGGTGCATCTCATACATGCGCCAAAGAAGACAACATATATAATAACAGAGTGTATAGAGCTAAATGTCATAATAATCAGAGTATTTATTACATAGTGGAAGACTTACAAAATAAAAGATAAATATAAAAGGATCTAAAATCTATCCTTGGCGCTAGAAAGTTAACTGGGAGACGCCACCTAGATCGAATCGAACTCCTCGTTGCGTGGCTCCTCTTGAACCACCTATACTTCTCCTGTGGGGGGTGTGAGACAGTAAGAGTGAGATTACATACGTTCATAGATCAACAAGTTGTGGGGAATAATGTGCATGAACTCACCAAAGGTGGGAGTTCATGTGAAGTGTAAGGCTGATCAACAAAATAAAGGTTGAAGCTAAGCATTGCTTTTATAAGTTGGTCAAAATTTTATTAGCAATTACTAAGTATAAGTAAATATCAAACCTTAGTAATAATAAGTAAAAGTAATAATAAAATAATCCCAATGCGATGCAAATGACAAATTGAGTCTAAGTTCCATAAATTAATCATGTGAGGGTCCGAGCTGCTCATGACCGTGAGCACGGCTAGTATACCAGTTTTACACTTTGCAGAGGTTGCACATCTTTACCCACAAGTCATGTTACCCATCTGCCAAGGGGTCATAAATCCCATACACCTCTACCAAGGAAGCGGGGCAGGGTAACACTACGAGGCCTTTACAAAATTCCACTAGCTTCAGAAAACCCGCTACAGTTTATAGGAAGCTCCAGTGCAGGAATCCCTTGCTTGATCGCCATCACCGCAAAATCAACCCAAGGACCTCCCTACACTGACCACTCCCCTACTGCCCTTGCCCCTTTCGGGTAAGGTAGTCATGCACTAGCTTTCCTAATTAGTCAGCCAAGGGCATCCCATACTACCCTTGTGGTAGCACTGTTTTCCCGGGTGGTCGCTCATGTTCCCATTAACATAACAATCTTATCATGAAAATAAATAACATAACAGAATAATAGGAACATGGATATAATGAAATATTAACTCGAAACCACATAATGCAATAGCATAACTACCCAAGTGAATTAGGGGTAAACAAGGTAAACAGTATAAACAGACTAGGGTGACCTATTGGGTCCCATAAAAATTAAACCTATGCGTTGAATAGTGATAATAAAGAATATTATTGGGTAACAAAAGTGAATCAAGGGCACAACTTGCCTGGCACTTGAGATTCCAGTTACCAGGGTGATTCTTCAGATCCTCGTAACCTCACGCTAGTCGTAGCAATACAAATAGACATGGTATAGACAAAATTAACATCACACCAAACATAAGTACAAACTGAATAATAATAATCTACACGTTGCTACAAGATCGCGAGTTCGAGAACTACTAAGATCAGAGTCATGGTTAAGGAGTTATGATCTATGGAAGATCTACGTGGTTAGGATATTAAATTATAGATTGATTATTGTACACCATATGAGAAAATATACTCTAAATAATCAATTCAACTTTAATCTAGATTATACTGGACTAGAGATCATGTTTTAACCACATTATACTTATGGTCGGGTTAGTTTTGATTTAGCAGAGCTAATCTAGTAGGCATAGGATAAATAAATATCTAACTATAAAATTATGCCATATGGTATAATTAATGTTGTTACTACGTAGTAAATATTCATACGAAGCTAATGCAACTGGAACAGTTCAAATCGGGATTAAAATGGGGGAAGTTATGAATTTCCTAAGGTTTTATGTATTTGATATAAGATTCCTTAGGAAATAAATTTTAAAGTGGCTTTCATGTCAAAATAGAGTCATTAGGTGATAAACAATATTAATAAAAAAATTATAGAAATTGGAATGGATTAATTTGGACATCATATAAATTTTCTATGAATTAAACCAATTCTAGTAATTATTTTTGCATTGAAATCAATTTCTATATTTACTTTCTGATTTTTCCAACACTCTGGACTGGGCGCACTAATACATGGAAAAGCAGGGCCTCTGCGCAAGAATCACAAGACTCAGCGCACAGCCAACGCGGACTGCGGGTTTATTCTCGGTAAATCTAGGGCCTTATGTATTAAATGGGATAGCGAAGGGTTATCAGAAAGATCTGGCTGCTAGATTCAAATCGTGCAGCCAGGATTAGATCTACTTACTTAATGAATCGGTACGCACAGGAACCCTTGGATCCAAATCCTACGGTTACGGTTTTTAAGAGGCGAGATCGCCTAGGAACCATCCGATCTTGATCTATCGGACCAAAACTGTCCCAACGAAGTGTTACCTACAGGTTCTAATCGTGACCGTCGCTCACGATATCAACAGTTCGCGCTTAACTCCCCTACCCAGGTGACCCCCACGGCGGCGCCGCCCAAGGTCGCGGT
Organism: Zea mays; assembly: GCF_902167145.1. Lineage (NCBI taxonomy): Eukaryota > Viridiplantae > Streptophyta > Magnoliopsida > Poales > Poaceae > Zea > Zea mays. The sequence goes on from NC_050101.1 coordinate 82,863,232, forward strand.
GGTCCATCGCGGGATCTGGCTCGGGTTTGGCCAGACGCCCCAATCCCACGCGGGCACGCAAGAAAAACATAGAGGCGCACATCACGAATCTAATAGAGGCGGCCATACCGGCGATAACGGTGAGACGTCCCTAGACCACGGAGATGCGTGGCGCTACATCGACGGCGAAGAATTCCCATCACTAGGGTGCTCCCGCGCGCCTCCCATCGCCGCACGTGTCTTCGTGAAGGGTTTCCGATGCTCCGACGCCCCACACTGTGGCTCGACGGCGAACACAGGCGTGGTTCGCCCGCGGCGGCGGTGCTTGGCCGGACGCGCTGGTTCTAGGTTGCGGAGGAAGTCACGGCTACGCAGGGTTTGGTTTTATACCGGTCCTATCCTCACTACCATGTCGCCCGCACGCCGAGCTTTGCGGATCTTGGCACAGCTCGCGCCGAATTCCGTGGGAGGAAGATGACCAGCACCTGACCTGTGGGTCCCGATGCTAGACGGAAAGGAGGCACCGGAATCCGGGGCCCAGTCGTCAGCAGTCGAGCGATGATGGGCTCACGCGTGAGGGGCTGACGCGTCGGCCCACCGATCAACCAAATGATTAAGCCGCAGAGACTGCCGAGGCGGGCCCACCTGACAGTGGCGCGAGGAGCCAAAGCGGACGCTTACCGTGTCTGACCCGTGGCCCCCGCACGTCGGCGCATGGCATCAGGTACTGGGCCGGCTGGCCGCGCGAGTGTAAAGGGGTAAATGGGCCACGACAGAGGATTGAGCCCAGTGTCTGTTTTTCTATTTTCCTTCTTTATTCTTTTCTTTTCTGTTTTGTTTTCCCTTTTTATTTCAAATCTGAAATTTGAATTCAATTTTTTTGTGTCGAATTTATACTCCAATTAAATATTAAATTTTAAACATGCCATCATGGAATGAGTGTAATTATTCATAAATTTATTTTGTAATTTATAATATTTCTTCACTTAAAATCCAAATTCTGATTTAGGTTTTAATCCAAATCTCCAACTCTTTATTATATTTTTATTATTGTTATTGTTACTATTATTAAATGCGCAAACAAAACTCCAATATGATGTCTAGTTTATTTTTATTAGACATTTTGTTCTCTTAGTGTCGGCGTTTCGAACCCAGGGGGTCCCTGGATCGACGAGTAAATTATCGCCGCGTGCCCCAACCCAGATGGGTCGGCGCGAGACGGAGCGCGAAGGGGGGAAGAAGCCGGAGGGAGACAGGCGTGAGAGGTGAAATCCCGCGGCCTTCGTGTTTGTCCCGCGCCCTGGTCGGGTGCGCTTGCAGTAGGGGGTTACAAGCGTCCACGCGGGAGGGAGCGAGAGGCCTCACGCGAGCACCGTCCCGTCCTTCCCCGCGCGGCCAACCCCCTAAGAGGGCCCTGGATCTTCCTTTTATAGGCGTAAGGAAAGGATCCAGGTGTACAATAGGGGTGTAGCAGTGTGCTAACGTGTCTAGCGGAGGAGAGCTAGCGCCCTAAGTACATGCCATCGTGGCAGCCAGAGAGGTTTTGGCACCCGATTTGTGTGATGTCGTGACCGTCGGAGGAGCGCCGGACCCTGGCGGAAGGACAACTGTCGGGGCTGTCGAGTCCTTGCTGACGTCCTCTTGCTTCCGTAAGGGGGCTGAGAGTCGCCGTCGTCATAGAGCGTGCGGGGCGCCATCATTACTCGTATAGTGGAGCGAGCCAGATGGGACGCCGGTCTTGTTCCCCGTAGCCTGAGTCAGCTTGGGGCAGGGTAATGATGGCGCCTCCTATTGACATGGTCGGTCCGTGCCCTGGGTTGGGCGAGGTGGAGGCTCCTCCGAGGTCGAGGTCGAGTCTGTCTTCCAAGGCCGAGGTCAAGTCCGAGCCCCTGGGTCGGGCGAGGCGGAGACCGTCGGCTGATGCCAGGGCTGAGTCCGAGCCCTGGGGTCGGGCGAAGCGGAGTTCATTGTCCTTCGGGGCTGAGCCCGAGTCCGAGCCCTGGGGTCGGGCGAAGCGGAGTTCGTCGTCTTCTGGGGCTGAGCCCGAGTCCGAGCCCTAGGGTCGGGCGAAGCGGAGTTCGTCGTCTTCCGGGTGTAACGCCCTGAATTTGGGGGTAGAATTTTTTTTTCTTCTTTTCTCTCACCAAATTCGGGCGTTACTCTCTTTTCTCTTTCCCCGTTTGCTCCTTCTTCCCAATTTCAAACCAGTATAGCGGCAGGTGTCCGTGTCATGTATAAACCAAAACCTAAGTGTCATGGGTGTTGCATCATGCCGAAGCGCATTTCTTTGTCTGATGATGAGTGTTCGTCTTGTTCCGTTCCGGATTTCGGTTCGCGATTTAATTCCATTTAGTGGTCCGCGCTCGTCGTGGGTTTTTGATCCGCGAAGTGGTTCGGCCCAACCCAGCTTAGTCCAGCCCAGCTCAGCCGGCCTGGCCCGCCCCGGCCTGCGCGCCCCTAGCGCCCAACCTCCCCCCCATGCGCCCCCACCTCCCCTCTCTCTCTCTCATTTGGATCTCCCGCGCAAACAACTTCCCTCTCCCTCTCCCACCTCTCTCTCCCCGTGGTGCCCTAGGGTTTGGAGACGGCGATCACCGGATTTTGGACCCCGAGGTGAGCTCCCCCTCCCCTCCCCTTCTCTCTCTCCCTCTCCCTCCTCTTCTTCCCCCCGTGCGCGCCCTCCCTCTCCCCCTGCCCGCGCGCGACCCCGACCCCGTCCCTGCCCGGCGCGGCGGCGCCCCTGCCGGCCCGCTCGGCCCCTTCCCGCGGCGGCGCTCGGCCCGCCCGCTCGCCCTCCCCGCGGCGGCGCTCGGCGCCCGCCCCCGGCTCGCCCGCCCGGCCTCCCTCCCGCGGCGGCGCTCGGCTCCCCGTCCCCGGCCTTCCCCCCCCGCTCGACCCCTCCCCGGCGCGGCGGCGCCCGCCCCCTGCCTGGCCCCGCGTGGCGGCGCCCGCCCTCCCCTGGCCCGCGGCGGCGCTCGCCCGCCCCTGCTTGCCCGCGGCGGCGCCCGCTCGCCCCTGCCCGCCCGGCGGCGCTCCCCGCCCCTCCCCCCGCGCGCGGTGGCGATCCCGCCACCCGGCTCGGCCGCCCCCGCACCCTGCCCCGTGCCCGCCCGGCCTCGGCCGCCCCTGGCCGGTTCAACCGCCCCCCTGGCCGGTTCAACCGCCCTGGCCCCAGCTCGCCCGCCCGTTCCCCCGTCCCGGCCTCGCCCGACCGTATCTTCGCTCGCCCGCGCTCGCGGTGATTATTCGTTAATTAGCGTGTTGCGTCGCGCGCTTCGCCGCGCGACGGTTTGTCTAATTTCAGATTCTATCTGTGTGTTGCGTCGTGCGCTTCGTCGCGCGACGATCCATTTTTTGTTTCAGGTTGTTTAAGGTGTAACGCCGCGTGTGTATTCACGCGACGTTCCACTTTGGACTCAGTTTAGTCGACGTATGCCGTCGTGCGCTTCGTCGCACGACGCTTAACGTCTCCTCGTATCTAAGGCGAAGTGTCTCGTTGCGTGCTCGGTCGCGCGACGAGTCGTTAACTTCTTAATTTGTTTTAGAGAGCTTTGTCGCACGTCTCGCCGCGCGACCATCTTTTTATTTATCTCCACCTGCTTATAATAATTAGACATGAAACATGACTTTACTTTACGCTAAACATAGTGTCTACATTAAATTTCCTTCCATTAAGCGAGTAGTTAATTTATAATCATGTAACGTGATCGTTTCTCGACTGTCTTTTCCTCTTTCTCTCTTAACCGTACTCGCGAGCCCGCGTGGAACGTCTGTTTACTTATTGCATTCTATTGTATGGTGTACTGTTCTTTTGTATTAAATATGTGGATGTATGTATGTTTGCGCTCGCATAGAGAACGATCCGGTTGAAGAGCCCGAGGAACTCGCAGGAGAAGCCCCTGAGCAGCAGTCGGTTGGTGGAGGCAAGTGTCCCTTGACCTATCTCTGTCCTATTCATTCTTTAATTCACCTCCCGCTTTACATATTTATACCTAAGGTTTGACTAGCTTTTGTTATCCATGTCCTTGTTTACCTATTTGGGTTGGATTATTACTGTTTAGCTCTATGCTATTGCTCAAACTCTAATCAATGAACATGATGAGATTATCTATGATACGCTGTTTTCCCTTCTCTTATTATGATGTTGTACTTGTGACCTTCAAGGGGGCTCGAGCGGTTTCTCGAGTGCCTCTCCGTAAGGACCTGTTCTATGGATGACCGCCCGGGAAAACAGTGCAACCATGAGGGTAGAATGGGGTGCCCTTAGCTGAATAATTAGAGGATCCGGGGTGTAGTTCACTTAGCCGTCGTGCCGTCAATGGGGCTCGGTGTATGCGGCTCGCTCTGCCAAGGTTGATTTGTCCCTTGGGGAGGAGTGCGGTACATTTAGGAAACCTAACGGGTGGCTACAGCCCCGGGGAATCTTTGTAAAGGCTACGTAGTGATGCCCTGCTGGGTCACCTTGGTAGTGATCAATGGAGAGTCATGATCTCCGGGCAGAATGGGAATCACGGCTTGTGGGTAAAGTGCACAACCTCTGCAGAGTGTTTGAAAACTGATATATCAGCCGTGCTCGCGGTTATGAGCGGCCAAGGGAGCTCCAGTGATTAGTGGTACTTGATCAGAGATACTTTGGTACAGGTGGTTATGAGATTGATGGTTCTGGTTATGACTATGGTGCTGGTAAGTGGTATTCTTTCCGTTTGGAAAGGGTACATCGGGCTAATAACTTGGGTTAATGCTAAAACTTGGCTTTCTACTAGTAAGTAATAATCTGACCAACTAAAAGCAACTGCTTGACTTATCCCCACATAAAGCTAGTCCACTACAGCCAAACAGGATACTTGCTGAGTATGTTGATGTGTACTCACCCTTGCTCTACACACCAAACCCCCCCAGGTTGTCAGCATTGCAACCACTGCTCAGGCGAAGATGAAGCTGTGGAAGGAGACTTCCAGGAGTTCCAAGACTACGACGAGTTCTAGGTGTGGGTTAGCGGCTACCCCCAGTCGGCTGCCTGTGAAGGCCGCGGTTATCTACGTTTCTTTTCCGCACTTTGATTTATTGTAAGAACTATATGGACGTCTCAGACGTACGATGTAATCGACTATTATTCCCTTTTAATACTATTTTGAGCACTGTGTGATGATGTCCATATTATGTAACTACTGTGTACGTGAATAACTGATCCTGGCACGTACATGGTTCGCATTCGGTTTGCCTTCTAAAACCGGGTGTGACATAAGTGGTATCAAAGTCGTGCTGACTGTAGGACCGCTAGCCTAGAGTAGAATGGTCGTTCTAAGGACTATGGACCTCTGTCTCTGCCTTGACTTTGATATCCTTTCAAAAGTTGGCCATACCGACCAAACCTATGTTCTACTATATATTATAACTTGCTGAAAATCATGTTTTATTCTAATCCTTCATTTACTTATGATTCATTATTTGCTGGTCATATTAATTCTGTTCTCACCCTTTTGCTTGCGATGTCTTTTATAGATGGCTCGACTTAGACACACTGCACGAAAGTCAGTCATCCCCTTCTTACCCTCCCGCCTTGCTGAGCGTCCGCTTCGCCGTCCCGTGGCCGGACAGTCCAGCCACTTGGAGAGACTGCACCACCGCCTGCATGAGGAGCAGGAACGTCGACGACAGGAGCAGCAGGGCTCTTCCTTCTCGCTCCACCAGGAGATAGAGTCTGTGAGGAGCTGCTCCCCTGTGCTTCCTCTGGAGGCGCCCCCTGCACCACCACTGGGCGTCCCAGCTTCTGGAGTAGCTGCTGGAGGAGATCCAGACGACGGAGGTGGCGACGACAGCTCGAGCCACGACACCGACTTCTCTGCTAACCTTGAGCCGGAAGGATGGGTTGCTCGACCCATCACTCGCGACGCTACTCGCGGGTGTCACTTCCACGATGCGCTCGACACCCTGCTACGTCGGGCATTTGACCGGCATACTTGGTCCGTCGAGTATCGCTGTGTGGTCTACCAGCACAGTCGTGGGGTCTACCCGGACCGCTGGGAGGCAACCTGCTTGGTGCGCTGCCCGGAGAACAGTCTCCAGGGTGCTGAGGTCTGCTCAGAGCACTATTCTATCTCTGAACGGGTCTCAGCTGAGGCAGCCATGCAAGATGCTGCACGGCGTGCGCTTTCGCACTACTGCTCGGTTTTCGGTGGGGCAGCTGACGGTCTTGACCTGAAGTATTACCCCCGCCGTCCATCTGGCAGCACAGGAGGCGTGATTGTCTCACCTGTCGGTGAGGGCAATCCTAGGTTGAGCAGCACAGTCAACCTAGCCGCCGTGCTAAACACGGAGCTGGACCATGCATTAGACGAGCTGAGTAGGGCTCGTGCTGAGATCGCCCTGCTGCGGGCTGAGCGCGCGGAACGTCGTCACCTGGATGGTGGTTCCCCCGCTCCCGTCGGGACTCAGCACCCGTACCGCTCACCTCAGCGTGGACACCAGTCTTATGGCAATCCCGACTGCAAGACCAAGATAAATCTAGAACCATAGATCGTTAGAGTTGGATCTTGTAATTAATACGAAATATATATACATAGAAGCTTCAGTCTTAGCGTTAGTCTCGCTCTTAGTTAAGTCTTAGTTAGACAGGGTAGTTTGCTATATCCTGTGCATTTATGTTTGTCATGATGAACTATGTTTGGTTTGGATCTTTGTAATGATTGTCACCAGAGTGTGGGTATCCCCTGCATTTTGGTTTACCTATTATGTTAATAAAGTTAGTTATATAGTTGGGAAACCTTTTATTCCACTTTCCTCTTTATCTGAGAAGCTGTGTGGTCTGTGCTGGAGATCAGTGAAGATGCTCATCTGTTCAATGCTGTTGAAGGATTCTATACTCTTTTCCTATGCTGCAAGATTTGCCAGATCAGTTCTGATGTGTGGTTGCATTCTGCAGATGTCAGAGAACAGGCGCAGAGGAGGAAGGCGTGCTCAGTAGGAGCGAGCCGCTCAACAGGAAGAGGTGCCCCAGCAACAGCACCTACCACCCCCGTCCCCGATGTCGATCGAGCAAATGTTTCTGATGCAGACTCAGGCGGTTCAAGCCATCGGTCAGACTTTGGCCGCCATTCAGCAGCAGCAGCAACAACAGCAGCAGGCCCCACCTCAGCCTCAGATGCCTCAGATGCCCAGAGACAAGCGTGCTGAATTCATGAGAGGTCATCCACCAACGTTCGCTCATTCTTCTGACCCTATGGATGCTGAAGATTGGCTGCGCACTGTGGAGCGGGAGTTGCATACCGCTCAGTGCGATGACATGGAGAAAGTTCTGTATGGTCCCCGTCTGTTGAGAGGAGCAGCCCAGTCATGGTGGGAGTCTTACCTCGCCACCCATGCCCACCCTGACGCCATCACTTGGGAAGAGTTCAGAAGTAGTTTTCGTCAGTACCATGTTCCTGCAGGTCTGATGACAGTGAAGAAAGAGGAGTTCCTGGCTCTCAAGCAAGGGTCATCGTCTGTCAGTGAATACCGAGACAGATTTCTGCAATTGTCTCGCTATGCTCCTGAAGATGTCAACACCGACGCCAAGCGGCAGTACCGTTTCCTGAGAGGCTTGGTTGACCCTCTGCAGTACCAACTGATGAATCACACCTTCCCGACATTCCAGCACCTGATTGACAGAGCAATCATGACAGAGAGGAAGCGCAAGGAGATGGAAGATCGTAAGCGCAAGATCAGTGGACCCCAGCCTGGAAGCAGCAGTCGTCCTCGTTTCTCAGGCAATCAACCTCAGCAGTTCAGGCAGAACCAGCGTCCACCTCAGCAGCATTAGCAGTTCCAAAGGCAGTATCCTCAGCATCAGTACCAGAACCGTCAGAACCATCAGTCAGGAGGTCAGTTTCCGAGGCAGAATCAGCAGGCACCTCGTCTTCCTGCCCCAGCAAACCAGCAGAACAATCAGGCAGCACCAGCTCAGGTTGGAAACAGAGCATGTTTCCACTGTGGAGAGCAAGGCCACTGGGTGATGCAATGTCCGAAGAAGGCAGCCCAGCAGCAGTCAGGCCCCAATGCCCCAGCAAAGCAGAATGTGCCTCAGCCTGGAGCAGGCAATCGCTCTCAGCCGCGCTATAATCATGGAAGGCTGAACCACTTGGAGGCTGAAGCAGTTCAGGAGACCCCCGGCATGATAGTAGGTATGTTCCCAGTCGACTCCCATATTGCAGAAGTGTTATTTGATACTGGAGCAACGCATTCTTTCATTACTGCATCATGGGTAGAAGCACATAATCTTCCAATTACTACCATGTCAACCCCCATTCAAATTGACTCAGCCGGTGGTAGAATTCGAGCCGATAGCATTTGTTTGAATATAAGTGTGAAAATAAGGGGGATAGCGTTTCCCGCCAACCTTATAGTAATGGGTACTCAGGGAATAGATGTCATCCTAGGGATGAATTGGCTAGATAAGTATCAGGCAGTTATCAGCTGTGATAAGCGGACAATCAAGTTGGTGTCTCCACTAGGAGAGGAAGTGGTGACCGAGTTAGTCCCGCCTGAGCCAAAGAAAGGAAGTTGTTATCAGATAGCTGTTGATAGCAGTGAAGCAGACCCAATCGAGAGGATCAAGGTTGTGTCCGAGTTCCCGGATGTGTTTCCAAAGGACTTACCGGGTATGCCACCAGAGCGGAAAGTTGAGTTTGCCATAGAGCTTCTTCCTGGAACCGCCCCTATCTTTAAGAGAGCTTACAGAATATCTGGACCAGAGTTGGATGAGCTTAAGAAGCAAATTGATGAGCTGTCAGAGAAAGGTTACATTCGGCCAAGCACCTCGCCTTGGGCCGCCCCTGTCCTATTTGTGGAGAAGAAAGATGGCACCAAGAGGATGTGTATCGATTATCGAGCTTTGAATGAGGTCACGATCAAGAACAAGTATCCCTTGCCCAGAATAGAAGATCTGTTCGACCAGTTGAGAGGAGCCAGTGTGTTCTCCAAGATTGATCTGAGGTCAGGTTATCATCAGCTCAGGATCCGACCTTCGGACATTCCGAAGACGGCATTCATTTCCAAGTATGGGTTGTATGAGTTCACAGTGATGTCTTTTGGTTTGACCAATGCGCCAGCGTTCTTCATGAACTTGATGAACAGTGTATTCATGGATTACCTTGATAAGTTTGTGGTGGTATTCATTGATGACATTTTGGTTTATTCTCAAAGCGAAGAAGAGCATGCAGATCATTTGAAGATGGTATTGCAGAGATTGCGAGAGCACCAGTTGTATGCAAAGTTGAGCAAGTGTGAGTTCTGGATCAGTGAAGTCCTGTTCTTGGGTCACATAATCAACAAAGAAGGATTGGCTGTGGATCCGAAGAAAGTGGCAGACATTTTGAACTGGAAAGCGCCAACAGATGCTAGAGGAATCAAGAGTTTCATTGGAATGGCCGGATATTATCGGCGATTCATTGAAGGGTTTTCGAAGATTGCGAAACCTATGACAGCGTTGCTAGGCAACAAAGTTGAGTTCAAGTGGACCCAGAAATGCCAAGAGGCCTTTAAAGTGCTGAAAGAGAAGTTGACAACAGCGCCTGTCCTAGTCTTGCCTGATGTGCACAAGCCCTTCTCGGTGTATTGTGATGCTTGTTACACAGGTTTGGGATGTGTGTTGATGCAAGAGGGAAGAGTTGTGGCTTACTCGTCCCGACAGCTGAAGGTTCATGAGAAGAATTACCCAATCCATGATCTAGAGTTGGCAGCAGTGGTTCACGCACTATGGAGGCACTATCTGTATGGACAGAAATGCGATGTTTACACAGACCACAAGAGTCTGAAGTACATATTCACTCAGTCAGAATTGAACATGAGGCAACGAAGATGGTTAGAGTTGATCAAAGACTATGAGTTGGAGATTCATTACCATCCAGGCAAAGCAAACGTAGTGGCAGATGCTTTGAGCAGAAAGAGTCAAGTCAATCTGATGGTCGCTCGTCCGATGCCTTATGAGTTGGCCAAGGAGTTTGACAGGTTGAGTCTCGGATTTCTGAACAATTCGCGAGGAGTCACAGTTGAGTTGGAACCTACCCTGGAGCGCGAAATTAAAGAAGCGCAGAAGAATGATGAGAAGATCAGTGAGATCCGGCGACTGATTCTAGATGGCAGAGGCAAAGATTTTCGAGAAGATGCAGAAGGCGTGATATGGTTCAAAGACCGCTTGTGTGTTCCCAATGTCCAGTCCATTCGGGAGTTGATTCTCAAGGAAGCTCATGAGACAGCTTATTCGATTCACCCTGGCAGTGAGAAGATGTATCAGGATCTGAAGAAGAAATTCCGGTGGTACGGAATGAAGAGGGAAATCGCAGAGCATGTGGCTATGTGTGATAGTTGTCGAAGAATTAAGGCAGAGCACCAGAGACCTGCTGGATTGTTGCAACCGTTGCAGATCCCTTAGTGGAAATGGGATGAAATTGGTATGGATTTCATAGTCGGATTGCCTCGCACTCGAGCCGGCTACGATTCCATCTGGGTAGTAGTGGACCGCTTGACCAAGTCAGCCCACTTCATACCTGTCAAGACCAACTACAGCAGTGCAGTGTTGGCAGAACTGTATATGTCTCGGATCGTTTGTCTTCATGGTGTGCCGAAGAAGATAGTGTCAGACAGAGGAACGCAGTTCACCTCTCATTTCTGGCAGCAGTTGCATGAAGCCTTGGGCACGCATCTGAATTTCAGTTCAGCTTATCATCCGCAGACAGACGGCCAGACCGAAAGAACCAATCAAATTCTTGAAGACATGTTGAGAGCCTGTGCATTGCAAGATCAGTCCGGATGGGACAAGCGATTGCCTTATGCAGAGTTTTCCTATAACAACAGTTACCAGGCCAGTTTGAAGATGTCACCATTTCAGGCGCTCTATGGAAGGAGTTGCAGAACTCCGTTGCAATGGGATCAGCCTAGAGAGAAGCAAGTGTTTGGGCCAGACATTTTGCTTGAAGCCGAAGAGAACATTAAGATGGTCCGAGAGAATCTGAAGATAGCGCAATCGAGGCAGCGAAGCTATGCAGACACAAGAAGAAGAGAACTGAGTTTCGAAGTCGGAGACTTTGTCTATCTGAAAGTGTCACCAATCAGAGGAGTCAGAAGGTTCGGAGTGAAAGGCAAGCTAGCACCCCGCTACATTGGTCCGTATCAGATTCTTGCAAGACGTGGAGAAGTGGCCTATCAGCTCAGTCTACCAGAGAATTTGTCTGCTGTGCATAATGTCTTTCATGTGTCTCAGTTGAAGAAGTGCTTGCGTGTGCCAGAAGAGCAGTTGCCAGTGGAAGGTCTTGAAGTCCAGGAGGACTTGACCTACGTTGAGAAGCCAGTGCAAATCCTTGAGGTTGCAGACAGAGTCACCCGAAGGAAGACCATAAGAATGTGCAAAGTCAAATGGAATCATCACTCTGAGGAAGAAGCAACCTGGGAGCGTGAAGATGATCTGATGGCTAAATACCCTGAGCTCTTTGCTAGCCAACCCTGAATCTCGAGGGTGAGATTCTTTTAAGGGGGATAGGTTTGTAACGCCCTGAATTTGGGGGTAGAATTTTTTTTTCTTCTTTTCTCTCACCAAATTCGGGCGTTACTCTCTTTTCTCTTTCCCCGTTTGCTCCTTCTTCCCAATTTCAAACCAGTATAGCGGCAGGTGTCCGTGTCATGTATAAACCAAAACCTAAGTGTCATGGGTGTTGCATCATGCCGAAGCGCATTTCTTTGTCTGATGATGAGTGTTCGTCTTGTTCCGTTCCGGATTTCGGTTCGCGATTTAATTCCATTTAGTGGTTCGCGCTCGTCGTGGGTTTTTGATCCGCGAAGTGGTTCGGCCCAACCCAGCTTAGTCCAGCCCAGCTCAGCCGGCCTGGCCCGCCCCGGCCTGCGCGCCCCTGGCGCCCAACCTCCCCCCCATGCGCCCCCACCTCCCCTCTCTCTCTCTCATTTGGATCTCCCGCGCAAACAACTTCCCTCTCCCTCTCCCACCTCTCTCTCCCCGTGGTGCCCTAGGGTTTGGAGACGGCGATCACCGGATTTTGGACCCCGAGGTGAGCTCCCCCTCCCCTCCCCTTCTCTCTCTCCCTCTCCCTCCTCTTCTTCCCCCCGTGCGCACCCTCCCTCTCCCCCTGCCCGCGCGCGACCTCGACCCCGTCCCTGCCCGGCGCGGCGGCGCCCCTGCCGGCCCGCTCGGCCCCTTCCCGCGGCGGCGCTCGGCCCGCCCGCTCGCCCTCCCCGCGGCGGCGCTCGGCGCCCGCCCCCGGCTCGCCCGCCCGGCCTCCCTCCCACGGCGGCGCTCGGCTCCCCGTCCCCGGCCTTCCCCCCCCGCTCGACCCCTCCCCGGCACGGCGGCGCCCGCCCCCTGCCCGGCCCCGCGTGGCGGCGCCCGCCCTCCCCTGGCCCGCGGCGGCGCTCGCCCGCCCCTGCTCGCCCGCGGCGGCGCCCGCTCGCCCCTGCCCGCCCGGCGGCGCTCCCCGCCTCTCCCCCCGCGCGCGGTGGCGATCCCGCCACCCGGCTCGGCCGCCCCCGCACCCTGCCCCGTGCCCGCCCGGCCTCGGCCGCCCCTGGCCGGTTCAACCGCCCCCCTGGCCGGTTCAACCGCCCTGGCCCCAGCTCGCCCGCCCGTTCCCCCGTCCCGGCCTCGCCCGACCGTATCTTCGCTCGCCCGCGCTCGCGGTGATTATTCGTTAATTAGCGTGTTGCGTCGCGCGCTTCGCCGCGCGACGGTTTGTCTAATTTCAGATTCTATCTGTGTGTTGCGTCGTGCGCTTCGTCGCGCGACGATCCATTTTTTGTTTCAGGTTGTTTAAGGTGTAACGCCGCGTGTGTATTCACGCGACGTTCCACTTTGGACTCAGTTTAGTCGACGTATGCCGTCGTGCGCTTCGTCGCGCGACGCTTAACGTCTCCTCGTATCTAAGGCGAAGTGTCTCGTTGCGTGCTCGGTCGCGCGACGAGTTGTTAACTTCTTAATTTGTTTTAGAGAGCTTTGTCGCGCGTCTCGCCGCGCGACCATCTTTTTATTTATCTCCACCTGCTTATAATAATTAGACATGAAACATGACTTTACTTTACGCTAAACATAGTGTCTACATTAAATTTCCTTCCATTAAGCGAGTAGTTAATTTATAATCATGTAACGTGATCGTTTCTCGACTGTCTTTTCCTCTTTCTCTCTTAACCGTACTCGCGAGCCCGCGTGGAACGTCTGTTTACTTATTGCATTCTATTGTATGGTGTACTGTTCTTTTGTATTAAATATGTGGATGTATGTATGTTTGCGCTCGCATAGAGAACGATCCGGTTGAAGAGCCCGAGGAACTCGCAGGAGAAGCCCCTGAGCAGCAGTCGGTTGGTGGAGGCAAGTGTCCCTTGACCTATCTCTGTCCTATTCATTCTTTAATTCACCTCCCGCTTTACATATTTATACCTAAGGTTTGACTAGCTTTTGTTATCCATGTCCTTGTTTACCTATTTGGGTTGGATTATTACTGTTTAGCTCTATGCTATTGCTCAAACTCTAATCAATGAACATGATGAGATTATCTATGATACGCTGTTTTCCCTTCTCTTATTATGATGTTGTACTTGTGACCTTCAAGGGGGCTCGAGCGGTTTCTCGAGTGCCTCTCCGTAAGGACCTGTTCTATGGATGACCGCCCGGGAAAACAGTGCAACCATGAGGGTAGAATGGGGTGCCCTTAGCTGAATAATTAGAGGATCCGGGGTGTAGTTCACTTAGCCGTCGTGCCGTCAATGGGGCTCGGTGTATGCGGCTCGCTCTGCCAAGGTTGATTTGTCCCTTGGGGAGGAGTGCGGTACATTTAGGAAACCTAACGGGTGGCTACAGCCCCGGGGAATCTTTGTAAAGGCTACGTAGTGATGCCCTGCTGGGTCACCTTGGTAGTGATCAATGGAGAGTCATGATCTCCGGGCAGAATGGGAATCACGGCTTGTGGGTAAAGTGCACAACCTCTGCAGAGTGTTTGAAAACTGATATATCAGCCGTGCTCGCGGTTATGAGCGGCCAAGGGAGCTCCAGTGATTAGTGGTACTTGATCAGAGATACTTTGGTACAGGTGGTTATGAGATCGATGGTTCTGGTTATGACTATGGTGCTGGTAAGTGGTATTCTTTCCGTTTGGAAAGGGTACATCGGGCTAATAACTTGGGTTAATGCTAAAACTTGGCTTTCTACTAGTAAGTAATAATCTGACCAACTAAAAGCAACTGCTTGACTTATCCCCACATAAAGCTAGTCCACTACAGCCAAACAGGATACTTGCTGAGTATGTTGATGTGTACTCACCCTTGCTCTACACACCAACCCCCCCCCCCCCCAGGTTGTCAGCATTGCAACCACTGCTCAGGCGAAGATGAAGCTGTGGAAGGAGACTTTCAGGAGTTCCAAGACTACGACGAGTTCTAGGTGTGGGTTAGCGGCAACCCCCAGTCGGCTGCCTGTGAAGGCCGCGGTTATCTACGTTTCTTTTCCGCACTTTGATTTATTGTAAGAACTATATGGACGTCTCAGACGTACGATGTAATCGACTATTATTCCCTTTTAATACTATTTTGAGCACTGTGTGATGATGTCCATATTATGTAACTGCTGTGTACGTGAATAACTGATCCTGGCACGTACATGGTTCGCATTCGGTTTGCCTTCTAAAACCGGGTGTGACACCGGGGCTGAGCCCGAGTCCGAGCCCTGGGGTCAGGCGAAGCAGAGTTCGTCGTCTTCCGGGGCTGAGCCCGAGTCTGAGCCCTGGGGTCGGGCAAAGTGGAGTTCGTCGTCTTCCGGGGCTGAGCTCGAGTCCGAGCCCTAGGGTCGGGCGAAGCGGAGTTTCCCATGGCGCCTAGGGCCGGACTTGGCTGCTGTCAGCCTCACTCTGTCGAGTGGCACAGCAGTCAGAGCGGCGCAGGCGGCGCTGTCCTCTTGTCAGGCCAGTCAGCGGAGCGGCGAAGTGACTACGGTCACTTCGGCTCTGTCAACTGGAGGGCGCGCGTCAGGATAAAGGTGTCAGGCCACCTTTGCATTAAATGCCCCTGCGATTTGGTCGGTTGGCGTGGCGATTTGGCCAAGGTTGCTTCTTGGTGAAGACTGGGCCTCGGGCGAGCCGAAGGTGTGTCCGTTGTTGGAGGGGGTCGTCGGGCGAGACGTAGATCCTCCGGGGTCGGCTGCCCTTGCCCGAGGCTGGGCTCGGGCGAGGCGTGATCGTGTCCCTCGAATGGACCGATTCCTGACTTAGTCGCACCCATCAGGCCTTTGCAGCTTTGTGCTGATGGGGCTCACCAGCTGAGATTTAGGAGTCCTGAGGGTACCCCTAATTATGGTCCCCAACAGTAGCCCCCGAGCCTCGAAGGGAGTGTTAATACTCGCTTGGAGGCTTTTGTCGCACTTTTTTGCAAGGGGACTAGCCTTTCTCGGTTGCGTCTTGTTCTAATGGGTGCGCGCGAGCGCACCCGCCGGGTGTAGCCCCCGAGGCCTCGGAGGAGTGGTTTGACTCCTTCGAGGTCTTAATGCATTTCACAATGTTTCAGCCGGTCTGGTCGTTCCCTCATGCGAGCTGGCCGTAGCCCGGGTGCACGGTCGGGTCCCAAGTTCTCGGGCTGGTATGTTGACGCTGTCAACGGTTTGGCCGGAGCCGGGTTTGCGAGAGCGACCCCCGAGCCTCTGCACAGGGCGAGAGGACGGTCAAGGACAGACTCGACTTTTTTACATACGCCCCTGCGTCGCCTTTCCACAAGAAGGAGGGGGGGGGGGAAAGCGCCATGTTGCCCTTGGAGGGCGCCGAACATGGTGTCTCCAGCGAGCTGTTGACGAGTAATCCGAGTGGACGCCCGTGCCCCATTTGTTAGGGGTCGGCTAGAGGCCCGGAGGCGCGCTCCAAAAGTACCTGCGGGTGATCTGCCGGACCCGGTCCCCTTTTGACGGGGTCCGAGGGCTCGATGCCTCCCTCTGATGGGATTCCGTGACAAGATCGTTCCCGCTGGTCTCGGAAATGTCCTAGGGTACCTCGGGAGCATAGCCCGAGCCTTTGTTATGTATCGAACGTACCCAGGGTCATCCCTCGCTCTGTGTCTGAGGCGGCTGTGAACCCTTCGAGGGCCAGCCTACGAACCCCTGATCAGTAGTGGGTGCAGAGCCCGAGTGGCCTGAGGCGGCCGTTGAACCCTTCCGAGGGGCCGGCCTTCGAACCTCTGACCAGTAGTGGGCGCAGAGCCCAAGCGCTCTGAGGCGGCTGTTAAACCCCTCCGAGGGGCCAGCCTTTGAACCTCTGATCAGTAGGGAGGCTCGGGGCCTGTTTCCTTCACGGAGAAGGATCCTTTTCGGGGTGTCCCCCTTTCCCGGTCCCTGTTGTAAGAGAGAGAAAGAGGAAAAGGAAAAGGATACGAAATCGAATGACGTGGCGTACATTTTTTGACGCGGTCATTATGGCGAAGGCGAAGCGTCGCTCGCTTCTCCTGCCAGAGGCGCCGCCTGTCCCGCCGCGGAGTTAATGCGACGGGGCAGCCGTTGCGCGTGCACGGGCCGTTTGAGGAACGGAACACGGGCGCGTCGTCTACACGCCGTGAGAGAGGGTTCTCTCGCTGTCCCATGAGGTGACGTGAGCTTGGCTGACGACGTGACCGCTGCTTCTGCCCGCCTGCCACCGCCATTACTGCCGGCCCATTTTTCGCCGCATCGATCGTCGCGCCTTCTCCCGCGGCTGACTGGCCCGTGATCGATGTGCCTGGCTGGCACTGTTGGGTCATACGCAGGGTTGCCTCGAGTCGCGGTACTGGTTCCGCAGTCGAGGAGGCGCGGTAGTGGCGCAAGGGGCGGCGTGGCTGCTCGCACGTAGCAACTGGCACGCCGGTTGCGTGACGTGTGGGCCTGGGCCTCCATGATGGGCGCGTTGGAGTCGAAGGGGTGCGCCCACTTGGCGCGGTTGCATGCCGACTGCATGGCTGTCCGCCCTTTCACCCGCCGGTCTGGGCGAAAGTGGAGGAATGCTCGTAACCGCTGGGCAGTTGCATGCACCGCGCGTGGCGGTTTGGCTTCTTCTGCTCTGGGCCAGCCTGCATGACGCGTGGGACCCAGCCCCCGCGCCATAGGGGGAGGACCTTGGAGCGTGTTGGAGAAGACTCAGCCCGCGACGGCTGGGGACGCAAGTAGGGAGAGTTGCCTTTAAAAGGAGGGTGACCCCCTTGAAAGGCGACCATGTCTTCGCGCTCCCTTATGCATCGTGTCTTTCCACCTTCCGAGCCCCCGGATGGGGAACACCTACAATCCTTCCACCTTGTCGTTGGAGGAACGCAACTTTGTGGTCACCCAAGACGGTGACCTCCAGTTTGATGGCGGGGAAAAGCAAGCCGGGCTGCGGCCTCTGCCCCTCCCTCAGCTTCAAGGATTTTCATCATCAGTGCTGGGGAGGGGAGTGCGCCGAGTTGGGGTCGGTCCCTGCGCGGGCGGTGGCCCGCTCCTTCCCTCAGTGATCGGGGGGAAGGGCGTTCGCCGTTCGTGGCGCTGGCAGCTGCCGCGTGCCTGGTTCTCTGACCCGAGTGGCTTCGGAGCCGTTCCCGGTGCCGCCTTCCGCCACGGCAGCCGAAAGAGGTTTATCCGCCGATGAGATAGCCGGTGCTGCCCACGGACTGACCTCCAACTCTACGGCCTTCTGCCTGTCCTTGCCTCTCGAGTGAGGGCATGGGCGAGGGCCTCATGGCAGCAACATCCGCCCTGAGGTCATCGCTGCTGCTGTTCGGCCCCCCGGAGCAGAAGTCGTCGTCATCGCTACTGTTGGAGTGGGCAACGGCGAGCCATCCGTCGGCCTTCTGTTGCTCCGCAGGCCCCCCAATCGTGTGGGGTTGTTTGTACCTGCGGAGACGGAACCGGAGTTCCGTTTTGTAATGGCACCTTGAATGCCGGTGTTTTGTTCATTGCGGCTGTCGGAGCCTGAACATGTATGTATTTTTGGCGCGGAGCCGTGTTTTTTCCTCATTTCGAGCACTAAGACTCGCCTGTCGGCTATCTGAATCGCTTCACCAAGTGTGAGTTGCCTCGTGCAAAGGTGACGAGTGAGGTATCCGTATCCCGGAGGCGTAGGAGTCCCTCGGCTCGGTCGGCCTTGCTGTCCGAGGCTTCTCTTGCTTAGTCAAATGAACCCTCGGCCGCTCTCTGATGAGCCGAAGCCGGAGGTAGCGGTGTCAGCACAGACAGAGGCTGAGTTGGCTCGAAAAGAAGACTTGGTCGGCCAGAGCCTGGCCGGGTCGTCCACTAGCGGGACCGACGCCGGAGTTGAGTTGTCGAGGCCACGGGCCGGGCTGATGTCTTCGGGGGACAACTGGTCGAGGCCTCGGGGTGGCCGGCCGAGCTGTTTGCTCGAGCCGGATTCCTGGAGAAGACCCTAGCGGCGATGGCCCAGGCGTGGTGCTGATGTCGTCCTTCAGAGTGGAGATCCTCCGACCGCGTCGCTGTCCGAGGCTAGGTCGGACCTCGCCGAAGGTGTAGTTGACGCCGAGGGTGCTGCTGCTCCCTTCAAGTGTCAAGGTCCGAGCCTGCAGGATCGGATTATCTTGTAGTGTGTGTATGTTTCCTGCGGCCGCTGAGGCCCAGACACACCATCGTCGTGTTGTAAAGCTGCGCTTCTTTTCCCCTTGTTTCGAGTATCTGGACTTATTTGTCGGTAACAGAATTGTTTGGGCGAGCGAGAGTTACTTTTCACGGAAGGTGATGAGTGAGGTATCCGTATCCCGGAGGCATAGGAATCCCTCAGCTCGGTCGGCCTTGCCGCTTACGCGCACTCTTACTCGTCCATAGGGTTCTGTCACCGACGCAGTCGAGAAGGCCCGAAAAATCGTTTCGGCAGAGGAGCTTTCGAGCGTGAAGACTTGTTCGGTCCACGGAATCACCTATCCGAGCCCGAGTTACTTATCGCAGAAGGTGATGAGTGAGGTATCCGTATCCCGGAGGCGTAGGAGTCCCTCGGCTCGGTCAGCCTTGGCTGCTTACGTGTACTCCGTCGTTTTCAGGATCCACTTTCGAAGTAGTCGAAAAGCACGAAAGATATTCTGGCAGAAAAGATCTTTTTCCGAGGAAAATTTTGGCACAGAGGGGGTTCCCCCCTTTTAGCCCCCGAGGGAGGGTCGGGCTTTGCCGAGGCAAGGCTGACCCTTCCTTGATGACTAAACTTTGCATGGGAACGAGGTATACGAACAACTTGAAAGCATCTTAAGGGTAGAAGCGACGTAGTTGTTGGATGTTCCAAGCGTTGCTGTAGACCTTGCCTTGACTGTTGGCCAGCTTGTACGTTTCGGGCTTCAGAACCTTGGCGACGACGAACGACCCTTCCTAGGGAGGCGTGAGCTTGTGCTGCCCTCGGGCATCTTGTCGCAGCCGAAGCACCAGGTCGCCCACCTGGAGGTCTCGGGACCGAACTCCTCGGGCGTGGCAGTGTCGCAAGGACTGCTGGTACCGCGCCGAGTGTAGTAAGGCCATGTCCCGAGCCTCTTCCAGCTGGTCCAGTGAGTCTTCTCGATTAGCTTGATTGCTTTGGTCGTCGTAGGCCCTCGTCCCCGGGGAACCGTATTCTAAGTCTGTGGGCAAGATGGCCTCGGCCCCATAGACTAGAAAGAACAGTGTGAAGCCCGTGGCTCGGCTTGGCGTTGTCCTCGGACTCCAGACCACCGAGGGGAGTTCCTTCATCCATCGCTTGCCGAATTTGTTGAGGTCGTTGTAGATCCGAGGCTTGAGTCCTTGTAGAATCATGCCGTTGGCACGTTCTACCTACCCATTCGTCATGGGGTGGGCCACGGCGGCCCAGTCCACCCGGATGTGGTGATCCTCGCAGAAGTCCAGGAACTTTCTACTGGTGAATTGGGTGCCGTTGTCGGTGATGATGGAGTTCGGGACCCCAAAGCGGTGGATGATGTTGGTGAAGAATGCCACCGCCTGTTCGGACCTCATGCTGTTTAGGGGTCGAACCTCGATCCACTTGGAGAATTTGTACGTCGATGGTGACCAACAGGTGCGTGTAGCCCCCGGGTGCCTTCTTCAAGGGGCCGACTAGGTCCAGACCCCACACAGCAAACGACCAGGTGATAGGTATGGTCTATAGGGCCTGAGCGGGCAGGTGGGTCTGCCTTGCGTAGAACTGACACCCTTCGCAAGCGCGGACAATTCTAGTGGCGTCGGCCACCGCCGTCGGCCAGTAGAAACCTTGTCGGAAGGCGTTTCCAACAAGGGCTCGAGGAGCTGCGTGATGGCCGCAAGCCCCCGAGTGTATCTCTTGTAGGAGCTCCTGGCCTTCGGCGATGGAAATGCATCGTGGAGGATGCCCGAGGGGCTGCGGTGGTAGAGCTCCTTCCCGTCTCCCAGCAAGACGAACGACTTGGCGCGCCGCGCCAATCGCCGAGCTTCGGCCTGGTCAAGGGGTAGCTCTCCTCGGTGGAGATATTGCAGGTACGAGGTCTGCCAGTTTCGATTAGGCGTGACCCCGCTCCGCTCCTCCTCGATGCGCAGTGCCTCACCCTCGGAGGCCGAGGGTACCTCAGGCCGAGCCGAGGGTGTCTCGGGCCGAGCCGAGGGTGCCTCGGGCCGAGCCGAGGGTGCCTCGGACTGAGCCGAGGGTGCCTCGGGCTCGGGCGTGTCGTTGGTCTTGACGGAGGGTTGATGCAGGTCTCGGGAGAAGACGTCCGGGGGAACCGTTGTTCGCCCCGAGGCTATTTTAGCCAGCTCGTCCGCAGTCTCGTTGTAGCGTCGGGCGATGTGGTTGAGCTCGAGCCCGTAGAACTTGTCTTCCAGGCGCCGAACCTCATCGCGGTATGCTTCCTTCTTCGGGTCGCGGCAGTGGGAGTTCTTCATGACTTGGTCGATGACGAGCTGCGAGTCACCGCGAGCGTCGAGGCATCGGACCCCCAGCTCGATGGCGATGCGCAACCCGTTGACCAGAGCCTCGTACTCAGCCACATTGTTGGACGCCGGGAAGTGGAGGCGTAGCACATAGCGTAGGTGCTTCCTGAGGGGTGAGATGAAGAGCGGGCCTGCGCCTGCTCCTGTCTTCATCAGCGACCCGTCGAAGAACATGGTCTAGAGTTCCGGTTGGATCAGAGATGTTGGGAGCTGGATGTCGACCCATTCAACCACGAAGTCCGCCAAGACCTGGGACTTGATGGCCTTCCGAGGGGCGAACGAGATCGTTTCGCCCATGATTTCCACCGCCCACTTTGCAATTCTACCCGAGGCCTCTCGGCACTGGATGATCTCCCACAGGGGGAAGGATGACACCACAGTTACCGGACGAGACTCGAAGTAGTGTCGCAACTTCCGCCGCGTTAGGATCACCGCGTACAACAGCTTCTGAATTTGTGGGTAGCGGATCTTGGTCTCGGACAGTACCTCGCTGATGAAGTAGACTGGCCTCTGGACGGGCAATGCATGCCCCTCTTCTCGTCTCTCGACTACGATCGCGGCGCTAACCACCTGAGTGGTCGCGGCGACGTAGATCAAGAGGGCTTCTCCGGCAGCGGGAGGCACTAAGATGGGCGCGTTCGTGAGGAGCGCCTTCAGGTTCCCGAGGGCTTCCTCGGCCTCAGGGGTCCAAGTGAAGCACTCGGCCTTCCTTAAGAGGCGGTACAGAGGCAGGCCTCTTTCGCCGAGGCGCGAGATGAAACGGCTCAGAGCCGCAAGGCATCCCATGACTCTCTGTACGCCTTTCAAGTCCTTGATGGGCCCCATGCTGGTGATGGCCGCGATCTTCTCCGGGTTGGCCTCGATGCCCCGCTCGGAGACGATGAACCCCAAGAGCATGCCTCGGGGAACCCCAAAGACACACTTCTCGGGATTGAGCTTCACGCCTTTCGCCTTGAGACATCGGAATGTCACTTCAAGGTCGGAAAGGAGGTCGGAGGCTTTCCTCGTCTTGACTACGATGTCATCAACGTAAGCCTCGACCGTTTGGCCAATGTGTTCGCCGAACACATGGTTCATGCACCGTTGGTACGTCGCACCCGCATTCCTCAAACCAAACGACATGGTGACATAGCAGTACATGCCAAAGGGTGTGATGGAAGAAGTCGCGAGCTGGTCGGACTCTTTCATCCTAATTTGATGATACCCTGAGTAGGCATCGAGGAAAGACAGGGTTTCGCACCCAGCAGTGGAATCCATGATTTGGTCGATGCGAGGCAGAGGGTAGGGAACTTTTGGACATGCTTTGTTTAGACCAGTGTAGTCTACACACATCCGCCATTTCCCTCCTTTCTTTCTCACAAGCACAGGGTTGGCAAGCCATTCGGGATGGAATACCTCTTTGATGAACCCTGCCGCCATTAGCTTGTGGATCTCCTCGCCTATGGCTCTGCGCTTTTCTTCGTCGAATCGGCGCAGAGGCTGCTTCACGAGTCGGGCTCCAGCTCGGATATTCAGCGAGTGCTCAGCGACATCCCTCGGTATGCCGGGCATGTCCGAGGGACTCCACGCGAAAACGTCGGCATTTGCGCGGAGAAAGTCGACGAGCACTGCTTCCTATTTGGGATCGAGCTCGGAGCCGATCCGGATCTGCTTGGAGGCGTCGCTGCTGGGGTCGAGGGGGACGTATTTAACCGTCTCCGCTGGCTCAAAGTTGCCGGTGTGGCGCTTCACGTATGGCACCTCCTTAGAGAGGCTCTCCAGGTCGGCGATGAGGGCCTCAGATTCAGCGAGGGCCTCGGCGTACTCCACGCACTCCACGTCGCATTCGTACGCGTGTCGGTACGTGGGGCCGACGGTGATGACCACGTTGGGGCCCGACATCTTGAGCTTGAGGTAGGTGTAGTTGGGGACGACCATGAACTTTGCGTAGCATGGCCTCCCCAGTACTGCGTGGTAGGTTCCTCGGAACCCGACCACGTCGAACGTGAGGGTCTCACTTCGGAAGTTGGAGGGCGTCCCAAAGCAGACGGGAAGATCGAGTTGTCCGAGGGGCTGGACGCGCTTCCCGGGGATGATCCCGTGGAAAGGCGCAGCGCCTGCCCGGACCGAGGACAGATCAACACGCAGGAGCCCGAGGGTCTCGGCATAGATGATGTTGAGGCTGCTGCCTCCGTCCATGAGGACCTTGGTGAGCCTGACGTCACCGATGATGGGGTCGACAACGAGCGAGTATTTTCCCGGGCTCGGCACGCGGTCGGGGTGGTCGGCTTGGTCAAAGGTGATGGGCTTGTCGGACCAGTCTAGGTAGACTGACGCTGCCACCTTTACCGAGCAGACCTCCCGACGCTCTTGCTTGCGATGCCAAGCCGAGGCGTTCGCCACTCGCCCACCATAGATCATGTAGCAGTCGTGGACCTCGGGGAACTCTCCTGCCTTGTGATCTTCCTTCTTATCGTCGTCGTGAGCCCTGCCACCCTCCGCGGGTGGCCCGGCCTTGTGAAAGTGGCGCCGAAGCATGGTGCACTCCTCAAGGGTGTGCTTGATGGGCCCCTGATGATCGGGGCACG
Organism: Zea mays; assembly: GCF_902167145.1. NCBI lineage: Eukaryota > Viridiplantae > Streptophyta > Magnoliopsida > Poales > Poaceae > Zea > Zea mays. Next base: position 82,886,656 of record NC_050101.1, read on the forward strand.
GCTCCTTGAGCATCTTGTCGAAGAGGTTGGCACCTCCGGGAGGTTTCCGAGGGTTCTTGTACTCGGCGGCGGCGACAAGGTACGCGTCGACGGCGTTGCGTTTCGCTTGCGACTTTTTCTTGCCTTTCTTCTTGGCGCTGCGCTGAGTTGACACCTCGGGGACATCTTCCGGTGGGCGGCCCTGGGGCTGCTTGTCCTTCCGGAAGATAGCCTCAACCGCCTCCTGGCCAGAGGCGAACTCGGTGGCGATGTCCATTAGCTCGCTCGCCCTGGTGGGGGTCTTACGACCTAGCTTGCTCACCAGGTCGCGGCAGGTGGTGCCGGCGAGGAACGCGCCAATGACATCCGAATCGGTGATGTTGGGCAGCTCGGTGCGCTGCTTCGAGAATCGTCGGATGTAGTCCCGGAGAGACTCTCCCGGCTGCTGGCGGCAGCTTTGGAGATCCCAGGAGTTTCCAAGGCGCACATACGTGCCCTGGAAATTGCCGGCGAAGGCTTGGACCAGGTCGTCCTAGTTGTAGATCTGCCCCGGAGGCAGGTGCTCCAACCAAGCCCGAGCGGTATCGGAGAGGAACAGGGGGAGGTTGCGGATGATGAGGTTGTCATCGTCCATTCCACCCATTTGGCAGGCCAGCCGGTAGTCCGCGAGCCACAGTTCCGGTCTCGTCTCCCCCGAGTACTTTGTGATAGTAGTCGAGGTTCGGAACCGGGTCGGGAACGGCGCCCGTCGTATGGCGCGGCTGAAAGCCTGCGGATCGGGTGGTTCGGGCGAGGGGCTCCGATCCTCCCCGCTGTTGTAGCATCCCCCACGCCTGGGGTGGTTGCCTCGGCGCACCCTCTCGTCGAGGTGGGCCCGACGGTTGCATTGATGGTGCTCGTTGCCGAGGCGACCCGGGGCCACAGGCGCCGTGTTGCGCGTGCGCCCGGTGTGGACCGAGGCTTCCCGCATGAATCGGGAAGTCACGGCGCGATGTTCCGAGGGGTACCCCTGCCTTCGGGAGGCGGAGCTTTCGTCCCGTCGGACCGCGGCGTCCTCCAGGAGATTCTTGAGCTCCCCTGGATACGCCGCCCCTCGGTGGTTGATGGCTCTGGCATCGCACGGAGAAGCATTGCCGCTGCAGCCAGGTTCTGGCCGACCCCACTGGAAATCGGTGGCGGCCTTACCCTGACATCGTCGGCGATGCGGTGCTGGATACCATGGGGTAGATGACGCACTTCTCCGGACGGAGGTTGGCCCGCCCATTCCTGCCCGATGTCCCGGCGGATCAGCTCAAGTGTTCCTGCTCCCTCGTCGAGCCTGGCCTGCATCTCGCGGATTTGCTCGAGCTGTGGGTCATGACCCCCCGCCAGGACGGGGACCACAGCTAGCTCCCGAAGGATGTCAACGCGAGGCACAGGCCTAGGGAGATCTCCGTTCTCCGGCATACTAAGATGGTTGCCTTTGTTGGGACCCCCTAGATCGACGTGGAAACATTCACGACTTGGGCCGCAGTCCTCGTCGCCGAGGCTGCGGCTACCGTCGGAACAGTCGGAAAGGCAGTAGTCGCACGCGATCATAAAGTCCCGCATGGCACTAGGGTTACCAAGTCCGGAGAAATCCCAACAGAAGTCGGGCTCGTCATCTTCCTCGGACCCCGAGGGCCCGTAGGTCGAGACGGCCGTCAGCCGGTCCCAGGGTGACCGCATACGATACCCCAGAGGGTTTGGACTCACCTCTACGAGAGCGTCCACCAAAGCGAAGTCGCTTGGTGGGTCGAGGCTGAATCCAAAAGGCGTGAAATGGGAATCGGTTGGTACCTCTTGGTCGACGGGCGGTGACGAAGTCACGTAAGGGACTGACTGCACCGTCGTCTCAGGTACGAGGGTAACGCCCAGCAAGTCCTTCGCGAGCGTGCTGGCGTCGTCCGTTTGCTTGGGGTTGTCGTGTTGCGGGGAGACGGCGCTCGTCTTTGTCTCAGACGCGAGGTCGATGCCCGACGTGCCGCCCGTTGGGACGCCGGCGCCGTCGACTCGCTCGACAGCCGACAAGGTGCCGCCTCCTGCTTGGCCTTGGTTGCCCCGCCTCCTCCTCCGTTGGCGGGGGAGGGGACGGGGCGAGCTCGAATGTTGTTCTTCCACTACGCGGGGAAGGCGTCGTCGATTCCACCGCCGGCGGGCGAGTTGTCGGCCGCCATTGTCGCTGTCGCACGGCGGGGGAAGGAGTATCATGTCGTAGCTGCCGTCGAGGGACATGAACTCAAGACTCCCGAAACGGAGCACCGTCCTGGGCTGGAAAGGTTGCTGAAGACTGCCCATCTGGAGCTTGACGGGAAGCTGTTTGTCAACACGCAGCAGGCCCCTACCTGGCGCGCCAACTGTCGGCGTTTCGAACCCGGGGGGTCCCTGGACCGACGAGTAAATTATCGCCGCGTGCCCCAGCCTAGATGGGTCGGCGCGAGACAGAGCGCGAAGGGGGGAAGAAGCCGGAGGGAGACGGGCGTGAGAGGTGAAATCCCGTGGCCTTCGTGTTTGTCCCGCGCCCAGGTCGGGTGCGCTTGCAGTAGGGGGTTACAAGCGTCCACGCGGGAGGGAGCGAGAGGCCTCACGCGAGCGCCGTCCCGTCCTTCCCCGCACGGCCAACCCCCGTAAGAGGGCCCTGGATCTTCCTTTTATAGGCGTAAGGAAAGGATCCAGGTGTACAATGGGGGTGTAGCAGTGTGCTAACGTGTCTAGCGGAGGAGAGCTAGCGCCCTAAGTACATGCCATCGTGGCAGCCGGAGAGGTTTTGGCACCCGATTTGTGTGATGTCGTGGCCGTCGGAGGAGCGCCGGAGCCTGGCGGAAGGACAGCTGTCAGGGCTGTCGAGTCCTTGCTGACATCCTCTTGCTTCCGTAAGGGCGCTGAGAGCCGCCGTCGTCATAGAGCGTGCGGGGCGCCATCATTACTCGTATAGTGGAGCGAGCCAGATGGGACGCCGGTCTTGTTCCCCGTAGCCTGAGTCAGCTTGGGGCAGGGTAATGATGGCGCCTCTTGTTGACGTGGTCGGTCCGTGCCCTGGGTTGGGCGAGGTGGAGGCTCCTTGGAGGTCGAGGTCGAGTCTGTCTTCCAAGGCCGAGGTCGAGTCCGAGCCCCTGGGTTGGGCGAGGCGGAGACCGTCGGCTGATGCCAGGGATGAGTCCGAGCCCTAGGGTCGGGCGAAGCGGAGTTCGTCGTCCTTCGGGGCTGAGCCCGAGTCCGAGCCCTGGGGTCGGGCGAAGTGGAGTTCGTCGTCTTCCGGGGCTGAGCCCGAGTCCGAGCCCTGGGGTCGGGCGAAGCGGAGTTCGTCGTCTTCCGGGGCTGAGCCCGAGTCCGAGCCCTGGGGTCGGGCGAAGCGGAGTTCGTCGTCTTCCGGGGCTGAGCCCGAGTCCGAGCCCTGGGGTCGGGCGAAGCGGAGTTTCCCATGGCGCCTAGGGCCGGACTTGGCTGCTGTCAGCCTCACTCTATCGAGTGGCACAACAGTCAGAGCTGCGCAGGCGGCGCTGTCCTCTTGTCAGGCCGGTCAGCGGAGCGGCGAAGTGACTACGGTCACTTCGGCTCTATCAACTGGAGGGCGCGCGTCAGGATAAAGGTGTCAGGCCACCTTTGCATTAAATGCCCCTGCGATTTGGTCGGTTGGCATGGCGATTTGGCCAAGGTTGCTTCTTGGTGAAGACTGGGCCTCGGGCGAGCCGAAGGTGTGTCCGTTGCTGGAGGGGGTCCTCGGGCGAGACGTAGATCCTCCGGGGTCGGCTGCCCTTGCCCGAGGCTGGGCTCGGACGAGGCGTGATCGTGTCCCTCGAATGGATCAATCCCTGACTTACTCGCACCCATCAGGCCTTTGCAGCTTTGTGCTGATGGGGGTCACCAGCTGAGATTTAGGAGTCTTGAGGGTACCCCTAATTATGGTCCCCGACACTTAGTTATGGTTAATCCCATGTTCAAATAAATAGAGGCAAAATATATAAGGAGATTTACTCTTTTCTCAATGTTTACAAAGTGGGTATTTCAAATCCTACCCCCCCCCCCTTAACAGAAATCTCGTCCTCGAGATTTGTAAGGAAAGGGTGTATACTCATATTATCTCAACACATATGCACAAACAAAAATCTCAGCATGATGCATACTTTATTAGTAACACATGGGGTCAATTAGACCTTATTATTCCTCCTAAAATAATATCATACCGAATACTAACTGAAGTAACATTTAGATCTTACAAATAGTAGTACATATATGTTTATGTAGCTTGGTGGAGCTAGTGGTGGTGGTGGTGGAGGTTGTTGTTGTCGTTGTCTTTCCAACTGTGCTTGCCTTATTTCTCGACGTATCTCTAGCCGGTCCTGACGTATTTCCTCGCGTTCTTGTCTTATCTGATTTTGCATTTCGGTAACCATGTCTGCCATTAGTTGTATTACCAGCATTTGGGCGGCAACCACTTGATCGATTCCAACAGGTGGAGGATTTGGAGGATTCATTTCTGTTTGCTGTTGTCTGGTAATCTTTCCTTCCTTGTATTGACCATCAAAGTTAGAAGCATATGGTAATATAATTTTGCAAGGAAAATTATTTGGCAGGCAGACAAATAGGCCAATAATTGGTTACGATCTGAAGATTCTTTGGCAGGGCTTAATCTGTTTCATGTCCAGATTGGGGTAACTAGTCGTATAAGGTGAATATCCAAAGGTAGGATAGAATTTGGTCAAGATGAGATAGTCTACTTGATGTAGGTTAAAAGTTTGTTTGATGTTATGTGGGGATATATAGATTATACCATTAATCATGGGTTGGGTTAGCTCATGGTTGAGTTGATCTAATGTGAAAAGTTAAGTTAACACCTGGCTAGAAGGGTCCAAGTACCACTAATCTGTTTAAGCAGACCACATTGGATTAGATCACACTATATTCCATAATCCTATTTAAGAATACTATTTAGTTAAGCATAACAAGCTGACTTTATCTTTATGAAATTCTAGTATTTTTTTATACCTGATTTTTATGCCATTAACAGGTGTGGCATAGAAAACAAGGGTATCCAAGGTTTTAGCTATTAGGTGAGTATAGAAAGGACTTGAGGAGAAAGTTAGGTAACAGAAACATTTATTCCAGATGGTGGATCTTGATTCATCCGAAGATCTGTTTCCACTAATATCCTTCCTTGTTGAGGTTAACCTTCTTCTTGGATCTGATTTAAGAACCATCGGTTGTGGTGTTGGTTGCCTTTATCTGAGTTGGGATAACAATTGCGGGTACATGGGGTAGGTAGATTTAACAAAATCTTACTTTGCTTTTTGAGATAAATGGGTTGGGCAACTTATAACAAAGGCTAGGTTGTGGTTTCTCGGACGAATTGGTTTAAGACACCAATTTTAGGTTTTAAAACCCATTCATAAGAATAGGGTTTAATCTGTGTTACCAGTATTAACTAACTTGTTTAAGTAACTCCCTTTTAGGTTGGATCATATTAGATCAGGTAGTATCTAGATTAGATTAGATATGACTAGAATAGAGTAGTTTAAGTTAGATAAATCTACCAGGGTAGAATATATATTATTAGGATATGTTAGAATCTTTTGAGATATGAGGGATTATATGTTGTGGATAAGTCAGAATCTCTATCGGTTAAAACAGAGGGGTTATGCAACTATCGAGTGGTTAAGGTAGTTGCATATGGCCAGGTTGGGCTAAAACTCCAATTTAGATTAAAACATATTTATAAGAATATGATCAAATCTTATTTTACCAGTATTATCTAACATGTTTGTACATTAGATTAGATCTATTCATATTAGATGGGATCAAAATTAAATTGGGTAATCAGATTAGACTGGATAAGATCTACTTAATTTATTTTGGAATAGATCATGTGTGTTACACTAATATGAGATAAGCAAAGTGGTGGGGATAAGTATGCTTATTAGGACAAGATGTGTCTCTAAGAATAAGATAGAATCTTTTGAGATTAGTTAGATTTATTAGGATAAGATAAATTCTTTTCAAGATAAGATGAATCTATTAAGGTAAGAAAGAATCTTTTAAAATAAGATGGATCTATTAAGATAAGAGAGAGTCTATTAAGATAAGAGGAATCTATATTAAAAATAGATACACTTTAATGAAGGATAATCTAAGTTGTTTAGTTATCCCATGAATTTTATTTATTTATATTTATGCCTATACGTATATGCAGATGTAATTGTGGACGTTACTCCACAACCTATCACACTCAATCAAAGATACAAATCAGACAAGTATCATAAGGACAAACACTCAAGCATATAGATACTATAACACCCCTGGTGTTACTGTCACTAAAACTTAAGCATAACATCATGAGCATTAGCATATCATGTGTTTGTCACACCTAGAGTGCATTCACTAGGTAAAAATTCAAATATGTTGTACTGATATGACTTGATGTGTGGTTAACTCTAGTGAAAAGTACTTAACCCTAAATCTGGGCTTATGGATACAAGGGAAGCCCAAGCATGAGAAAACTTCAAAAGATATGGGAAATGATCCTAAGATACCCTCTTGGAAGGACTTGAGTGGCATCAAAACCCTAGAGTGCTAAAAACCCTGAAAAGACCCTAGAAAACCCTAAATTGAAACCCTAGGGGGCTAAGTGTAAAATTGGTGTACTTTTGGACCAAAGTGCAAAAACCAAGGTATTAGGGCACCTCAAATCATATGTTTCAAACATTTGAGGATTTGCAAACCAAATTATGAGATTTGGGCTTATTTCCAAAAAGACACCCTATACCTCTCATGTGCCTAAGTCCAAAATCAGTTGAATAGGGCTGACTTTGGAGCTCTATATTTCTAAAAATACAAGGAATTTGTGTAGGGTCAACACATCAAACTTGTAGAGCTATAATTGAGAGCACCTAGAGGGGGGTGAATAGGTGATCCTGAATAACTTAAACTTAATGCCACAAAAACTTGATTAAGCGTTAGCACAGTATTGCCAAGTGGCTAGAGAAGAGTCTTAGCGAAACACAATAACCAAAAGAGAATCAACACAGGTAGACACAGTGGTTTATCCCATGATTCGGCCAAGTACAACACTTGCCTACTTCCACGTTGTGGCGTCCCAACGGACGAGGGTTGCAATCAACCCCTCTCAAGCGGTCCAAAGACCCACTTGAATACCACGGTGTTTGCTTTTCTTTTCTATATCCCGTTCGCGAGGAATCTCCACAACTTGGAGTCTCTCGCCCTTACAAAGATATTCACAAAGAAGCACAGAGTAAGGGAGGGATCAGAAACTCACACAAGACACAAAGATCACAGCAAATACGCACACACAAGACCCAGACTTAAGCTCAAGAGACTAGCACACTAGAACAGAGCTCAAATCACTAGAATGTCGAACAAGTGCACAAGAATGGAGTGTGAGTGATCAAGAGTGCTAAAGGAATGCTTGGTTAACTCCTCCATGCGCCTAGGGGTCCCTTTTATAGCCCCAAGGCAGCTAGGAGCCGTTGAGAGCAATCTGGGAAGGCAATTCTTGCCTTCTGTCGCCTGGAGCACCGGACAGTCCGGTGCACCACCGGACACTGTCCGGTGCGGATTTCTTTCCTTCTCTGGCGAAGCCGACCGTTGGCGCCTTGGAGCCGTTGGCGCACCAGACATTGTCCGGTGCACACCGGACAGTCTTGTGCCCCCTCCCGACCGTTGGCTTGGCCACGTGTCTCGCGCGGATCGAGCAGCCGACCGTTGGCCCGGCCGACCGTTGGCTCACCGGACAGTCTGGTGCACACCGGACAGTCCGGTGAATTATAGCTGTACGCCGTTAATTTATTCCCGAGAGCGGCAAGTTCGCCTGAGCCAGCCGGGCACACCAGACACTGTCCGGTGCACCACCGGACAGTCCGGTGCACCCAGACAGAGCTGGCTTTGGTTGAACAAGGCCATCTCTTCTCCAATTCGATTTGTCCTGTTTCCAGCACTTAGACACAATACATTAGTCACTAAAACAATGTACTAAGTCTGAGAAACATACCTTTATACTTGATTTGTACTTTGTCCACCATTTGACACTTAGACACTTGTGTTGGACACTAAATCACCAAAACACTTAGAAATTGCCCAAGGGCACATTTCCCTTTCAATCTCCCCCTTTTTGGTGATTTATGCCAACACAACATAAAGCAAGTAGAACAAGTACAAAATCAATTCAAATAGGAATTCAAAATTGTTTTGATTCAAATTTGACATATATGGATCATTCTTTGCCACCACTTGGTTTGTTTTTGCAAATCAAACTCAACTTCCTATCTCTAAGTCAAACACACATGTTGAAACATAAAGAGAGATATTTCACGAGAAATTGATCAAGGATTCAAAAACTCCCCCTATTTCCCATAATCAACCATTCTCCCCACAAGAGACTGACTTTTGATAATAAGAAGCAAACAAGAGTATTTTGACAAACAAAAACTCTAACTCTACTTTTTCAAAAATTCTCAAGTGGTAGCTGATCCATTTATTGCTTTAGCCTTATTTTCTCCCCCTTTGGCATCAAGCACCAAAACGGGATCAATTTTGGCCCTAGAACCCCATTGCCTCACCAAAAATCTTCAACTAAGAGTAAAAGGCAATAAGAGTACGAAGATGAACTTGGAAGAAGTTACTCGTTCATCGGAGTGCAGTGGAAGTCTTGCATGGTCCAAGTTCACCTTTTCCCTTTCACTCCTCCTTTGAGACTAAATTAAGCAAACTCAAGCACACAGTTAGTCTCAAAAGGTCAAGTTGTAGCACATCTCCCCCTAGATTGGTGCATCACTTGCAAAGGACTTGTGAGGTCCGGGGAGTGCATGTACAACTTGAGCACCATAAATAAACAACACAATGCAAAAGGAACATGATCAAAGGCATAAACACATGTATGCTATAAATCAATCCAAGTTCCGCGAATCTAAGACATTTAGCTCACTCCGCAACTTGCAAAAGGTCTGCTCATCTAAAGGCTTGGTAAAGATATGGACTAGCTGGTTCTCGGAGCTAACATGAAACACTTCAATATCTCCCTTTTGCTGGTTGTCGGTGTTTTGGGTCCGACCGCACACCCGGGGTTGCCCCTCAAGGTGTTTTTAGGAGTAGGACGGTGTCGACGACTGTAGCAAAATGGTTCGTGCCGATCGCACGAGGGACAATGGACAAGATTTACAGGTTCGGGCCGCTTAGAAGTGCGTAATACCCTACGTCCTGGTGAGTATATGAGCGTGGTTACAAGAGGATTCTCTGGGTAGAGGGCGCAGAGAGTTTTTGTGGGTGGCTAAGTAGAACAGAGTCGATCGTTCTGAAGGGGTGCCCCCTAGGCCTTATATACTCGACCGTGGGGCAGTACATGTGATATGATAACAACAAGTAGCTAAAAGATAGTGAACCTCTTGAGTTTATCCCTACGTAACCCTTGTCGACTTATCCTCACATGGCTGCGCTGCATGGGGGCTTCAGCGCGGGAAAGTCGGGTCTTTGTTGTGATTCATTCGTTCGACGTTGTGGGCCGTCCGGGTCTCACGTCTTCTCTTCTTTGTTGGTGGTCTTTCCCTAGGCCCACGAAAGAATGACCTTACGAATTATTGGGCCCTCGGGCCTTTCGTGAGGCCTTTTACTTCTTTAGTGGACCCAGGGGATATCTATCCCCCACAAGCCCCCGATCTTTGGGTTGATTTAGAGGTAATCGACCCAAAGATCCAAGGTCCAAAAAATGACTTCCTGCTGTTTTCTTTGACTCTGATCGCTCGTCCGACCAAAGTTTGGTTTTGTGCTTGTGCCTTAGAGGTCGGCATTTTTGGATTGTAAGACCCTGGATTTTATTGGGTGCACCGGAGGTGCACCCAATGGGTGTAGCCCCCGACCTTTGAGTAGATTTTAGAAGATAATCTACTCGAAGGTCTTCTTCCAAAGGTTATCTCCATTCGCGCTCCTGCATCTCGGTTGAGGATTAATCTTTTCAATCTTGCTCTACGCCTTAGAAGTCGGCGCTATGTCGGTTTAGAACAATATTCCATGGGGTGCACCGGAGGTGCACCCAATGGGTGTAGCCCCCGACCTTCAAATGGATTTTTTAAGGATAATCCATTCGAAGGTCTTTCTTTCGCTTGTGGAAACTGGCATGAGGCTATTTTGCATTATGCTTTGGAGGTCAGCATTATGTCATCAATATTTTGCTGCCCAGGTCAGCGTATATTTTGTCTTTAGCAGCCGAGTTTGCAATCCGTCCATATCTTGCTAGGTAGTGCAATTTATTTGCTTCTGCGATTTGATTGGACGTTTGACGGACGTTCTCTGTCTAGTCTTCACGTCGCTTCTGTCGGCCATATCTTGTACTTTGCTGGTTATATTTGGCTTTCCTCTGATCCTTACTGATATCTCATTTTTGTCTTGAGGTATTCACTGCATGCCCTGCACGGATGTGACCGTTTGAAAAATATACTGATAATTCCTGGGCGTCCCCCCCCAATGGGTGTGGGCAAGGGACGGCTTGGTACGCTGAGTGTTTTAGCCGGTTGCCTCTGAGTAGTAATGCGATGGGACGGCTAGTGTAATCATATCCTTTGCGCTGTTGACTGGGGTCCCAATGGGTGTAGAGTTGCATGAAACGGCGTCCGCCGTCTGACGTGTCTTCGGGTGGGTGGAAGTGCTTATTGAATGCCTTGCGACTGTTCAGTGACCGCGGTTAGAAGTGAGCGGTTGCCTTTCCCTTCTATAAATAACCCCTTTGCTTCTCTGGTTTCTTCACATCTCTTCGCTGCTCCTTACTGCCTCTTCCCTTTCTTCTCTCCCAAAACTTTAACCATGGGCAAGAACAACAAGCGCAAGCGTGAGCCGACTCCTCCATCGGAGGAGTTTGGTGACTCAGAATACTCGGAGGAGGAGTTCTCCTCCGAGCCCGAGGGGTCTCCGGCTCCCGTCTCTCCCCCGGCGTCGTCCGATGACTCGGACGACTCCCAGGGGATAGCCGCGGAGGTCTGGACATATATCCGGGCCGTCGAGCGCGCCGGGCTCGAAGGCTCGGATGAGTCGGATTACTCCTCGGATGAGGAGGACTCGGACGGCGGCGACGAGGGTGAAGACGACGACGACGACGACGACGACGGCGACGGCAGTGGCAGGGGCGGCGGCGACGGCAGCAGGGACAGCACCAAGGGCAGCAGCAGGGGCAGCACCAAGGGCGGCGGCGGCGGCAGCGGGGACAGCACCAAGGGCAGCAGCAGGGGCAGCACCAAGGGCGGCGGCGGCGGCAGGGGCAGGGGCAGGGCCAGTGGCTAGACGCCACTGGTCTTCTTAGATATTAGTATAGTTTAGTATAGCTAGAATAATGTAGTAGTAATTAGTGTAATTTAGTAGTAGTAGTAATGTAGAGTAGTATATTGTAGTTTAGTAGTAGTAGTAATGTAGTGTAGAATTAGGGAAGTACCAACTCGTAAAGAGTTGGTTTGTAACTCGTTAACTTCCTTTTAATGAAGATTATCGCTTATCCCCTTTTTTTGATGACTTGTCACTGCTTTTGCTGAATGTTGAACCGATTCTTTTGATATAGTAAAAAACAGCGCCGAGCGATGTGAAGATTGACATCAGCGTTTTTTAGAAGTAACACTGAGCAATCGAACACAAGACCAGCGTTTTAGAGGCAATGTCGAATGATAGAAGGTCGGCATCGGCATTTTAGAAGTAATGCCGAGCTATTGAACACGTGGTCGGCGTTTTAGAGGCAACGCCGAGTGATTTGAAGGTCGGCGTCGGCATTTTAGAAGTAATGCCGAGCGATCGAACACGTGGTCGGCGTTTTAGAGGCAGCGCCGAGTGATTGAAGGTCGGCGTCGGCATTTTAGAAGTAATGCCGAGCTATTGAACACGTGGTCAGCGTTTTAGAGGCAGCGCCGAGTGATTGAAGGTCGGCGTCGGCATTTTAGAAGTAATGCCGAGCGATCGAACACGTGGTCGGCGTTTTTAGAGGCAGCGCCGAGTGATAGCCAGCTTCTCAAGTTACTTTGAGGAAAATGGCCGAGTGATGAGGTGGCACATCAGCTTTCTTGGAAATAACTGTTAGATATCCACGTGGCATGCCGGGATTTCGGAGATGACCGCTGGGTGATGACTGGGCACTTTTGAAAAGGTATCTGGCTCAAGAATATCCCTTAAGAGTCGCGCTTTTAGCCGCCTTTGCTTTCCGTGCCCTAGTTCTTGCATTTCCGCATCTGAGTCTTCTCCGCCACTCGCCTCCTGCTCTGTTTCGCCAGCGAGAAACAAGATGGCGCCCAAGAGGAAAACCGCGAACTCGTCTGCTGCAGTGATCCCCGCCATCGACCCCAACAGTCAGTTACCTTTCGCAGGTAACCATATGTCTGTGATTTCTGAAGTTGAGCTTCTCCGCCTTGTTTCCATCGGGGTTCTCCCTCCACGGGAACTCTGTTCTTGGTGTTCTTGCCACGGGACCACTGTCCCAACTGAAGATACCCATGAGTCAGTGGTTTACACTCCTTTCCTTCTTCGCGGCCTCGGCCTTCCCATATCTCCTTTTTTCCGTGGTATCCTTGATTTTTATCACATCAACCTGACTCACTTGAACCCTAACTCCATTCTCCAAATCTCTATTTTCGTTCACCTTTGCGAAGCTTATCTTGGCGTGCTGCCGCATTTTGGCTTGTGGAAGTATCTGTATCACTGCCGTCCTGGGATGGCCGGGGGGCAACATCAATTGGTCGGAGGTGCCAGTTTAGAGATGCGCCGGGGGCGGAAGACCGAGTATCTCGAGATACCCCTCAAAGACAGCATTAAAGGTTGGCGTCTGGAGTGGTTTATAATGGATAATTATGGAAATTCTCTCCCTTCCCGCTCAGGGAGACAGGCAGACGTTCGTACTCCGAGTTGGACTGAATCTCCCACGGACCAAGAAGTAGCCGAGGCGGGCGTGTTGCTTACTGAAGTTGGATTACTGAAAGAGAGAGGTCTGACTGCCGAAGCCGTGGTCACAAATTTTGTTTTCAAAAACATTCAGCCGCTGAAGGACAGGGCCTATCCGGCATATCTTTACCGAGGGCTGGCCGACTCAACCCGAGTTACTAATAGGAGAATTCCTTCTGTTGATTTGGTGAGCCGACTCGAGATGATCCTCAGGGGTAAAGTTTCAAACGTTGGAGCTCCAGTGGCATACTCGGCTTGGAACCTGCCTTCTCCCAAAGATTTCACTCTTTTTGTGTCCAATCCGCCCGTGACAGATAGCAATTTGGGTCTTAGAGTTCGACCTTCTGCTGAAGAGGTCCATTCCTTAGTTGCTTCGCTCGGGGAAATACCTGATGATGAACGGCAGATTTATTTTGAAGTGCCCCTGAACCCTAGTGATGCAGACATAAATGACATGCTCGATCTGCTAGCTGAGGATTCATCTGATACTGCTCCTGATGGTATATTGGCGGTGGTGCCGCTTCCAGAGGTTGATGCGACCTTGGATGTCTTGAAACCTATCAATACTCGCCCGAGGCGTCCCAGCCGAATCAGTCAGCCTGAGCCTTCTGCTGATGAGCAGAAGAAGAAAAGAAGACGCCTCCGGCGAGTGTCTAGCTTTGATGAGGATGCCAGTACCTTAGCTCCTGCTGCCGAAGAAATGACTGCAACTGGCCTTGCTGACATTGATCCCAATGGGTGTGCTCCGCCTGCTGCTGACCCCAATGAGGATGCTGTTTGTGCTGTCGCTGTGGAAGATGAGGAGGAAGAGAATGAAACTCCATTAACTCGGAAAAACAGTTGGCAGTTCGCTGCTAGCGGTGGTAGTAGTGGGGTTCCTTCTCCTGCCTTGTCTGCTCTTATTGGTCTGCAAGAACTGTCCATGGCCAATTTTGATCAAGCTCTAGAGGATATGGTCCCTGAGAACTTGCTGTTGGAACCTGCAGACGTTGATGCAACAGAAACTTGTGCGGCCGTGCCAGATGCTGGGTTGAGGTCGTCCCGTGCCTCGTCGACCTTAGAGCACGATCTCGAGGGCCGGGATGATGACTTGGATCGCCCTAATCCTATGGAAATAGCTGAAGGCCCGTCGACCTTAGAGGTGGTCACGGCAGAGAGCTTGGATCCTTTGAATAGTGCTGACATGTGCCCAGCCCCCGAGGGTGTCGCCGGGGAGGACTCAACTCAGGTGAGGAGTGTAGGCCACTACCCAGCCCCCGAGGGTGTTGCCGGGGGTGACCCGGCTCGAGTGGGCAGTGCCAACCTTGACCCAGCCCCCGAGGGTGTCCGAGCGAGGTCTCCCTCCTGTACTTCCATGGATGTTCATGTGGGTTCACCTCCACACTCTGGCGGCATGATGGTGGATCGAACTCCGGATCAGGGGGTCGCTTTGGAGGGCAGCATCCCCACTGGTCTGGCGTTAAGCTCTGCTGAATGTACTGAGCTTGTTCCTGCTGGCCTGCTGCAAACTGCTTCGAGTGGTGGTCTGGCACCTGGTCATCAGCCGATTTCTCCTGACTTGGGGATCCCTTCGCTTTTCTCCAACCTCCAGGTGCTGTGCTGTGCTTTAGTTTGGTCTTTATGTTGCACGAATTGTTGCCATTATGATCATCCGCTCTTCTTATCAGGCTTTGGTGGATGGAATGGTCGGCCAGCTGAAGTCGCAGGGTGCTTCCATCCCGGAGGTGGCTTCATCTCTTGAGCGTTGGAATCCGGTGTTGCTTCGGGGTCGTGTATCTGAGTTGGAGGCCACCAATGCTGGTTAGTGTCCTTTCTTCTTCTTCTTTGTTCTTGCCCGTGGGTTGTTTTACCTTCTGACCTCATTTTGTTTGAATACTTCTTGATAGGGATGACTCGGCAGATCACAGTTCTTGAAGAAAAACATTCTCGAGATCAAGCTGAAATGGCTCGACGATGCGCTGACTTCGAGGAGAAGTATTCTCAAAGTCAGATCGAGTTGAGTCAGGTCTCTGCGGCTTTGGATGATGCCAATGCTCTGAGTTCTTCTCTTCATGTCCAGCTTGACTCTGAGAAGGTAGCTTACGAACCTGTGCTTCGCCTTATGATGCTCTTGGATTCTGAATGAGTTGATTTTTGCTTGTAGGAAGAAAAACGCATCCTTGCTGCTTCTCGCGATAACTTGGACAGATTGTACCGAGATTCCAGCAACTCGCTGACCATCTTGGAGAGGAGCCACCGTTTTACGATGGAAGAGCTTGACAATCAGCGCCGCCAATTGCAAGAATCCTCGGACGAAGTGGCCCGCCTTACACAGTTGCTATCGGCAAAGGACGCCACCATCAAGGGACTCCGAGCTTCTAAGAAATCCATTGCTCAGGAGTTAGAAACTGCTCAGCAGGCTGTTAAAGTTGCTGAAGAAGCTGCTGTCACTTTCAAAGCTCAGCGCGATAAGGCCCTGGACAAGGCCATTCGGGCGGGACGAATCTTGATGAGAAGACCCGGCGTGGCTGTCCCTGAAGATATAAGAGCCGACGTGAATGCTGCCCCTGATTCCTCGAATCGCCCTTCTTCGTCAGTCGTTCCTGAGAAAGACATTAGAAAATAAAGAAACAGTTCGCGTGCTCTGAGCGCGCAGTTAGCATGATCAAGTATTCGTTAGAGGTTATCGGCTTATCATTCGAATGACGTGATTACTCCCTTATTGTATCAGAATTTATTAGTTTGCAAGTTTGTGGTAACGCTGCATGATGATTATGAAGTTTGTTTGTGGGATATGGAGATCATCCCTTGAACTGCATAAGCGCGAGTATGCTATACTGTTTTAAGCCGTCAATGACTTTTAGCCGGTAACTTCCGTTAGTAGGGCATAGTGGTCACCCCCGGTAGAGTAAGCGTGAGCATGTTGCACCGCCTTAAGTCGTTGCCGACTTGAGTCGATTGCTCCGTTTGTAGGGCATAGTGGTCACCCCGAGTTAAGTAAGCGTGAGCATGTTGCACCGCCTTAAGTCGTCGCCGACTTAAGTCGATTGCTCCGTTTGTAGGGCATAGTGGTCACCCCGAGTTAAGTAAGCGTGAGCATGTTGCACCGCCTTAAGTCGTCGCCGACTTAAGTCGATTGCTCCGTTTGTAGGGCATAGTGGTCACCCCGAGTTAAGTAAGCGTGAGCATGTTGCACCGCCTTACGTCGTTGCCGACTTAAGTCGATTGCTCCGTTTGTAGGGCATAGTGGTCACCCCGAGTTAAGTAAGCGTGAGCATGTTGCACCGCCTTACGTCGTTGCCGACTTAAGTCGATTGCTCCGTTTGTAGGGCATAGTGGTCACCCCGAGTTAAGTAAGCGTGAGCATGTTGCACCGCCTTAAGTCGTTGCCGACTTAAGTCGATTGCTCCGTTGGTAGGGCATAGTGGTCACCCCGAGTTAAGTAAGAATGCAAGTCAATCATAAATGAGCCAAGTATCTTTGAAATCTCTCTTTATTGATGACGTATTTCCCTTATACAGAATACATGGTCACCCTGGCTGTTTTGAGATACAGCTAGGGGTAAAACTTTCGGAGGTGCTCTATGTTCCAGGAGTTCCCGACTTCTGTACCATCCATTTGGGTGAGGCGATATGATCCGGGACGAGTGACTTCTGCTACTATGAAAGGTCCTTCCCATAAGGGTGATAACTTGTGCCGTCCCTCCCCCGTTAGAATTCGGCGGAGGACGAGGTCTCCCATCGAAAAGAAACGTTGCCGCACAGCTTTGTCGTGGTAGCGCCTTAGAGTCTGCTGGTATCGTGCTGATTGAATCACCGCATTCAGTCGTTCTTCCTCGAGTACGTCAATATCCTCCAGCCTAGTGGCTTCGGCTTCTGCTATGCTTTCGAAGATCAATCTTGGCGCCCCAAACTTGAGATCAGCGGGTAGCACTGCCTCCGACCCATAGACCATAAAGAAAGGAGTGTTTCCATGCAGGGCCCGGCTAGGTTGAGTTCTCAAGCTCCAAACAACATAAGGCAATTCTCTTATCCATTTTCCTGCGAATTTTTCATTTTTATCAAAGACCCTTTTTCTAAGTGCCTCCAATATCGTTCCGTTGGCTCGCTCAACCTGCCCGTTGGCTCTCGGATGGGCTACAGATGCATACTTGATCTGAATGCTTTTTTGCTCGCAGAAGTCAAAGAATTCTGAACTGGTGAAGTTGGATCCCAAGTCAGTGATGATACTGTTCGGTATTCCAAATCTGAATATTATGCTTTGTATGAATTCCACGGCTTTAGCAGAGGTTAAGGAGGCAATGGGCTGAAACTCTATCCATTTAGTGAACTTGTCAATTGCCACCAATACATGGGTGTATCCTCCTTGAGCTTTCTTGAAAGGTCCAATCATATCCAATCCCCAGCATGCGAAAGGCCAAGTTACTGGTATGGTTTGTAGCTGCTGTGCTGGCATGTGCTGTTGTTTTGACAGGTATTGGCAAGCTTCGCATCTCTGAACTAGCTCGGCTGCATCATTCTTCGCCGTCGGCCAATAGAATCCTGACCTGAAAACCTTCCCGACTAACGTTCTGGATGCTGCATGTACTCCGCACTGCCCAGCATGGACTTCCTCCAGAAGTTGCTTCCCGGTGGACGGGAGAACGCACTTCATGAGGACGCCTGACGCGCCCCTCCTGTATAATATCTCCCCAATGAGTGTATAATGAGCTGATTGTCTGGCAACGCGCTCTGCCGAGTTCTTGTCATCTGGTTCTTCTTCATTCTTTATATACTTAATAATCGGTTGCCTCCAGTCATCAGAGTCTGACTCGGGTTGGTCTATGATGTTGCACTCTTCTATTTGATCCGTCGAGATGCTCGGCTGAAGGATTTCTTGCACGAAGACCCCGGGCGGGACTTGAGTCCGACCGGATCCGAGCTTGGACAGTACATCAGCCGCCGTGTTCCGATCTCTTTCTATATGATGAAACTCCAGACCTTCGAATTTATCTTCTAGCTTTCGGACGGCGGCGCAGTATCTTCCCATTGAATCACTTGAGCAATCCCATTCCTTGTTTATTTGACTGATGACTACCAGAGAATCTCCGTACACCATCAGTCTCTTGACACCCAGTGATATGGCAATGTTTAATCCGTGTATCAAAGCTTCATACTCGGCAGCATTGTTAGAGGCCGGGAATAGCAACTGGAGAGCATACTTGAGGTGCTCGCCTCCAGGTGCAGTGAAAAGAATTCCTGCTCCTGCTCCCTGCAGCTTCAGCGAGCCATCAAAATACATTCGCCATACTTCTGCGGTTTCTGGATTATCCGGCACTTGCTGTTCTGTCCACTCTGATACGAAATCGACCAGTGCTTGAGTTTTGATGGCAGTGCGAGGTCGGAACTCGATATCATGAGACCCCAACTCGCAAGCCCACTTGGCTATTCGGCCAATGGCTTCCTTGTTGTGAAGAATGTCCCCTATTGGAAAACCAGTAACTACTATGACTTTGTGGTCGTCAAAGTAGTGGCGCAGCTTGCGGGCAGTTAGAAGTACTGCATATAATAGCTTCTGAACTTGAGGATACTTTTTCTTCGATGGGCCTAGAACCTCACTGATGAAATAGACGGGATGTTGTACCGGGTAGGCATGCCCTTCTTCCACTCGCTCGACTACCAACGCAGTGCTTACCACGTGAGTCGTGCAAGAGATATATAGCAGCAAATCTTCAGCTGGTTGAATCGGCGTAGCTCGCCGGGGCGGTTTCAATACTGGCGGTGTTGTCAGGAATTTCTTCAGTGCGTCTAGAGCTTCCTGTGCCTCTGAAGTCCATTGAAACTTATCCACCTTCTTCAGCAATTTATAAAATGGTAGACCTTTTTCTCCCAGCCTGGATATGAATCTGCTCAGGGCTGCCATACATCCAGTGAGTCGCTGAATCTTCTTTTGCGATCGAGGAGCTTCCATCTTCATGATAGCTTCAATCTTATCTGGATTAGCTTCAATTCCCCGGTGGCTGACAATAAATCCGAGTAACTTTCCGGCTGGTACCCCGAAGACGCATTTCTCAGGATTGAGCTTCCATCTATATCTTCTCAGGCTATTGAAAACCAGCTGTAAATCTTCAATGAAATTTTCCGGATTCTCCGTTTTAATCACCACGTCGTCTACGTAAGCCTCCACACGCTTGCCCCAGTGATCGGCTAAGCATGTTTGAATAGCTCTCTGATAAGTCGCTCCAGCGTTTTTGAGGCCGAACGGCATGGAGGTATAACAGAAAGCACCAAACGGGGTGATGAACGCCGTTTTTTCCTCGTCTTCTTTTGCCAAACTAATCTGATGATACCCGGAATAGCAATCTAAGAAAGACAGCATCGAACATCCAGCAGTGGAATCCACCACCTGATCTATCCTCGGGAGCCCGAAGGGATCCTTCGGACAGTGTTTGTTGAGATCAGTATAGTCGACGCACATGCGCCAATCCACTTTATTCTTTTTGAGTACAAGAACAGGGTTGGCTAACCACTCGGGGTGTAATACTTCTCTAATAAATCCGGCCGCGACCAAGCGGGCTAACTCGGCACAAATGGCCTCTCTCTTGTCGGGCGTGAAACGACGCAGCTTTTGCCGGATCGGCCTCGCCTGGGGATAGACCTTCAATTTGTGCTCGGCCAGTTCTCTTGGGACTCCCGGCATATCCGCAGGTTGCCATGCGAATACGTCTCGGTTATCTTGCAGGAACTGGACGAGCGCGCTTTCCTATTTGTCACTTAAACTGGAGCTGATGATGGCCGTCTTGCGCTCATCAGCGAACCCCAGGTTGATCCGCTTGGTGTCCTCAGTCGGCCGCATAGAGGTCGTGGCCTGAGCTTCGTTTGCCGGTACGGCGAGGTCTTCTTCAGGCTTAGAGTTCGCCGGTGTAGAAGGAACCGCTGATGGCTTGGTGGTGAGGGCTGCTTGGATGGCCACTCGGAAGCATTCTGCGGCGCCTTGGAAGTCGGCGCGTACAGTTATGATTCCTTGCGGCCCTGGCATCTTCAGTATCATGTACGTATAGTGTGGGATGGCCATGAATTTGGCCAGCCCCGGCCTCCCGATGATGGCGTTGTACCCGCAGTCGAAGTTCGCCACCTCGAACCTCAGGAACTCGGTTCTGTAGTTATCCGGAGTCCCGAAGGTGACCGACATGTAGATGTGGCCCAGCGGGTACTCCCCTTCCGTCGGCACGATGCCGAAGAAAGGAGTGTCTGACTCGTGGAGCTCTTTGAGGTGAACTCCCAAGCCTTGGAGCGTATGGGGGAAGGTGACGTTGATGCTGCTCCCCCCGTCCACTAGCACCTTCTTCACCCGGCTCTCTCGGATCACCGGATCGACGAGGAGCGGATATTTGCCCGGGTGGTCGAAGTTGAGCCATTGATCCTCCCGAGTGAACGTGATTGGGTGCTCCGACCACCGGTACGGAGCGGGAGGGCCGGTGGTCGCCACCAGTATCTGGCGATCGTTGAGCTTTTGTTGTCTCTTGTTCTCCTGCGACCCATGTCCACCGAAGATGACGTTGACCTCCCTGTCAACGCGCGGGAATGCTCCTCCTCCCCCCTCCTCCGGCTGATGGGGCTGTCGTGGTTCATCTGGTCCTCCCCTCGGCGGAGGAGGTGGTAGAGGTTGGAAAGGTCGGCCATGCCCGACGGAGTGCTTGAAATCCCGGCAGTTGCGGAGAGTGTGGCGCATATCCTTGTGGTACGGGCACTGGGCGTCGAGGATGTCGTCCAGCGTGCGTTCGCCTCCACGAGGTCCTCCTCGGGCGCGAGAAGCGGGTGGTCCGGCAGCGTGTACTTCTTCGCGAGGCCTCTTCTCCCAGCGCTTGTCGGGCGGCTGGTTCGCGTCGCGTCGTGGCGCCGCCGGTGCGGGCTTTGCTCCTCCGATGAGGTCCTGGGCCCGCTCGTCAGCGGTGATGTAGAGGTCGGCTTCCCGGAACAGCTCCTCGGAGGTAGTCGGCGCCTTTTGCAGTATGGCTCGGACGAAAGCCGAGTCGTTAGATCCTCTGTAGAAGTCCTCGATCACGGCCGCCTCCGTGACCTCGGGGATGCGGTTTCTCATGGTCTGGAACCTTTTAAGGTATGACCGGAGAGTCTCATCCCCCCGGCGCTTGATGGATTTGAGGTCCCATGGTTGCGCTGGCTTGTCGGAGAGAGACTGGAAGTTGGCGGTGAAACGTCGACTGAAGTCTCCCCAGTCGTCGATGCAGTGTCGGGGTAGATGTCGTAGCCACTGTAGCGCGTCTTGCCCGAGGACGATGGGCAGATACGCAGTCATGACGTCCTCGGATGCCCCGGCAGCCCGAGCAGCGGTGGTGTAGACGGCCAACCAGCCCCCTGGATCCTGCTTAGGTTCATATTTGTCGACATTGGATACCTTGAAGTTGGGAGGCCATTGGATGGCCCTAAGGCGCGGAGTAAGGGCAGATACTCCGCACGTGTCCTCCTGTCGTCGAGGATGTCGTCTGTCCCGGGGAGGGGAGTGGCGGTGGTGGTTCCTCGACCGTCCCCGGGTGGTTCCACCAGTTGAAGCTGTTGCCGACTCAGTTCGGGTGGCCTGGCTTTGAGTCGGGAAGCCATGATCTCGGTCATACTCCTCCCGACGGCGAATTTCGTTCTCGTGCCGCCGTTCGCGCGAAGCATTGATAGAGCTCCGCGCGTCTCGGCGACTGTTGATGGCGTGTCGCAGATCGTTCGGCGGGTGAGCGAGCGGTAGAAGATGGTTGGCTGCCTGAGTGAACAGGCGCCGGTATCCCTCGGCGTCGGGGGTCCGAGGAAGTCCGTCAGCTATCCGGGCTAGAACGCCTCCGACCTCGCTCGGCGTGTTCATAGCTCGGGCGAAGTCAGGGTTCAAGTTACGCCCGAAGAGCGGATTCTCGCGTCGTTGCCTTGCATCTTGTTCGGCTTGCTCCTGAGTCCGACGGCGATCACGTCGTCGGGAGTTCCTTCGTTCCCTGAAGACGCGTTCTTCCGGAGTTTCTCCTATCTCTGAGACCTCGTCTCGCGAGACAGGCTGCTCCGGATCCCGTTCTCCAGCTGCGTGATGTCGTCGAACGTTTCTGCGTCGGTTCCTTCGTCGGCGGGATTCTCGCTGAGGCGGTTCTTCTCCGGGCGCGGTCGGTTCATCGTCGGAGACGGCGGGCGACTCTGCCCTCCCGATGAAGAGGACGTCGGGGTAGAACGGTATTGCTGCCGCGGCGACTTTCTTTCCGTTCTCCTTTGAGGTCGGAGGAACGGGAAGAACGACCGGCCTCTCCCTGATCTCCTTCCTTCTCATGATCTGTGTCCATTCTTTCGTCGGGGAAGTAGACAGCGGAGTCTTCCGGGTCAGCGAGCTTCTAGCTCCAGCCTCCCTGGAGACGATCTTGTTCCAAAGAGCCGGAGGTAGCGTCTTTCCAGCATTTTCGGAGTTTGTTGGAGGAGACTTCTGTTCCGGCAGATCCGCGAGGCGGTGTAGGATTCCTTCTTCGTCCGCCACGGATGAGATTGTCCCGAAGCAGAATATGGATCCGGGACGCATGGTGATCTTGCTGTGGAAGGTGACGGCCATTGAGCTAGCTTGGATCGTCGACACACCCCCTACCTGGCGCGCCAGCTGTCGGTGTTTTGGGTCTGACCGCACACCCGGGGTTGCCCCTCAAGGTGTTTTTAGGAGTAGGACGGTGTCGACGACTGTAGCAAAATGGTTCGTGCCGATCGCACGAGGGACAATGGACAAGATTTACAGGTTCGGGCCGCTTAGAAGTGCGTAATACCCTACGTCCTGGTGAGTATATGAGCATGGTTACAAGAGGATTCTCTGGGTAGAGGGCGCAGAGAGTTTTTGTGGGTGGCTAAGTAGAACAGAGTCGATCGTTCTGAAGGGGTGCCCCCTAGGCCTTATATACTCGACCGTGGGGCAGTACATGTGATATGATAACAACAAGTAGCTAAAAGATAGTGAACCTCTTGAGTTTATCCCTACGTAACCCTTGCCGACTTATCCTCACATGGCTGCGCTGCATGGGGGCTTCAGCGCGGGAAAGTCGGGTCTTTGTTGTGATTCATTCGTTCGACGTTGTGGGCCGTCCGGGTCTCACGTCTTCTCTTCTTTGTTGGTGGTCTTTCCCTAGGCCCACGAAAGAATGACCTTACGAATTATTGGGCCCTCGGGCCTTTCGTGAGGCCTTTTACTTCTTTAGTGGACCCAGGGGATATCTATCCCCCACACTGGTGGTCTCTCAAAAAGTGATGCCGGATGTCTATGTGCTTTGTGCGGCTATGTTCAACAGGATTATCCGCCATGCGGATAGCACTCTCATTATCACATAGGAGTGGGACTTTGCTCAAATTGTAGCCAAAGTCCCTGAGGGTTTGCCTCATCCAAAGTAGTTGCGCGCAACATTGTCCTGCGGCAACATACTCGGCCTCAACGGTGGATAGGGCAACGGAGGTTTGTTTCTTAGAACTCCATGACACCAGGGACCTTCCTAAGAATTGGCACGTCCCCGATGTACTCTTCCTATCGACCTTACATCCAGCATAATCGGAGTCTGAATATCCAATCAAGTCAAAGGTAGACCCCTTTGGATACCAGATCCCGAAACAAGGCGTAGCGACTAAATATCTAAGAATTCGCTTCACAGCCACTAAGTGACACTCCTTAGGATCGGATTGAAATCTGGCACACATGCATACGCTAAGCATAATATCCGGTCTACTAGCACATAAATAAAGTAAAGACCCTATCATAGACCGGTATGCTTTTTGACCAACAGACTTACCTCCTTTGTTGAGGTCGGTGTGTCTGTCGGTTCCCATCGGAGTCTTTGCGGGCTTAGCGTCCTTCATCCCAAACCTCTTGATCAAATCTTGTGTGTACTTCGTTTGGGAGATGAAGGTTCCATCCTTGAGTTGCCTCACTTGGAACCCAAGGAAGTAGCTTAACTCGCCCATCATCGACATCTCGAATTTCTGAGACATCACCCTACTAAACTCTTCACAAGACTTTTGGTTAGTAGAACCAAATATTATGTCATCAACATAAATTTGGCACACAAAAAGATCACCGTCACAAGTCTTAGTAAAAAGAGTTGGATCGGCTTTCCCAACCTTGAAAGCATTAGCAATTAAAAAGTCTCTAAGGCATTCATACCATGCTCTTGGGGCTTGCTTAAGTCCATAGAGCGCCTTAGAGAGCTTACACACGTGGTCGGGGTACCATTCATCCTCGAAGCCAGGGGGTTGCTCCACGTACACCTCCTCCTTGATTGGCCCGTTGAGGAAAGCGCTCTTCACATCCATTTGGAACAACCTGAAGGAATGGTGAGCGGCATATGCTAGCAAGATGTGAATGGACTCTAGCCTAGCCACAGGAGCGAAAGTCTCCTCAAAGTCCAAACCTGCGACTTGGGCATAACCTTTTGCCACAAGTCATGCCTTGTTCCTTGTCACCACCCCGTGCTCGTCTTGTTTGTTGCGGAACACCCACTTGGTTCCCACAACATTTTGCTTGGGATGAGGCACCAGTGTCCAAACTTCATTTCTTTTGAAGTTGTTGAGCTCCTCCTGCATGGCCAACACCTAGTCCGGATCTAGCAAGGCCTCTTCTACCCTGAAAGGCTCAATAGAAGAGACAAAAGAGTAATGCTCACAAAAATTAACTAACTGAGATCGAGTAGTTACTCCCTTGCTAATATCACCCAAAATTTGGTCGACGGGATGATCCCTTTGAATCGTTGCTCGAACTTGGGTTGGAGGTGCCGGTTGTGCTTCTTCCTTCATTACATGATCATCTTGTGCTCCCCCTTGATCACACGCCTCTTGTTCATCATCTTGAGTTGGGGGTTGCACCATTGTTGAGGAAGAAGGTTGATCTTGCTCATCTCGTTCCTGTGGCCGCACATCTCCAATCGCCATGGTGCGTATTGCGGTCGTTGGAACTTCTTCTTCATCTACATCATCAAAATCAACAACTTGCTCTCTTGGAGAGTCATTAGTCTCATCAAATACAACGTCGCTAGAGACTTCAACCAAACCCGATGATTTGTTGAAGACTCTATACGCCTTTGTATTTGAGTCATAACCTAACAAAAACCCTTCTACGGCTTTGGGAGCAAATTTGGAATTCCTACCCTTCTTCACTAGAATGTAGCATTTACTCCCAAAAACTCGAAAATACGAAACATTGGGTTTGTTACCGGTTAGTAGCTCATACGACGTCTTCTTGAGGAGGCGATGAAGGTAGACCCTGTTGATGGCGTGGCAAGCCGTGTTCACGGCTTCCGACCAAAAGCGCTCGGGGGTCTTAAACTCTCCAAGCATCGTCCTCGCCATGTCTATAAGCGTCCTGTTCTTCCTCTCTACCACACCATTTTGCTGTGGTGTGTAGGGAGCGGAGAACTCGTGCTTCCCTTCCTCCTCAAGGTACTCCTCCACTTGAAGGTTCTTGAACTCGGACCCATTGTCGCTCCTTATCTTTTTCACCTTGAGCTCAAACTCGTTTTGAGCTCTCCTTAGGAAGCGTTTGAGGGTCCCTTGGGTTTCAGATTTATCCTGCAAAAAGAATACCCAAGTGAAGCGGGAAAAGTCATCAACTATAACAAGACCATACTTACTTCCTCCTATACTTAGATAGGCGACGGGTCCGAAGAGGTCCATGT
Source organism: Zea mays (assembly GCF_902167145.1). Taxonomy (NCBI): domain Eukaryota; kingdom Viridiplantae; phylum Streptophyta; class Magnoliopsida; order Poales; family Poaceae; genus Zea; species Zea mays. Next base: position 82,912,202 of record NC_050101.1, read on the forward strand.
GAAGCATCTCCAAAGGTCTTGATGTGGTCATCACATTTTTGGTGTGATGTGCTCCTCCCACTTGTTTACCTGCTTGACAAGCTGCACAAGGTCTATCTTTTTCGAATTGCACATTAGTTAAACCTATCACGTGTTCTCCCTTTAGAAGCTTGTGAAGGTTCTTCATCCCCACATGTGCTAAGCGGCGATGCCACAGCCAGCCCATGCTAGTCTTAGCAATTAAGCATGCATCTAGACCGGCCTCCTCTTTTGCAAAATCAACTAAGTAAAGTTTGCCGTCTAATACACCCTTAAAAGCTAGTGAACCATCACTTCTTCTAAAGACATACACATCTACATTTGTGAATAGACAATTATATCCCATATTGCATAGTTGACTAACAGATAACAAATTATATCCAAGAGACTCAACTAAAAACACATTAGATATAGAGTGCTCGGATGAAATAGCAATTTTACCTAACCCTTTTACCTTGCCTTGATTCCCATCACCGAATATTATTGAATCTTGGGAATCCTTGTTTTTGACGTAGGAGGTGAACATCTTCTTCTCCCCCGTCATATGGTTTGTGCATCCGCTGTCGATAATCCAGCTTGAACCCCCGGATGCATAAACATGCAAGGCAAATTTAGGCTTGGGTTTTAGGTACCCAACTCTTGTTGGGTCCTACAAGGTTAGTCACAATGGTTTTAGGGACCCAAATGCAAGTTTTATCTCCCTTGCATCTTGCCCCTAATTTTCTAGCAATTACCTTCCTATCCTTTCTACAAATGGCAAATGAAGCATTGCAAGCATGATATATTGCAGAAGGTTCATTAATTTTCCTAGGAACATTAACACCATTTCTCCTAGGCATGTAATTAATAGCATTTCTCCTAGCTACATTTCTACCATGCATATAGGAAGAACTAGAAGCAAACATAGCATATGAATCATAAACATGTGAATCAAAAGCATCATAACTTCTATTTGCATGTCTCCTATCATGATACATAAAAGCATGGTTCCTTTTAGCACTACTAGCCATAGGGGCCTTCCCTTTCTCCTTGGCGGGGATGGGAGCCTTATGGCTTGTTAAGTCCTTGGCTTCCCTCTTGAAACCAAGTCCATCCTTAATTGAGGGGTGTCTACCAATCGTGTAGGCATCCCTTGCAAATTTTAACTTATCAAATTCGCTTTTGCTAGTCTTAAGTTGGGCATTAAGACTAGCTACTTCATCATTCAATTTAGAAATTGTAACAAGGTGTTCACTACAAGCATCAATGTCAAAATCTTTACACCTATTGCAAATCGTAACATGTTCTACACAAGAGTTAGATTTACTAGCTATCTCTAACTTAGCATTCAAATCATCATTTATGCTCCTTAAGCTAGAAATTGTCTCATGGCAAGAAGATAGTTCACAAGAAAGCATTTCATTTCTTTTAACTTCTAAAGCATGAGATTTTTGTGCCTCTACAAATTTGTCACGCTCTTCATATAAAAGGTCCTCTTGTTTCTCTAAAAGTCTATCCTTTTCATTCAAGACATCAATCAATTCACTGATCTTATCTATTTTAGTTCTATTCAATCCCTTGAACAAACTAGAGTAATCTATTTCTTCATCACTAGACTCATCATCACTAGAAGAATCATAAGTGCTAGTGTTACGAGCGCTTACCTTCTTTTCCCTTGCCATGAGGCAAGTGTGATGCTCGTTGGGGAAGAGGGATGACTTGTTGAAGGCAGTGGCGGCGAGTCCTTCATTGTCGGAGTCGGATGACGAACAATCTGAGTTCCACTCCTTGCCAAGATGTGCCTCGCCTTTTGCCTTCTTATAGTTCTTCTTCTTCTCCCTCATGTTCCCTTGTTCCTGGTCACTATCATTGTCGGGACAGTTAGCAATAAAATGACCAACCTTACCACATTTGAAGCATGAGCGCTTCCCCTTTGTCTTGGTCTTGCTTGGCTGCCCCTTGCGACCCTTTAGCGCCGTCTTGAAGCGTTTGATGATGAGGGCCATCTCTTTATCATTGAGCCCGGCCGCCTCGACTTGCGCCACCTTGCTAGGTAGCGCCTCCTTGCTCCTCGTTGCCTTGAGAGCAATGGGTTGAGGTTCATGGATTGGACCGTTCAACGCGTCGTCGACATATCTCGCCTCCTTGATCATCATTCGCCCGCTTACAAATTTCCCAAGAACTTCTTCGGGCGACATCTTGGTGTACCTAGGATTTTGACGGATATTGTTCACCAAATGTGGATCAAGTACAGTAAAGAACCTTAGCATTAGACGAACGACGTCGTGGTCCGTCCATCGTGTGCTTCCGTAGCTCCTTATCTTGTTGATGAGGGTCTTGAGCCGGTTGTATGTTTGGGTTGGCTCCTCTCCCCTGATCATTGCGAATCTTCCAAGCTCGCCCTCCACCAACTCCATTTTGGTGTGTAAGGTGACGTTGTTCCCCTCATGTGAGATCCTGAGGGTGTCCCAGATCTGCTTGGCATTGTCCAAGCCGCTCACCTTATGATACTCGTTCCTGCACAAAGAGGCTAACAACACAGTAGTAGCTTGTGCATTTCTATGAATCTGTTCATTGATAAACATGGGACTATCCGAGCTATCAAATTTCATTCCACTTTCCACAATCTCCCATATGCTCGAATGGAGAGAGAACAGGTGACTACGCATTTTGTGGCTCCAAAATGCGTAGTCCTCTCCATCAAAGTGAGGAGGTTTGCCAAGTGGAATGGAGAGCAAATGAGCATTTGTACTTTGCGGAATACGAGAGTAGTCAAAAGAAAAGTTCGAATTAACCAGTTTCCTTCTCTCGTAGTCGTTGTCGTCGTTGTCCTTTTGGGAAGAGGTGGACTCGTCGCTGTCGTCGTAGTAGACGATCTCCTTGATGCACCTTGTCTTCTTCTTCTTCCCATCCTTTCGTTTGTGGCCCAAGCCCGAATCGGTAGGCTTGTCATCCTTCGGCTCGTTGACAAAGGACTCCTTCTCCTTATCATTGATCACGATTCCCTTCCCCTTAGGATCCATCTCTTCGGGCGGTTAGTCCCTTTCTTGAAGAGAACAGCTCTGATACCAATTGAGAGCACCTAGAGGGGGGGGGGGGGGTGAATAGGTGATCCTGAATAACTTAAACTTAATGCCACAAAAACTTGATTAAGCGTTAGCACAGTATTGCCAAGTGGCTAGAGAAGAGTCTTAGCGAAACACAATAACCAAAAGAGAATCAACACAGGTAGACACAGTGGTTTATCCCGTGGTTCGGCCAAGTACAACACTTGCCTACTTCCACGTTGTGGCGTCCCAACGGACGAGGGTTGCAATCAACCCCTCTCAAGTGGTCCAAAGACCCACTTGAATACCATGGTGTTTGCTTTTCTTTTCTATATCCCGTTCACGAGGAATCTCCACAACTTGGAGTCTCTCGCACTTACAAAGATGTTCACAAAGAAGCACGGAGTAAGGGAGGGATCAGCAACTCACACAAGACACAAAGATCACAACAAATACGCACACACAAGACCCAGACTTAAGCTCAAGAGACTAGCACACTAGAACGGAGCTCAAATCACTAGAATGTCGAACAAGTGCGCAAGAATGGAGTGTGAGTGATCAAGAGTGCTCAAGGAATGCTTAGTTAACTCCTCCATGCGCCTAGGGGTCCCTTTTATAGCCCCAAGGCAGCTAGGAGCCGTTGAGAGCAATCCTGGAAGGCAATTCTTGCCTTCTGTCGCCTGGAGCACCGGTGTGGCGGAACCACCCGAATTATTCCAGCTTAAGTGCCTAAGTCACGCCTCAGGGGCCGTAACACACTTAAATCAGAATAACCCGTCAGTCCCTCAGATCTAGTCTGATAGAGCCACTTAACCAGGATCAAATTCCACAATCTCACTCGAAGGTGAGTCACAGAAGAAATACAATAAAACAGGAAACCTCAAATTAAGTACTGAATTATTACATAGATCGGAGTTTTTGAGTAGCGAATAAGAGTTCACAAAATAAAGTGCAGCGGATAATCGATGTCGTCGGTAATGAGGAAATGGGCAAGGCCTAGCCCACTACTCCTCATGCTCCTCTCCTGCCGGAGCCACGTCCCACTTGACCGTCCAACCCGGTGGCAGGGTGGTAGGCCAAGTCACACCATCAACCAATTCCTGCATGGTACCTGCAAAAATTGTGCCACAAGCAAGGCTGAGTATACTAATACTCAGCTAGACTTAACCGGTGTGAGGAGTCTACTCCTCTACCTCTAGACTATGCAGCTGTTTGGCTGAGGGGTTTAGTTTGCCAAAAGCACTAGCTGTTTCTAAATTCAATTTTTAGCTTTTCAAATTCTACCGTCATTAACTTTAGCTAGATTTGCTCCTTCCAAGCATTCATGGTAACAATCAATTAGTTCAATCAACAAGTTATCTCATATAACCACATTTCACTTCTTACTCGATGCAGTACAAGGAATCAAGCAGTCTCATTAGCTGCGAGAAGCAGACGATTCGAATCGAGTTTTAAACCTTGCAAGGTAAACCTAAACACACGGCACGTCAGGGTACTCCGACCCCACACATGACAACCGTCCCCATCGATTCCCCGTTCGCGTCCAGGCCTCACCGCCTTGGCATACAATGCTCCACTGACCCCGGCTGCCGCCGTGCAGTGACCGCACTTGTACCCACCATAGCTAGCATGGGAGACCCAGTCTCAGGTCGCATGAGGGATAAAGTTCGCGCCCGGCTTCACTCAGGTACTAGGTTTACCGGTTACCATTTTTCCCGGCATGTGCTTAGTACGTTCAAAAGCTTGACTCAGGTATCCACACATTAATCCTTAATTCATTTTTCCCGTCTTATGGACAAGGCATCCTCCCTGGATCCAAGCCCATAGACCAACATAGATCCCGTTATCAAGATGAATACAATCAATTCCTGACCTCGCGCGAGTGCTAGAAAAATCACTCGACTTCTACCGAGATCCTGATTAGCAAGCAGCTACTCGACCTAGCATACTAGTATTCATCTCAAAAAGGAATCCTAAGTTCATGCAACTAGAGGTTTCAAGCAACTCCTACACTTAAGTGCACATTGCAATCCTACAAGCATTAAGTGTAGTAAAGTAGCATATAAAAACATGGTTATGCATAAAACCGGGGCTTGCCTTCAATTGCTGGGGCTGCAGGGAGATCCTCAATAGCAGCCTCTGAAGCCTGCTCCTGGTCCTCCTCTTGGATAGGTCCTTGCTCGGGAATAAGCACGTACTCTCCGTCGGCAAGATTACAATCTAATGAATGCAATGCGTAAGATATATGCATGATATGATATGTGCTTTTAGAAATTACAACTTTTAAAGGTGTATGATCCTTTTGAGTTCAAACAAGTTAACTTTACTTATGTAAAACCCTTTTAGTGGTATACTTGGTAAGTTGGGTTAGACTTAGCTAAGGTAAGTGGTAGGTTTATTTTTGGGGTTCCACTGAATTCCTTTTAAGTCTTAGGGAGAATTGATAAGTTCTCAAGTTAGGTTTATTGGGATGAGGTTTATTCCTTCTTTCCTTTTCTTTTATTCCCTTAAGGGTTTTGGAGTGGGTTTGAACTACAAGTTGCTTTTATAAAATTCCAAAAATTCCTCAAAAATTACAGTGGCTTGTTACTGGTGGGTGGTGCTCTGTCTTAAAATTTGGGGATCAGAAGGTGAATAGTTTTCTCTGGACAAAATTATTAAACTCTAGGGCAGAAGGGGTGCTTTGAACTACAACTATTATTTAACAGTAGGTAATTCTCTAAAACTTATTTTTGCTGGCTTATAGGTGTTACAACATGACTTGATACAAATTTCTAACCATTACTACCTTTTAATTATTTTTCTATGGTTTTCTCAAGTTTCTAACCAAATGGGTGCTTTCTACTACCACTATATTTGAAAAATATCAAGCAACAGAGTTCTTATTTTTCATAGTTAGTATTTTGTGCAAGAGCAATCATTCTGAAGTTTGGCCTCTTTTTGCTTAAGGGAAGGGGTGGTTTGCATTATTTGAATTAAATGGCCTTTCTCATAAATTACTAGCAAAAGGTATGGGTTTACTTCTTTTTCATGAGTTTGCATTTTTCTCTGGTGGTTTGTCTCATCATGGACTTAGCAAATTTTTGGTTGCCCATTATCACATTAAAAGGGGTTGTTTATGATTTATTGGAAAAATGCCTTATTATCACTCTGTATTTATTTCCCCTACTTAAAAAGTTGGGCTGGGGTGTTCTGTATTTTTGTAGTGGGGCTCTGGTGGTTGTAAGTTCACTGGATTTTTATTAATCATTTAGGTTATAGTTTTGTAATTCTAATAATTGATTTTCAGTCCATATAAGGCTAAACAAATCATCTTAATTTAAAACTGGTTCAAATTAATGGTCTCTGTATTTTTCCTAGGTTCTCTGGTGCATAAGTAAACTAGGAAAAATATTATTAATCACTGTTCATTAATTCCTAATGTCTTTCTGATTTTTTCTAAGTTTTGGACAAAATAGCTTTAAATGGATAACTACATCATATTTTTTTCAATGCTGGGGTTCCTACTATTTTTAAACAGTGTCTAAATGAGGTTTAAACATCTACAAATTTTCTTAAGCTCAACACAAAAGAAAAACTAATTTTTCTTATTTAAACAAGGTTTAGTAGGTTTCTGTTTTTAATTTTAAACTTTAAAATTTAGAACAGAAAGTATGGGGTTCACTATTTTTAAATGATAGGTCATAATATTCCAGAGCTAGCAAAATTGGTTTGACAACTTTCGATTAATATTTCATCAAGTTATGGATTTTCTAAGTTCTCTGGTCATTTTAAAAAGAATAACAGAATTGATTAAATGGAAATCCACTTTGCATTGGGGTCCCTGGCGATTTTCTAAGTTTTCTTCGCGAATCAGTCCTTAGGTTACTATTCACATGAGTCACTGGCATTACAGAAAACCCCTCGGGTTCTACAAATCCTAACCCGAGGTCCTTCTTCTACCTTAAACAGTAGCCGCGGCGAAGAAAAGGGCGGAGGGGTTTACCGGCGGCGAGACTGTTCCGGTGAAGTGGTCGAGGATGAAGGGGAGGTCGCGGGGATCACAACGGTGTGCGGAACGCCGTTGGAGATGGCCGGAGTCGGTCGGTCCACGCGCGCAGGCGGGGATGCTCGTCGGCGGCGCGGAGACCGGCCTGGTCATGGCGAGGTAGTTCAATCAAATGGGTCAGGGAGGTCCACGGGATGCCAGAGAAGTTATGAGCGAAAGGAATTGGGCGGAGACTCACTGGATAGCTCGGTCCACGCGCGGCGGCGGAAGACCGAAGTCCGGTGAGGTCGATCTCGGGCCTCCGGTGAAGTCCGGTCGGGTCCGAGGGCTTGGCGAGCTTCACGGTCTACTGGCGGAGCTAGCCGAAGCACTGGCCTGCCCAGAGGATGGCTGGAGGGGGCTGGCCACGGTGGCCGAAGCTTCTGGCGGCAATGGCGGGCGGAAATGAGCTTGCCGGAGCTAAAGGAAAGCGGCTGGCCGGTGAGGGTGAGTGCGGGGCGAAGTGGGGCGCGCCTGGGAGGGCTTTATAGGCACGGCGCGGTGCACGGGCGGTCGTGGACAGGCGAGTGCGCGCGGGCGTGCACTGGGAGGCGCGGTGCGCGAACGGGCGTGAACCAGGGGTGTCAGCCGCGGTCGAACACGTGTTCCCGTTGCCTCTGCCCCTGTTCAAGCGCCGATTGGGAGCAAATCTTCGCAAATTTGGGCAAGATCACTGCAAGGGATTTGTTCACCAGACCAAGCTTTGTCTTTTGTGTATGGACGACGTGCAGTTTTAGGCTAGGGACAGGGAGTTGTAGCGTCACCAAGGTGCCAGTGTCAGAATGCCTGGTCCCGAGGTTAAGCTGCGCCAAAACCGTGCCAAATGGATTTGGTTTGAGTTCAAACTTTCCCAGAATGTGTTCAAGGTAATTTGGCACGACTTTGATATTTGGATCTTCTGGCTTTGAGTTTTGAAAAATAGAGAACACAGAGGATCTTTGAGAAGAGGTCTGAAATCCAGAAATTCAGAAATCTGAATTTCCCTAAGGATTCATTGATCAAGGGCTGATTTGGGAATTTATTTGAGTTATTTTAACTAAGCCTTCTCAATCTTTCTTGTTGCTTAATAAATATACTTTAACTTATATAATTGGCTCAACTCAAAATTTTAAACTTTTCATCCCCTTTTTCATATTTTCTTGAATTTTGTTCATGGGGCTTACTTAGGGTTTGAATTAGGGTTGCACATTCTTATCTTTCAAAAGTCTCAATTGTTTTGATCATGACACTTTTAAGTATATACATTTGGTGAATTCTTTCTTACTTAAGTTATTTTGATGCTCATGCTTACTTTGGTTCACATAAAATAATGGCTCTTAGGTTTGGCATTTGAGAGAAACCCTAGGTGACACTGGGGTGTCACAACCGGACAGTCCGGTGCACCACCGGACACTGTCCAGTGCGGATTTCTTTCCTTCTCTGGCGAAGCCGACCGTTGGCGCCTTGGAGCCGTTGGCGCACCGGACATTGTCCGGTGCACACCGGACAGTCCGGTGCCCCCTCCCGACCATTGGCTTGGCCACGTGTCTCGCGCGGATCGCGCAGCCGACCTTTGGCCCGGCCGACCGTTGGCTCACCGGACAATCTGGTGAATTATAGCCGTACGCCGTTAATTTATTCCCGAGAGCGGCAAGTTCGCCTGAGCCAGCCGGGCACACCGGACACTGTCCGTTGCACCACCGGACAGTCCGGTGCACCCAGACAGAGCTGGCTTTGGTTGAACAAGGTCATCTCTTCTCCAATTCGATTTCTCCTGTTTCCAGCACTTAGACACAATATATTAGTCACTAAAACAATGTACTAAGTCTGAGAAACATACCTTTATACTTGATTTGTACTTTGTCCACCATTTGACACTTAGACACTTGTGTTGGACACTAAATCACCAAAACACTTAGAAATGGCCCAAGGGCACATTTCCCTTTCAATAATAGGAGTGCAACTTTGCTTAAGTAACTAAGCCTTGATCACATACAAAGTTTGGAGTAAAATGAGCTCAAAGTTGAACTATCAGTTGCACTGATAACTGAATTAAGGTTACCAGTAACTTTGGCAGGACTTTGAGGTCGAATTGGAGTGAGATCTAGTGATCAATTGAGTATAGTTACTATAGCAAGATTGTAGCTTGATTATACGGCTACAATTGTGTTACAGAGAGGTTAACACATTCTCACACAAAAATCTGAGATTAGGGCACTACAAACCGTGCTGTCAGATGCTCTGAATGACCCCCTGATGGTACAGTGCTAGAAATATCTTTGGTGCAGAGCACCTCACTGCCGGCGACCTTGCGTTTAGATTTGCGCCAACGCCGCGATTCACGCTCCGTTAAGCGCAGATAACAATCCCCGGGTAAAAAGATCTCGTTGTGGATGAACTTGAGGCACAGTGAACGCTCTGTCGCTTATCCGGTTACCGACGACGTGCCCGCACGACCCTCACCGTCGTATCGCTGTTCCTCGCGGTCATGACACGCCTTCAGCCATCTCACCACGTCGCAATTAATCACAATACATAGCCCATTGGTCGCCCAAGAACTTTCCATGGTAACATCCACGAATTGCTTGCGCCAGTAACCTCTTCCCTCTCCGGCCGCCACCACGCCATCTCCAATTCACGGGCCACCGCTCTCGAATCCTATAAATTGAGCGTTCCATCAGCTCCACTAGGTATTCAGGCATCCAACACACCCACTTGTGTCTCGGATTGTTCACCAGTGAGCTCCAATTTGGGATTTCCCCCAAATCGGTCAAAAACACTGTGTGTGAGCTCGTCGTGGTCAGCGATCCACATGTCCATTCATGCCCCCTATTCACTCGTTTCAGTACCCTGATGTGCTTTTGATGCTCCCTGACCCGGTCGATTAAGCTAGAACCCATAGGATCACCAGGAACACTTTAAGTTGTCCGTTGATCACACTGTCACCATGGGCTGAGAGATTGGGGCCTAGAACCTTGAAATTGGTCGAGGGGAAATGGTCGTTCGGGTTTGAATTGGGTGTCAACCAAAGGAAAGGGCTAGCCATTGCCTATTCCGGCCAGTACGAGCTCGCCGGAGCTCGGTCTGTCGCCGTTCACCGTCGGGGATCACGGGTTGTGAAGGAATAGAAGTGCGAGGGTCTCGGTGCAATTGTCAGTGACTCATAGAAATACCGCTACAGCCTCTGTTTAGATTATTTAAATCGCCAGGGACCTTTGCGCAAAGTCATCAGTGCGGGCGTGCGCGCGGGGGCATTTCACCTATCGTGGGCCGTCTCGGGCTGAATTGAGCCCAGTACTATTGACTTTTTCTCTTATTCTTTTTCTGCCAGACTTTGGAAATCCATAGAAAATTCTAGAAAAATGCTAAAAATGTGAGACCAATTTTGCTGTACTACTAAATTTCTATGGTATTTAATAAAAATGGTTCCAAGATTTTTAGTCCAAACTAGGAATTATGAAGTATCTAAAATAACCAAAACCTAGTCTCTTGGAATTTTAGGATATATTTGAAGACTCCAAAAATCACCAAACTTTTTGGATAAGCCTAATATGGTATTTAGAACCCATGAGTGAAGTTAGACATGATTTGGACAATGTTTGATACCTAAACCCAAAACCCTAATCATCTAAGTAGTGTCTGCCCTATGAAATAAAATACTGACTCCAAAAACCCTAGTTCCTTGGAGTACCGTGAAGGAAAGTTGTATTCAAGATACAACTTGATAAACCTTTTCTATTATAGTATTTTCATAAGCATTACATGAGCATTCATGGTTATATATGATTATATATAGAGAACGAGGAAGAAGTAGTGGTTGAAGAAGGAGTTGCACCACCACCACCTGAAGACCCACCTGTAGGGAAATGCTTTTATTTTGATATTTGTGGAGCAGAGCCCGACTCTCCTATAACACAAGGCAAGCCCAGGTGCATTTGCCACCTCCTTGCTATTTTGAAATCTTTCTCACTTGCTTGATGCATTAAATAATAGTAGTTGTGTGCTAAATAATTGATGCATTTCCTTCCTTGGAAAATTGATTACCTTTCCTTGATCACTTGTTTTATGAAAAGGTTTTTCTCGTGCTTAGTCTTGCTCTAGAAAAACAAAATGTTTTGTTTTGACAAAAGATGATGCTTCAAGTGGGATGGGATGTTTTCAAAAATAAAACTTGATGGTGGATCCATCATGGCTGTGATGGGTTCAACATCGGAAAAGATGTACCTCTGACGGGTACCAAACTTTGGGTTTAAAATGATAAAGCTGAGACCGGGCGGGTGACTTGCATGAGAAGAGAGTCTCGGTGTAGTGTCTCCGTCTATGTCGATTAAGGACCGTGTCGATGTAGGCTTGATGATTGATGACCTTTTAACTGGTCACATGCCTCATCATGGGTAATCTTTGCCTCGGGCAGACTAATACCAGAATAAGACAACACACAATGGGAGTGGAAAGATGGCAAAAGTAGCGTGTACCCTCCGTGGCAAGAGGCTGGACGGTGGTGTATCTGTGCTCTCGGTTGGCGTGAACCTGATCTGGTCTTAAGAACCCCAGTGGCGAGTTGACATATGCAAGGGTTAAGTGCTACATATGTCGTGTGATTGGAGATCCCCAGCTAGGTATTAATCGATTCGGATCGCCGTTACTTCTCGGACATGAAGACTTGGTCACTGACCTACACGTAGCATTCCAGTGAACTTAAAGGGATGATAAAAGATGGCTAGTATAGGCCAAGTGCTTGAACTAGGGTAGAAAGAACTCTAGTGACAGGTAATGACTTAACTTGCTAATAAAACTGGATTTTTAAGGATCCACTATTAGTAAGCATTTTTGCAAATAGAGTCTTGATTCTTGATTAAGCCTTACCTTGACTCCCTCCAAGCTAGCATATCCTTGAGAGTCTTTTATTTTGACGGGTAAGACTTGCGAAAGTACAGTTCGTACTCAGGGTTTTCAAACCCATGTTGTTGTAGGTGAGGAAGCAGCAAACTTTTGTTGCTTTTGCTCTAAGGTGGTGCCAAAGGAAGAATCTCAAGAGTGAAGCCTCGGGAGGATGTTGTCCTCCTTTTAAAAACATTATACTTTTAAGCGGGAGGGGTTTTTGCCTCCCGAGTTTGTAATAATAATACTCCTGCACTCATATACCGCTGGTCTGTAATAATATCACTCTTTCTATACTTTAATGTAAATTAAGTTACTATAATTGCTTCCGCTTATTCATTCCTCCGATGTGTTGTAATATCTACGTGACGGGTGAAACGCTCTTGGGAAAGGTAAAGGATACAGATACCGAACTTGTCGAGTAATCAGGTGCATCTACAGGGTTGTCTGAGGTCTGCTGGTCAAAAACAACTGTAGGTGGGCCTAATGACTTGGGAGGTTCTGCCACAGCTGGTATCGGAGCGAAGCCCATCTCTTCAGATATTATGAGGCATTTCAAAAAGAATTTTCAAATACTTATCCAAGAAAATTTCTTTCATTCTCACCTTGCCACTTTCTGAAGTACTCCTCTTATAAGACCATGTAACAGAGTGCAATCTATAGGAGGTTGTGAATCAACGAAAGTTGATTCCGTAATTATGCATGATGTTTAAAAACTATACTTATAAAGTTTTCCCCCTTATGGAGATATGCCGCCGTGTGCGAGGAAAACCGCGCGTAAGTCCACTGGACCTATTGGCGTACCTCGGCATCAGTTGGCTCCAAGACATGAAGGGAGCAGCAGCGGCAGTAACGACCCTATCGGAGACCTAGAAGCCCAAGTGGAGCAGCTTTGGACGGAGCTACGTCACCGAAACAGGGTGTGGGTAGAAGATGGTCAGCGTATGAATGAGTTAAGAGCTGACGTCAGACATCTGCAAGACGAGCTTGCTGAACGGGATTTGGCAATCGATTGGGCTATCAATTCATGTTCGATTTCTTGGGACCAGGAAGCCAAAGCTCGTGCTCGTGTGGCAGAGCTTAGTGCGGCCATTGACAACTTGGAGGTGTATTGCAATACATTACATGAGGAAGTCCATGTACTGTATTCACGGCTGCACCCAGACGTGCCTGCCGACCCTGTTGCAAGGGGAGTCAGACCCTCAGGAACAGCAGGTGAAGGACTTGGTGGGGAATTGGACCTTTTTAAACCCCCTCCTTCTATGAACCTGGCTGACGAACGGTCCCCTACAACAGACAGTGAAGCAACCAAAGACGATAAATGCTAGAGTAGTATTGCTTAGATATAATACAATGTAAAATAAGTGTTAAAGTCATGTTATGAGTCTGTATCATTACATCTTTGTAATGTAAAATGATGGTGTGTATCAGCATGTTATATTTTCCCAAATATTTCTTTGCCTCAGATGCCATCAAGGACTCGTGCACATGACGGCGCGGGTACTTCCCGTGGTCAGGATGACACGCCCAGGCCACCACCTCTATCGCCAACGTTGACCGAGGCTATCACTGCCTTGGTCAATGCGACCGCCGACAATACCCGCTTTTTACGTGAAATGGCGAGAAACCAATTCCAGCAACAAGGCGGAAGGGCTCCTCCCCAGGGACCACGTGAGACTTCATACCTAGACTTCTCTGAAACCCATCCCCCACTCTTCGTTAAAGTCGAAGATCCTCTGGAAGCCGACGAATGGGTACGGGTTATGGAGCAGAAATTTGGACTAATCCGCTGCACCGAAACCCAGAAGCCGTTGTTCGCTGCTCAACAATTAATAGGCCCTGCCAGTACTTGGTGGGGAAATTTTGTGGTCATTCAACAAGCCGGACATCAGGTCACGTGGGATGAATTTAAGCTAGCGTTTCGTGAGCACTATATTCTAGATGGAGTGCTACACATGAAACAGGAGGAATTCATGCGACTCAAGCAAGGAGGAGATACTGTCATGCAGTATCTCAACAAATTCAATCATCTATCCCAATATGCAATTGATCAAGTAAATACTGACCTGAAAAAGAAGAATTGCTTCATGAGAGGCCTCAACGACCGACTTCAAAGAAAGATGGCCACCTGCCTAGATCTCACATACAACAGGGTTGTCAGCACAAAGCTGGCAGTAGAAGCTAAGAATACAGGCTAAGGAAAATCGAAGGGATTCGGAGGTGATAGGTCCAATCAGGGGCCTGAAACGCGACCAAGGTTGGTAATCCGACCTTTCAATCAAAACCGTTCTTCACCTCATCCACCCTCCTACCCATTTAAACAACCTGTCTTCATTTGCCCTGCCCCCACTTCTACAAGTCAGCCGGGTGCCCCTGGTGCTCGTTTCCCCGCCCTCCCTAGTTCCTCAACTGGCTGCTTCAATTGTGGGAAGTCTGGACATTTTATCAAAGACTACCCATATCCGAGGCAGAATAAATCCAACAATCAGCAGAACTCAGGGAGCTCAAATCAAGGCAAGGGAAACATGGTGAATAATTCAGCAGGCAAGAATATTAAGAAGACTGGGCGAATATATTACACTCAAGTGGCCACTACACCGGAGGGAGAGTCAGTTATGATGGGTACGTTTCTTGTGGCCAATCACCCAACAGTCATTCTCTTTGATTCTGGTGCTTCGCATACATTCATAAGCAAGATATTTGTGGAGAAATATTGCATTCCTTGCATTGAATCAAGGGAAGGGTTTATTATTCATTCGCCTGGGGGACAAATATTCACTAAAGAAGTGGCTTTCCATGTGCCCGTAACATTGGCTAAACGGGACTTTCCCACCAACATGATTGTTCTGAAAGGCCAAGATATAGATGTAATTCTGGGCATGAATTGGTTAGCACAGCACAAAGCTATCCTCAACACTGATTTAAGAACCATCAGGTTGGGCTATGGCCATGAAGAGGTTCTCTTGTCCATCCCTGTAGCTATTCTAGCTAAACCATTTGGTAGAGTATATGAAGCTATCATACTGGAAATCCAAGATATTCCGGTAGTGTGTGAGTTTTCGGACGTCTTTCCTGAAGATCTGTCTGGATTACCTGCAGAAAGAGATGTAGAGTTTGTGATTGAACTGAAGCCCGATATGGCTCCTATTTCTAGAAGGTCGTACCAAATGCCTCCAAATGAGTTGGCAGAGCTCAAGACTCAACTACAAGATCTACTGGAGAAGGGATTCATCCACCCAGTTCGTCACCTTGGGGATGTCCCGCAATCTTTGTCAAGAAGAAGGATCAAACGCTTCGGATGTGCGTGGACTACAGACCCCTTAATGAGGTCACAATCAAGAACAAGTACCCTCTTCCCCGGATTGATATCTTATTCGATCAACTTACTGGAGCAAGGGTATTCTCCAAAATTGACCTCAGGTCGGGCTATCATCAGATTCGTATCCGACCCGAAGATATACCCAGGACCGCATTTACTACACGGTACGGATTATTCGAATATTTGGTTATGTCTTTCGGATTAACGAATGCCCCTGCCCACTTCACATATATGATGAACTCAGTATTTATGCCCGAGTCGGACAAATTTGTGGTGGTCTTCATTGATGATATCTTGATATATTCCAAGAATGAAGAGGAGCATGCTCAGCATCTATGGATCGTATTAACGCGCTTAAGGGAACATCAATTATATGCGAAATTTAGCAAATGCGTGTTTTGGCTGGAGGAAATCCAATTTTTGGGACATGTATTGTCTGCAAATGAGATTGTGGTCGATCCCAGCAAGGTCAATGATATTCTAGAGTGGAAACCGTCAACCACTGTGGATCAGGTTCGAAGTTTCCTTAGACTAGCTGGCTATTACCGCAAATTTATCCCGGATTTCTCTAAGCTTGTGAAGCCAATCACAAGTCTATTGAAGAATGATACAAAATTTAACTGGTCCTCAAGATGCAACGAAGCCTTTGAGCAACTGAAGGTATTATTGACCACTGCTCCGGTATTGGCTCAACCGAACATTGAAAAGCCTTTTGATGTGTATTGTGACGCATCAGGCAGTGGCCTCGGATGTGTCTTAATGCAAGAGGGCCGAGTTATAGCATATGGTTCAAGACAGTTGCGCCAGGATGAGGAACATTATCCAACTCATGACTTAGAATTAGCTGTTGTGGTTCATGCCCTTAAAATATGGCGTCATTATCTGCTGGGAAATATCTGCCATATATATACAGATCATAAAAGCTTGAAGTACATTTTTACTCAGTTAGAACTAAATATGAGGCAGAGGAGATGGCTTGAGCTGATTAAGGATTATGAATTAGAAATTCACTATCACCCAGGCAAGGCCAACGTGGTGGCAGATGCACTAAGTCGTAAGGCTTCCTGCCATTGTCTTACAGTAAAGACTTCTGACATCACATTATGCCAAGAAATGGAGAAATTAAACCTGAGAATGATTCAACATGGAACCTTAAACCAATTGAAGCTTGAGTTGATTCTTCTGCAAAAGATTATTGATGCACAAAGAAGTGATAAGGGTATGAGACATATTCATGAGAAAATAAAAGTCGGTAAAGCAAACTATTTCAGAAAGGATGATCAAGGCATAGTATGGTTTAATAACCGCATAGCTGTGCCTAAATATGATGATGTCCGCCAGTAAATTTTGGATGAAGCACATCTTAGTCGACATTCCATTCATCTCGGAAGCACTAAGATTTATCATGATTTAAAACAACATTATTGGTGGACAAAAATGAAGATTGAAATTGCATGCTATGTGGCGAAATGTGACACCTGTAGACATGTCAAAGCCATACACATGAAAACTGCTGGTCCACTGCAATCTTTGCCCATCCCGACTTGAAAATGGGAGGACATTAGCATGGACTTCATTGTGGGATTACCCAGGACAACAAATGGTTTTGACTCCATCTGGGTTATAATTGATCGGCTTACGAAAATAGCTCATTTTCTGCCAGTCAAGACGTACTACCCGGTCATTACTTATGCTAAGATATATATTGCTCGTATTCTCAGTTTGCACGGGATTCCAAAAACTATAGTGTCAGACCGTGGGCCACAATTTGTATCCAAATTCTGGGAAGAACTCCACAAATCTTTGGGTACTAAGCTGCTCCATAGTTCGGCCTATCATCCTCAAACCAGTGGGCAGACTGAGAGAGTGAATCAAATACTTGAAGACATGTTGCGGGCATGCGTTCTGGAATTCCCACAGAAATGGTATGAATGTTTACCATTGGCAGAATTTTCATATAACAATAGTTATCAAGAAAGTATCAAGATGGCACCCTTTGAAGCTTTATATGGACGACGGTGCCGTACTCCATTGAATTGGTCTGAACTAGGGGAAAGATGGTTTTCAGGCCTGATATGGTTAAAGAAATGGAAGAAAAAGTTCAACGAATTATACATAATTTGAAAGAAGCACATGCTCGACAAAAGAGTTATGCAGACAAACGACGCCAACCCTTGTACTTTCAAGTTGAAGACTATGTTTACCTGAAAGTATCGCCAATGAAGGGTGTATCTCATTTCGGTGTAAAGGGAAAGCTTGCACCACGGTACTTTGGTCTGTTCCCCATTCTTGAACAATGTGGGCCAGTGGCATACCGACTCCAACTACCCGAAACATTGTCTGCAGTGCACAATGTGTTCCATGTATCCCAATTGAAGAAATGTCTTCGGGTTCCAGATCGAACCATAGAAGTGATGGATGTTACCTTGGAACCAGACTTAACATATTCAGAACATCCTATTCGAGTCCTGGATCAAAAGGACAGGATCACCCGAAGAAGAGTTCTCAAATTCTATAAGATACAATGGAACCAACATACTGAAGATGAAGCTACATGGGAAACCCAAGACTTCTTAGAAAAGAATTTCCCAGGCTTTTTAGCTTCATGTAATCTGTGAGATATGTACAATTGTTGTAAAAGGGGAGTAGACCCCATACCACCCCATGCCTTGTACAAGAAATAAGGAAATAAAAATATGACATGTTTCCTTTTCCACTACTTGTCGTAGGACTTTTAATCTCGGGACGAGATTCTTTTATGGGGGAAGGATGTAATACCCCTGGTGTTACTGTCACTAAAACTTAAGCATAACATCATGAGCATTAGCATATCATGTGTTTGTCACACCTAGAGTGCATTCACTAGGTAAAAATTTCAAATATGTTGTACTGATATGACTTGATGTGTGGTTAACTCTAGTGAAAAGTACTTAACCCTAAATCTGGACTTATGGAGACAAGGGAAGCCCAAGCATGAGAAAACTTTAAAAGGTATGAGAAATGATCCTAAGATACCCTCTTGGAAGGACTTGAGTGGCATCAAAACCCTAGAGTGCTAAAACCCTGAAAAGACCCTAGAAAACCCTAAATTGGAACCCTAGGGGGCTAAGTGTAAAATGGGTGTACTTTTGGACCAAAGTGCAAAAAACAAGGTATTAGGGCACCTCAAATCATATGTTTCACACATTTGAGGATTTGCAAACCAAATTATGAGATTTGGGCTTATTTGCAAAAAGACACCCTATACCTCTCATGTGCCTAAGTCCAAAATCAGTTGAATAGGGCTGACTTTGGAGCTCTATATTTCTAAAAATACAAGGAACATGCCTAGGGTCAACACATCAAACTTGTAGAGCTATAATAGGAGTGCAACTTTGCTTAAATAACTAAGCCTTGATCACATACAAAGTTTGGAGTAAAATGAGCACAAAGTTGAGCTGTCAGTTGCACTGATAACTAAATTATGGTTACCAGTAACATTGGCAGGAGTTTGAAGTCGAATTGGAGTGAGATCTAGTGATCAATTGAGTATAGTTACTATAGCAAGATTGTAGCTGGATTATAGGGCTACAATTTTGTTACAGAGAGGTTAACACATTCTCACACAAAAATATGAGATTAGGGCACTGCAAACCGTGCTGTCAGATGCTCTGAATGACCCCCTGATGGTACAGTGCCAGAAATATCTTTGGTGCAGAGCACCTCGCCGCCGGTGACCTTGCGTTCGGATTCGCACCAGCGCCGCGATTCACGCTCTGTTACGCGCAAATAACAATCCCCGAGTAAAAAGATCTCGCTGTGGATGCACTACACGACGGTTCACTTACAGCGACCTACTGTTGGTTGCTAAAACGGCCTTCAGCGACCTACGGTTGGTCGCTAAAAACTTTTAGCGACCCATAAAGATGGTCGCTGTAAGTGCCGTCGCTAAAGGCTTTAGCGACCGACATCTTTTTAGCGACCGACCATCCGTTGCTAATATTGTATATTTAGCGACCAACCGTGGGTTGCTGTACTATAGATTTAGCAACCAACCGTAAGTCGTCATACTATACATTTAGCAACCAACAGAAAGTCGCCCTTTTTATAGTTGTTATTAATAATAATATACATTTAATTAAGCACCACAAATCACATATTTTTATACACAAATCATAAAGACATACACAGTTATATATTCACAAAAGCATCAGAATTATAATATCATTCACAACTAGATCATTTACAGATAGCTAGCTAGATCATTCACAAAAGCTCCAGAGCTACCCTAATGCTTCAAGCAGTTCAAAAGCCTTCACACAACCACTCCAGCTTTTTGTATCCTCCTGTTTTAAGGTACAAGCTTTCTTTGTCCAGAACACCCTAGAAAAACAACCGTGGTGTAGTGCTCAACCAGTAAAACAAGAATATCGTTCCGTTCCATTCTGCGTTCCACTACAACAGAACACTAGCATGATGAAGTTATGAAAACACAGAACCAGGATTATTCTAACAACACTACAGACATAATAGCCGTCTAGAGAAAGCACCATGGCTTCAAAGCCCAAGTTGGATCACTGCCTCACTGCCAACTCCAGAATCTACCAGCTCCATAGCTTCTAGAGTTGTTTTGTTGCATGTCTTCAAACTGGATGCTGACTAGTGATTTCCTTGTAGCAATATCCAAGGGCAATGGTGAAATCCCAGCAGCTTATCTTGGCGTATATGACATTGGGGTGATAAGCATTTCTTGTGAGACATGAGATTTTCCAACTCTCTGGTTCCTCCAGCAGGATTTGATCCGATGTATCCGAAGAATGCCTATTCAGTGGATGGAAAACAAGGGATCAAACTCGTAAAAATTGCACACTGAATAACTTGCTATAGAAAGAGCAATTCAGGAAATCAGTAGCTTGAATCAGTGGTGCATGTACTTCAGAAAAAATAGAAAGAAACTCACAGACAAGCCAAACCCAACCAGACCCTAACAGCTGTAAGGCTGAGCGGATAAACTCTTCCCTAAAATTAGTAAACGAGCCAAAATCCTTTTCAATCTGCTGCAGCACACCTCCACCACCTTCTGGTTGCATTGATTCCCAGAAGAAGTGATGGTTCCAGACGTGCATGTCAGAAGACAGAAGCTTGGAACTCCAAAAACCATCCTACTATTGGCGAGAGCACAAATTGCATTATTTTTCTTTTTGAAAGAAAACAAATGACAGGAAGAAGATGGTCAGTGCAAGCAAAATATAATGAATGGGGTATCATAAACGAGTTACCTGTGTTGCGTTGTTATACTCTGGTAATGGATTGCCATTGTTATAAGCTTCTTTTATCAGATCCTCCAGAGCAGGGGCGGATCTAGGATTTTTGGTCAATGGTGTCACCGAGAAACTATGAGTATTAAAGGGTTCTAGTTTCTATTTAGTGTAAGGACTTATAAAACCATTTAAACGCTTTCATAGTAATATAAAATAACCAATAGTCAATAGCTAAATAGCATAGACATCAATATAAGCCAGTGTAAAAAGATAAAGATGAAGTAATCTGAAAATAAAAATGTATAGTGCGTTTGGTTGCAATAACGAGACAGGATGGGACTATCTCTCAAATAAGGTTGTTTTGTTTAGGATTAGGGGTTGGGATAGGACTATCCTAGTGTTGTCTCAGTTATACCTCAAAATTGGCGGGACAAGAGATGACGCTAGGGGACGTCCTTGTCCTGGTTGTCTCCGGCTGTCCCGCAACCAAATAATACTATTCTTTCAAATAAATCATAGATATTGAAGTACTGATAGGAATATCATAAGCAAGATCATTCAATTCATCTGAACTAAAATCATCTAGATAGAGCTTAGCTAATTCCATTAAGCTCTCTCCTTTGAAGTCACCAAAACAATTGTTGGGGCTAAGAGCAACCATGTAAGTAAGCAAATTAGAATTTGTTTCACTAAAACGTCATTGAAATCTATAAGTAGCAAGTCAACAAATTAGATGTAAAAACAATCAGAGGAACTGCATAGCGTAGACATTGGTCCTTTTTTTCCAGGAAGAACACTTGATCCTACAAATAAAAACTACAAAAGTACTCCTCGCACCAAGGCAGGCTGTGCATCACCATCAATTCGAGCAAGGTGCCAGCGCCATCACCTTCAATCCATCATACAAGTACTTTAATAAATTGATAGAAAAAACAAAGAACACTCCTTTCTGCAGTACCCATTACCATACACGTCTTGGGACTTGGCAATGGCTGAACGACAGCTCCTTGTTGCAGTATTGCTGACTCTTTCTGGCCGTCGTCCGCTCGTGATGTGGAAGCTGGAAGACAAAACGACGCGGCTGTCTCAACCCTTGATCTAGAAGGAATAGCGCATGATTGCATTCTAGACTAGGCGGCGGCGTCGCGGACGAGTGTGCTGGGCTATAAACTCTATGGGCTAACCTAACCTGGTGTGCTTGTCGCCGGAGCCCAGAGATTGGACGAGAAGCCGCGCTGGCCGCCGGTGCTCGTCAGTCGTCACGCCCGCTTCCAGATCCAGGACGGCGCGGTGGCGCTGTCGAAGGGACCGAGGCAGAGGGCCGCGTGCGGAGAGAGACCGGTCGGCGGTGGCGGACTCGCCGCTCGCGGTCGGCCTCGGCGCCGTGCCGCCGTCGAGCGTCGAAGGCTCCAAGTCAAAGCCTAGCCCTAGCCTCCTGCAGCCTGCCCTGTTCCTGTGTACGTCTCGTGGAGACTTGGAGTTGGACTTGGACTTCAAAGCAGCAGCACGACGTAAGAAAGACAGGGACGGCGTGGGAGGGAGAGTTTGGTAGATGGGCCCCTAGTGGGCCTTAGGGTTAGGGAGGTTTTTTTTTCTTTTTTTTTATTTCGAAATGCATTTTTAAATTACTCAAAAAATCATAAAAAATTTACCAAATAAATAATAGACATTTGAATAAATTATTACGAATGCAAATAAATAATAAACATTTGAAACGACTTTCAACTCGAATCTAATATCATATAAGCACAAAGAACACAATTGCATATTATAGTCATGTCCATACATAAACAAACCATGAAATAAACATACAAGCAATATTAAAAAGAAATAAATCACCACGCAATTTAGCGATCAATGTTCACTTGTTTTAATTAATTTTTAGTCACTAACATCTACATGTACGTTCAGGCTATAAGATTTGATAGTGATCCTTGCTCTATAGCGACCCACCGCTAGTCCCTGACGACATCTATAGCGACCAACCATAAGCTAAATTTCTAGACTTTTAGCGACCAACTGACCGTTTCTACAAAAGGATTTAGCGACTGACCGTCGGTGCCTAACCTTTAGCAAACAACAGTTGGTACCTAATAAGGGTCGCTAAAGATCAACCGTCATGTAGTGATGAACTTGAGGCACAATGAACGCTTTGTCGCTTATCCGGTTACCGGCGACGTGCCCGCGCGACCCTCACCGTCGTACCGCCATTCCTCGTGGTCATGACACACTGTCGGCCATCTCACCACGTCGCAAGTAATCACAATACATAGCCCATTGGTCACCCAAGAACTTGCCACGATAACATCCACGAATTCCTTGCGCTAGTAACCTCTTCCCTCTCCGGCCACCACCACGCCATCTCCAATTCACGGGCCACCGCTCTCGAATCCTATAAATTGAGCATGCCATGAGCTCCACTAGGTATTCAAGCATCCAACACACCCACTCATGTCTCGGATTGTTCACCAGTGAGCTCCAATTTGGGATTTCCCTCAAATCGGTCAAAAACATCGCGTGTGTGAGCTCGTCATGGTCAGCGATCTACAGGTCCGTTCATGCCCTCTGTTCACTCGTTTCAGTACCCTGATGTGCTCTTGATGCTCCCTGACCTGGACGATTAAGCTAGAACCCATAGGATCACCGGGAACGCTTTAAGTTGTCCATTGATCGCACTGTCACCGTGGCAGAGAGATTGGGGCCTAGAACGTTGAAATTGGTCGAGCGGAAATGGTCGTTCGGGTTTGAATTGGGTGTCAACCAAAGGAAAGGGCTAGCTGTTGCCTATTCCAGCCAGTACGAGCTCGCCGGAGCTCGGTCTATCGCCGTTCACCGTCGGGGATCACGGGTTGTGAAGGAATAGAAGTGCGAGGGTCTCGGTGCAATTGTTAGTGACTCATAGAAATAGCGCTACAACCTCTATTCAGATTATTTAAATCGCCAGGGACCTTTGCGCAAAGTCATCAGTGCGGGCGTGCGCGGGAGCATTTCACCTGACATGGGCCGTCTCGGGCTGAATTGAGCCCAGTACAGTTGCCTTTTCTCTTTTTCTTTTTCTGCTAGAATTTGGAAATCCATAGAAAATTCTAGAAAAATACTAAAAATGTGAGACCAATTTTGCTAGACTACTAAATTTCTATAGCATTTAATAAAAATGGTTCTAAGATGTTTAGTCCAAACTAGGAATTATGAAGTATTTAAAATAACCAAAACCTAGTCTCTTGGAATTTTAGGAATTATTTGAAGACTCCAAAAATCACCAAACTTTTTGGATAAGCCTAATATGGTATTTAGAACCCATGAGTGAAGTTAGACATGATTTGGATAATGTTTGATACCTAAACCCAAAACCCTAATCTTCTAAGTAGTGTCTGCCCTATAAAATAAAATACTGACTCCAAAAACCCTAGTTCCTTGGAGTACCGTGAAGGAAAGTTGTATTCAAGATACAACTTGATAAACCTTTTCTATTATAGCATTTTCATAAGCATTACATGAGCATTCATGGTTATATATGATTATATATAGAGAACAAGGAAGAAGTAGTGGTTGAAGAAGGAGTTGCACCACCACCACCTGAAGACCCACCTGCCGGGAACTGCTTTTATTTTGATATTTATGGAGCAGAGCCCTACTCTCCTATAACACAAAGCAAGCCTCGGTGCATTTGCCACCTCCTTGCTATTTTGAAATCTTTCTCACTTGCTTGATGCATTAGGTAATAGGAGTTGTGTGCTAAACAATTGATGCATTTCCTTCCTTGGAAAATTGATTACCTTTCCTTGATCACCTCTTTTATGAAAAGGTTTTTCTGATGCTTAGTCTTGCTCTAGAAAAACAAAATGTTTTGTTTTGACAAAAGATGATGCTTCAAGTGGGATGGGATGTTTTCAAAAATAAAACTTGATGGTGGATCCATCATGGCTGTGATGGATTCAACATCGGAAAAGATGTACCTCTGACAGGTACCAAACTTTGGGTTTAAAATGATAAAGCTGAGACCGGGCGGGTGACTTGCACGAGAAGAGAGTCTCGGTGTAGTGTCTCCATCTGCATTAAGGACCGTGTCGATGTAGGCTTGATGATTGAGGACCTTTTAACTGGTCACATGCCTCATCATGGGTAAGCTTTGCCTCAGGCAGACTAATACCAGAATAAGACAACACGCAATTGGAGTGGAGAGATGGCAAGAGTAGCGTGTACCCTCCGTGGCAAGAGGCTAAACGGTGGTGTATCTGTGCTCTCGGTTGGCGTGAACCTGATCTGGTCTTAAGAACCCCAGTGGCGAGTTGACATATGCAAGGGTTAAGTGCTACATATGTCGTGTGATTGGAGATCCCCAGCTGGGTATTAATCGATTCGGATCGCCGTTACTTCTCGGACATGAAGACTTGGTCACTGATCTACACGTAGCATTCCAGTGAACTTAAAGGGATGATAAAAGATGGCTAGTATAGGCCAAGTGCTTGAACTAGGGTAGAAAGAACTCTAGTGATAGGTAATGACTTAACTTGCTAATAAAACTGGATTTTTAAGGATCCACTATTAGTAAGCATTTTTGCAAACAGAGTCTTGATTCTTGATTAAGCCTTACCTTGACTCCCTCCAAGCCAGCATATCCTTGAGAGTCTTTTATTTTGACGGGTAAGACTTGTGAAAGTACAGTTCGTACTCAGGGTTTTCAAACCCATGTTGTTGTAGGTGAGGAAGCAGCAAACTTTTGTTGCCTTTGCTCTAAGGTGGTGCCAAAGGAAGAATCTCAAGAGTGAAGCCTCGGGAGGATGTTGTCCTCCTTTTAAAAACATTATACTTTTAAGCGGGAGGGGTTTTCGCCTCCCGAGTTTGTAATAATAATACTCCTGCACTCATATACCGCTGGTCTGTAATAATATCACTCTTTCTATACTTTAATGTAAATTAAGTTACTGTAATTGCTTCCGCTTATTCATTCCTCCGATGTGTTGTAATATCTGCATGACGGGTCAAACGCTCTTGGGAAAGGTAAAGGATACAGATACCGAACTTGTCGAGTAACCAGGTGCATCTATAGAGTTGTCCGAGGTCCACTGGACAAGGACAACTGTAGGTGGGCCTAATGACTTGGGAGGTTCTGCCACAGCTGGTATCGGAGCGAAGCCCATCTCTTCAGATATTATGAGGCATTTCAAAAGAGTTTTCAAATACTTATCCAAGAAAATTTCTTTCATTCTCACCTTGCCACTTTCTGAAGTACTCCTCTTATAAGACCAGGTAACAAAGTGCAATGTATAGGAGTTTGTGAATCAACGAAAGTTGATTCCGTGCTTATGCATGCATCATGTTTAAAAACTATACTAATAAAGTTTTCCCCCTTATGGATATATGCCGCGTACGAGGAAAACCGCGCGTAAGTCCACTGGACCTATTGGCGTACCTCGGCATCAGTTGGCTCCAAGACATGAAGGGAGCAGCAGCGGCAGTAACGACCCTATCGGAGACCTAGAAGCCCAAGTGGAGCAGCTTCGGACGGAGCTACATCACCGAAACAGGGTGTGGGTAGAAGATGGTCAGCGTATGAATGAGTTGAGAGCTGACATTAGACATCTGCAAGACGAGCTTGCTGAACGGGATTTGGCAATCGATTGGGCTGTCAATTCACGTTTGATTGCTTGGGACCGGGAAGCCAAAGCTCGTGCTCGTGTGGCAGAGCTTAGTGCGGCCATTGACAACTTGCAGGTGTATTGCAATACATTACATGAGGAAGTCCATGTACTGTATCCACTGCTGCACCAAGACGTGCCTGCCGACCATGTTGCAAGGGGAGCCGGACCCTCAGGAACAGCAGGTGAAGGACTTGGTGGGGAATTAGACCTTTTTAAACCCCCTCCTTTTTAAACCCTATTGTAATATCTGTGTGACTGGTGAAACGCTCTTGGGAAAGGTAAAGGATACAAATACCGAACTTGTCGAGTAATCAGGTGCATCTACAGGGTTGTCCGAGATCCGCTGGACAAGGACAACTGTAGGTGGGCCTAATGACTTGGGAGGTTCTGCCGCAGATACCTATAAAAATAGTTTTGTTTTTGTTCCTAAGAGTGGGTCTCCTATTCCTAAAGTCACTTTAGGCACGGGATTTCAAAGTGTGAAATCCACATTTGTCTTTAGAAGGAAAAAGGTAAGAATAATCAGAGTAAACCGGAAATTGATGAGAAGACATTAAGATAAGTTTAGAAAAGAATCAGAGTAGCAAAGGTAAGTAGATAATGGCTGTCCAGTTCTATCTAGGTTTTGTCCTGCAGTCAACATTCCTCTGATACCACTTCTGTCACACCCGGATTTAAGGAACAAAGTCGGGTGCATCTCATACATGCACCAAAGAAGACAACATATATAATAACAAAGTGTATAGAGCTAAATATCACAATAATCAAAGTATTTATTACATAGCGGAAGACTTACAAAATAAAAGATAAATATAAAAGGATCTAAAATTTATCCTTAGCGCCAAAAAGTCAACTAGGAGACACCACCTAGATCGAATCGAACCCCTTGTTGTGTGGCTCCTCTTGAACCACATATACTTCTCCTGTGGGGGTGTGAGACAGCAAGAGTGAGCTCACATACGTTCATAGCTCAACAAGTTGTGGGGAATAATGTGCATGAACTAACCAAAGGTGGGAGTTCATGTAAAGTGTAAGGCTGATCAACAAAATAAAGGTTGAAGCTGAACATTGCTTTTATAAGTTGGTCAAAATTTTATTAGCAATTACTAAGTATAAGTAAATATCAAACCTTAGTAATAAAAAGTAAAAGTAATAATAAAATAATACCAATGCAATGCAAATGACAAATTGAGTTTAAGTTCCATAAATTAATCATGCGAGAGTCCGAGCTGCTCATGACCGTGAGCATAGCTAGTATACCAGTTTTACACTCTGCAGAGGTTGCGCATATTTACCCACAAGTCATGTTACCCATCTGCCAAGGGGTCATGAATCCCATACACCTCTACCAAGGAAGCGAGGCAGGGTAACACTACGAGGCCTATACAAAGTTCCACTAGCTTCAGAAAACGTGCTATAGTTTATAGG
The DNA here is from genome assembly GCF_902167145.1 of Zea mays. Lineage (NCBI taxonomy): Eukaryota > Viridiplantae > Streptophyta > Magnoliopsida > Poales > Poaceae > Zea > Zea mays. Next base: position 82,939,762 of record NC_050101.1, read on the forward strand.
AAGCTCCAGTGCAGGAACCCTCAACTGACCGCCATCACAGCAAAATCAACCCAAGGACCTCCCTACACTAACCACTCTCCTACTGCCCTTGCCCCTTTCAGGTAAGTTAGTCATCCACTGGCTTTCCTAATTAGTCAGCCAAGGGCATCCCATACTACCCTTGTGGTAGCACTATTTTCCCGAGTGGTCGCTCCATGTTCCCATTAACATAATGATCTTATCATGAACATAAATAACATAACAGAATAATAGGAATATGGATATAATGAAATATTAACTCGAAACCACATAATGCAATAGCATAACTACCCAAGTGAATTAGGGGTAAATAAGGTAAACATTATAAACAGACTAGGGTGACCTATTGGGTCCCATCAAAATTAAACCTATGCATTGAATAGTGATAATAAAGAATATTATTGGGTAACAAAAGTGAATCAAGGGCACAACTTGCCTGGCACTTGAGATTCCAGTTACCAGGGTGATTCTTCAGATCCTCGTAATCTCGCGCTAGTCGTAGCAATACAAACAGACATGGTATAGACAAAATTAACATCACACCAAACATAAGTACAAACTGAATAATAATAATCTACGCGTTGCTACGAGATCACGGGCTCGAGAACTACTAAGATCGGAGTAATGGTTAAGGAGTTATGATCTATGGAAGATCTACGTGGTTAGGATATTAAATTATAGATTGATTATTGTACACCATATGAGAAAATATACTCTAAATAATCAATTCAACTTTAATCTAGATTATACTTGACTAGAGATCATGTTTTAACCACATTATACTTATGGTCGGGTTAGTTTTGAATTAGTAGAGCTAATCTAGTAGGCATGGTATAATTAATGTTGTTACTGCGTAGTAAATATTCATACGAAGCTAACGCAATTGGAACGGTTCAAATCAGGATTAAAATGGGGAAGTTATGAATTTCCTAAGGTTTTATGTATTTGATATAAGATTACTTAGGAAATAAATTTTAAAGTGGCTTTCATGTCAAAATAGAGTCATTAGGTGATAAACAATATTAATACAAAATTATAGAAATTGGAAAGGATTAATTTGGACATCATATGAATTTTCTATGAATTAAACCAATTCTAGTAATTATTTTTGCTTTGAAAATCAATTTCTATAATTACTTTCTGATTTTTCCAACACTCTGGACTGGGCGCACTAATACAGGGAAAAGCAGGGGCCTCTGCGCAAGAATCACAAGACTCAGCGCACAGCCAACGCGGACTGCGGGTTTATTCTCAGTAAATCCAGGGGCTTATGTATTAAATGGGATAGCAAAGGGTTATCAGAAAGATCTGGCCGCTAGATTCAAATCGTGCGGCCAGGATTAGATCTACTTACTTAATGAATCGGTACGCACAGGAACTGTGATACCCGGTTTGCAAAGAAGTTGGCGTTTATTCTTTCTGTGTTTTGTTTTGTTTCTCTTTCGGGTAGTGCGCTTTAGGGATTTGGAAATTTGGGAAGCATTCACCAGTATAACAAATTTGGGAAGCATTCACCAGTATAACAGTAGAATCGTTGGTCGGGAGCTGTCGTGCAAGCGAGTTGGGCCGTGGATCTCAATCTGGCCCACTAGCCTTTCCCTAACCCTAGCCCCCCCTTTCCCCCTTGGGATTGCAGCCGCCTCCTTCCCCTCCCCTTTCTCTTGGACGCCGCCCCCTCCCCTCTCCCATCTTCTTCCTCCTCAAACCCTTGCAGCCATCACCACCCAAAACTCTAGCCACCCCCCCCCATTCCCCCCTCTCCAAGGTGCAGCCCTCCCGCGTGGTTCTCCGCCGTGTGGCTGCGATCTCAATTGGAGTTTGGAGGGAGGAAGGAGGAAGGAGGAAGGGAAGAACTCAAGGTGAATTTGTGATTAACTTTTGTTGTTTTTGTGCTGCAATCAATTTGATTATGTGTTTATCTATGCGAATCGGTAGAGGTGCTGTCCAGAAATTTTGTGGGTGGGCGAACAGCAGTAGTTCTAGAGATTTCTGGGAATTTTTGTGGGTTAATTAGTGGGAATCAGTGGGAGAATCATGTATAGCTTTGTCATACCTTTCCAACAAGTACTTATGCGCTCGATTCGGAGTTATAATTTAGGAGATTTCGTTGTTTGAATCCGGGTATGTTGCTGTCCAAAAAGCAGATTTTTCAGGTGGGCGAACAGCAGTAGTATTAGCAGTTTCTGGGACTTTTTCGTGGGTAATTAATGATAACCAGTATGAGAATCATGTAGGGCCTTGTCTTATCTTTCCAATGAATACTTATGCGCTCGATTTGGAATTATATTTTAAAAGATATCGCTGTTTGAATCCGGGATAGTAGCTGCCCAAAAGAAAAAAATAGATTACAGGGTTTATCTTATGGACTGTTTTGGGATAATTAGATGTTGGAATTTAATTATAAATTGTATACAAAACTTGTGGGGAATTTTATGTAGATGCCTCTGGAGTTTTTGTTTGTTACCACTGCTGTCATAATTTTAAAGTTATGAAATTATTAAGCAGCGCCGCTACAGTTTGGTGAGTGTGGGGAGAGTTGTTTCCCGCAACGGGGTTTGAGATTGTGCGTAGGTGCGGCGTCGTTTATGAGACTTATTATGTGAAATTGGTGCACTAAGTTGTGTGTCAAAAACAGGTGGTGTACTTCCGGATCGTGCTTAGGGATTTGCCCAAACTTCCGGTGAAGGCAAGTAAAACAATGATGGTTATTCCGTTTGTCGATTAAAGAGTCTTATACTTGATTATGTTTGTGCCATTTGTGTTCGTATTCATATTCCTAATTGGGTACCATCGTTTGAAGATATTCATGTTTTATTGATTACATATGTTGAGGTTGTGGTTTGCTCATGTTACCCATGTGGTATGGGTGGAAGTATATGTCTAGCACATTTTATTTGGGAAGGACTCATGTTGTTGACATGCATAATGCATTCATCATTCATTGCATGGAAGTTTCGTCGCGATCTTATGGTCCGACCGTACGGGTACAATGAGCATCATATGTTGCCCGAGAAGGGGTATGGTGCAGTTTCATATCCTTAGAGGTATGAAGGCAGAAGTCATTACTGCATATGTAGCCATGTGCATTCAGGGGTGAAGTGTGGAACCCATTATGTGGATGTGGATAGTGTAGATCTTTACCTTGTGCTTCATCTTGTAACTAAGTAATTGGTTACATGTTTACTTGCTGCAAATTACTATTCAAGAAGGAAGTTGTGAACTACATGGTTGTTTAAGAACGGTTTGTTTACATTGTCCAGTTGTTGTTCGCTCTTTTTACTTGCTGAGATGTGTCATCTCACTCTTGCATTGTCAGATGCAGGCACATGATCTTTGCTTTGGGAAAAGAAGGGATGTAGCAGCACGACCACTACACCTTTAAATAAAGGAACCACTGCTTAATAATGATGTTAAACAGGGAGGGTCTAATCTGAGGGATTATTATGTTTTAGCCTTTCTTGGTAGTTAAACAGATTTTTGGGGTGGACTGAGTTACCTATCTTTTTATTTGGTCATGAATGTTCATTACTACCTTTGCATTTTTATTATACTATGTGAATTAGCTTTCTTTTATATCCTATATAAACTCTATGTTCCCCTTGTTATGCTTCTTTCAAGGGAGGTGCTGCCGGATTTTGCAACACTTTCTTTCTCTATTTCTTTTCTTGTGTTGCATAAGTTTTATGGGAAGGGTATTTGGTAACATCCATTGTGTGGGATCAGTGGGGTGTTACAGTTGGTATCAGAGGAATAGGCTGTAGGTCCTAGCAAGTGGAATAACAATAAATTGACACACTGCACATGTAGGATGGGTTTTCTACTTTACTATTGATATGTTATGTTATCGTCTGTGCTAGTTTGACATTATCTGAAGAGATGCTATGCCAATCTTATTTACTTATTATTCTCACCCCTATGGTTGTAGCTATGCCGCCTTGTAGGGCTCAGGGTAGTCCGCAAGTTCCTAGTGGGGACTCGATGAGTCCGGCAGCAATGTTAGCCGCGATGCAGGCCATGCAGCAGGAGTTGGCCATTCTGAGGCAAGCTATTCCTGTTGCCCCTGCGGGTTCTGCTCAGGGTGCTGGTGGTGGAGGAGTGCCTGGGGGCGTTGTCCCTGCGGGTGCTGCTCCAGGTGGCGGGGCTGAGGTGCCTCTTCCAGTCGGTGGTCTTTCTCTGATGCAGTGGATGGGCATGAAGTTGGACACTTTTGATGACAGTGGTACTCCGGTCGAGGCGACAGATTGGCTAACTTACGTGGAGGATAAGATGAATGTCTTTGAGATTGTGTATGGTGATCGTGTTCGCTTTGGCACACAACTGCTGAAGGGAGAGGCTCAAATTTGGTGGAGAGGCGTGCAGGCAGCGCACTCTTCCTCACCAGGAGTCCTGTCTTGGGATGTCTTCATCAGACAGTTTTAAAGGAGGTTCTACCCGGTCACCTTCCTGGAGAAAATGAAAATTGATTTGCAATCCTACAAGCAAGAGAAGAAGTCTGTCACAGAGTATGAAGTGGGCTTCAACAAGATGGTCTGCTTTGTCCCTCATGTGGCTTATAATGAGATGGAGAAGGCGAGCCAGTTCTGTCAGGGCCTGAAACCTTCTATCAGGCATGCCCTGGGAGCCTTTCCGTTGGTGGACTTCCGTACTATAGTGGAGCAGGCACTGGGCGTGGAGATGCAACACCAGTATACAATGGAGTCGTAGAAGTCTTTGGGTGTTGATCAGCCTCGTGGCCAGGACACGAGGAGGGGCAACACTGGAGGTCCAGCCCACAAGAGGGGCAAGTCTCAGCATCAGCGCCACCATCCCTACCATGGCAAATCTTCTGACTCGGGTACTTCGGGAGGAAGTACTCAGAGGTTTCGGGCTGTTCCTAAGCCCGAGCTGGGGCTGGTGTGTTTCCGTTGTGGTGATGCGCATCGCCGTGCAGAGTGCCAGTGGAGTGGCAGGTGTTCTATCTGCAGTTAGGACCACAAGGATGTGGTGTGTAGGAGGAATCCCAATGGGAAGCTCAGATGGGAGCCAGTGACTTCCTCCTCTTCTTAGGGCACTGTCAACATGATGTCAAGTGCTGAGCAGCAATTTTCAGTTCCACTTCCTCCGCAGCAGTTTTATGTGCCTGGGACTTCTCAGTTCGTGCCGATGCAGGGTTTTCCTTAGGATTTGGCTGCGCCTACTCCTGCACCGACTACTCCTATGTCGTCTCAGTTTGGAGCTCCGCGTTTGCCTCGCCCGACGGCTCAGTGGGGTTCTTCTGTTAATTTCACTCCAGGAGCTTCCTCTTCTGCGGGTATTTCCGGAGCTTATGTGCTACCCGCTGCGGATGGCAGGGAGCAAGGAGACGTGGTGACAGGTACGGTTTCAGTTGATTCGTTTGTGGCCCATGCTCTTTTTGATTCTGGCGCTAGCTATTCGTTTGTTTCGGAGAATTTTGTGTCGTGGGCTAGTCTTTCGGTGCAGAGGTTGGGTCACCCAATTTTGGTTAGTTCTGCTAATGGCTCCATTAGTAGTTGTTCAGTTTGTCAGGGGTGTTCCATCATTCTTGCTGATGAGGTCTTTTCGGTCAATCTTGTTGTGATTTCCTTGGGGGCATTCGATGTTATCTTGGGTATGGATTAGTTATCTCAGTATCGCGCAGTTATATCCTGTTTTTGGAAGACAATGTTATTGCAGGCACCGTCGGGTAGGGAGGTGGTATTCTTGGGAAGTTCCCCAAAGTTCACGTTATCCTTGTTGGCGCAATTGCTTCTGGATCGCCGGTCAAGGAAGTCGGGAATCTTTTTCTCCATGGTGGTGGAGGGTGAGGCTGCCTTGCGGGTGCAGGACATCCGTGTGGTGTGTGATTTTGACTACGTGTTTTCGGCAGAGCTTCCAGGCATTCCTCTGGAGCGCGATGCAGCTTTTGAGTTCAAGCTGATTCCGGGTACGCGCCTATTCATAAGGCCCCGTATCGGATGGCCCCAAAGGAGCAAATTGAATTGAAGCGGCAATTGGATGATCTGCTGGCTAAGGGTTTCATTAGGCCTAGCAGGTCTCTGTGGGCTTCCCCAGTTTTGTTTATTGAGAAGAAGGATAAAAGCAAGAGGTTATGTGTGGATTATCGCACTTTGAATCAAGTGACAATCAAGAATAAATATTCGCTACCCCGTATTGAGGTTCTCTTTGAACAGTTGAGGGGTGCCCAGGTGTTCTCCAAAATTGATTTGAACTCTGGTTATCATCAATTGAGGATTCGTGAGGAGGATATTGAGAAGACCGCTTTTTGCACCAGGTATGGGCATTATGAGTTAATAGTCATGTCTTTTGGCTTAACTAATGCCCCTGCTGCTTTTATGGAAGCAATGAATAGGATGTTGCATGAGTTCTTGGATGGCTTTGTGGTCGTGTTCCTGGATGATATTCTGATTTATTCAAAGACCGAGGCTAAGCATGAGCAGCATCTTCGTCTCGTTCTGGGTGCCCTTAGGAAGAATCAGTTCTATGGCAAGTTGAAGAAGTGTGCCTTTTGGCTGTCTGAAGTGGCTTTCCTGGGGCATGTGATTAATCAGCAGGGCATTGCGGTTGATCCCAAGAATGTTGTGGCTGTGGTGGAGTGGAAGAGACCCTCTAGTGTCTCCGAAATCCGAAGTTTCTTGGGGCTCGTTGGATATTATCGGCGCTCCGTACAAAACTTTTCTAGCATTGCTAAGCCTTTGACTAGACTCTTGGAGAAGGGTGTTCTCTTCGTCTGGTCCAGCGATTGCGAGGTTGGCTATCAGACATTGAAGAACAAGTTGGTGGACGCCCCTATCCTAGCTTTGCCTCAGAGTGGTAAGCGTTTCACAGTTTATACGGATGCTTCTCGAATTGGTCTTGGCTGTGTGTTGATGTAGGAAGGCAGAGTGATCGCTTATGGCTCAAGGCAGTTGAGGAAGCATGAGGGGAATTATCCAACTCATGACCTTGAATTGGTTGCGGTGATCTTTGCTCTAAAATCATGGAGGCACTATCTTTATGGCGAGTCTTCTGACATTTACACCGATCATAAAAGTCTCAAGTACATTTTCACTCAGAAGGAGCTGAATTTGAGGCAGTGTCGATGGCTCGAATTGATTAAAGATTATGATTTGTCCATTCATTATCACCCTGGGAAGGCAAATGTGGTGGCTGATGCCCTTAGCAGGTCTAGGGTTCCAAAAGTGGCCTTGCCTTTGATCGCTGATCTAGACCATTTGGGGATCGCTTTGTGCTATGTCGGCACCGCTAGTAAGGAGTCTCGGATGCTTATTCAATCCTCCCTCATGGAGAGAGTGCGTGCGGCTCAGCAGCAGGATCGTCTATTGCTGGAAGCTCGAAAGAGGGTTGGTGATGGTAAACCCCGGGAGTTCACCATTGATGAGAATGATTTGGTTCATTTCAGGGGCCGTCTTTGTGTGCCTCAGAAATCAGAAGTGAAGATTGACATCTTGAGAGAAGCTCATAAAACGCCTTACACCGTTCACCCTGGCGAAACCAAAATGTACCGAGATTTGAAGCAAAACTTCTGGTGGAAGCGGATGAAGGTTGACGTTTCTAAGTATGTGGCCACCTGTGAAGTATGTCAGCGCGTGAAGGCCGAGCATAAGAGGCCTGCAGGATTATTGAAGCCATTGGAAATTCTGGAGTGGAAGTGGGAGCATATCACCATGGATTTTGTGGTGGGCTTACCTCGTTCTCCTCGGGGTAGAGATGCTATTTGGGTGGTAGTGGATCGCTTGACTAAGTCTGCGCATTTTATTCCCATGAAGACCGCAAATTCAGCTTCAGAATTGGTCCCCTTGTATATGAAGAAAGTAATCAGGCTCCACGGGGTACCTAAGTCCATTGTTTCTGATCGAGACTCCAAATTTGTATCCAAATTCTGGGAGAGTCTTCACAGTGCATTGGGCACCAAGCTTTCTCTTAGTGTCGCTTTTCATCCTCAGACTGATGGTCAGTCAGAGCGAACGATCCAAACCTTGGAAGATATGTTGCGTGCTTGTGTTCTGTCTTGGAAGGGTAGCTAGGAAGATCATCTTGCATTGACAGAGTTTGCTTATTACAACAGCTACCAGGCTAGCATCAAGATGGCACCATTTGAGGCTTTATATGGCAGGTGGTGTATCTCCTCTCTGTGTTGGGAGACTTTGGGAGAGAGATCCCTGGTTGGTCCTGATTGGGTTCAATAGACTTCTGAGAAGGTTCGGGAAATTCGTCATAATATTTTGGCCGCTCAGAGCCGTCAGAAGAGTTATGCTGATGTGAGGAGGCAGGATTTGGAATTTGCAGCAGGTGACCAAGTCCTTCTCAGGGTATCACCCACTAAAGGAGTTGTTCGGTTCGGTGTCTCCAGAAAGCTTAGCCCGAGATATATTGGACCGTTCACTATCTTGGCCCTGGTGGGCAACTTGGTGACTTGTTCTCAAATGCTATGAATTAAGAACAAGGCAACACAAAATGTTAAAGGTTAAAGCCCTTCGTCCTTCGAAGCATTATTTCCCTTAGGATATAATGATCTTCAGACGAAGGTCATGAAGGTCATACCTTCATGATTGCAGTGAATGTTAAAATAGAAGAAGAAACATATGACATATGAAAAATAACACAAATAATTATATCATATTATTCATTCTTCATTATGTGATCATGGAAAGATAAGAACAATATTGAATTACAAAAAGTACCTTCGGCTTGATAAAAGGTAAAAGAGTACAAGTGTGACGCACGAGCGAATACAAGTCAGCGTGAACAGTATGGGGGTACTGTTCATCTATTTATAGGCACAGGACACAGCCTATGAGAAATTACAATCATGCCCCTTACATTTACTATTGGCTTATAGAAAAATCTATGAGGATTGAATAGTCTTTTCCCTTTTAAGTCGGTTCCCTTCTCTGCGATTTAGCCGAAGCTTCCTTGTGCACAACTTCGGAGCGACGGCAAGCTTCGTCACGATCATGCTTCTCATCGTGTATGCTTTTATCATGAATCCGAAGATACCTGTCCATAAACCATACTTGGAAAGCATTGTTAAATTATGTTTTTGAGGACCTTCGGAGGACGAAGGCCCCCAACAGTAGCCCCTCGCAGTATTAATTTGTTTAAGATAACGAATTCAGACTGCGACATGGACAAAGGCCTTAAGCCGAAGGTCCAAAAAAACACATTCCCTTTGCTAGAATAGCAACAGTCAATGACAGACGGGACCCTCCAATTTGGAGCGCGGCGATCGTATAAATAAGAACTCACACTGACCACATTTGGTACGCTACTTATGCCACTTGCTTTGTTTGCTCAATTTTTTAGCTCTTGCTCACCAACGCTTGCTTAGTTTCTCAGGCTTCCTAAGCTTCAGTTTTAAGGATACATTTTTGCCATTTCCGAAGAAAAGATGTCTCAAGACAAGAAAGTTGCTGCTGAGACGAAACTCACTGAAGAGGAGCAGCTCTTTGAACAGAAGAAAGCTGTTAATCCTTATATAGCTGGGTTTATCGAGTCAATGGCGAAGTGAAATACGGAGAAGATTACCAAGGAAATCCTGGAAGGCCTGTCTGAAGACACTGGTGACAGTGACAGTTATGATGCAGAGAGTGGAGGCGAAGACTATGAGGATCGACCCTGGAGACCAAGTCATGCAATTTTCGGAAAATCGACCATCAAGCAAAGTCACCGTGAAAATATGAGGGGAAGATACTTTCGGGACATGTCTATTGTGAGGGCTGGCGAAGACAACAACGTTCATGCGCCTGAGGAGAACGAAGTTGTGATTTTCTGAAGCTTCTTCAAAGCTGGGCTTCGGTTCCCACTGAGCAGGTTTGTGGTTGAAGTATTAAAAATTTATCAGATCTTCCTTCATCAGATTACCCCCGAAGCAATATTAAGGATGGGGATTTTGTCTGGGCGGTAAGGAGTCAGGGGCTAGAACCGAGTGCAAAGTGCTTCTGCAGCATGCACGAACTCATGTATGAGACGAAGGCCACGGGGAAGGAACAATATCACAACAACTTCAGTTGTTATGGGTTTATCGCCCGTCCCAACGCAAGTTACCCAGTGCCAACATTTCGGAAGAGGTGGCCAAGGAATTGGATGGAAGAATGGTTTTATGTGAAGAACGACTTAGTGGCGAGGGAGGATGTTAAGGAGGTTATTATGCGCCCCATTTGGTCCCGCTTCGGCCTTCGAAGGCCGAAGGTTGAAATCGATGAAGCCACCGAAGCTTGCCAGAAGGCCTTTGGTACTATCTTTTTTCCATTGGTACAAGAGATTTGATCCAAGAGCATATAGCTTTCAGAGTGTGGCCGCTTTTAGAGAACTGGGAAATGCCAAAAGAGACTGTTACCAAGTCTGGCGAAGGTGAGCTGGTTCGATTGAAATACACCTTCAAATACGGAGATAAATTTGATGAACCGAATGATGACTGGCTGAAATGTATTGAAGCTACAAGTGATGAACTGCTTGGACCGTATTCCAAAGCGGAAGATAATGCCTTATCCACATCTTTCGGGAGCCGAGGAAAAAAGAGATTGAATAGAGTTTTTGATGTTATTGGTTTTGTTTACCCCGACTACAGTTACCCGCTGCGGGGACGGGGAAAGAAGAGGAAAGTTGCTGCTTCGACCAAGATTGCTGCTTCGGCACTCCAGATGAGCCTGCGCCGAAGAGCAAAAAGTTGAAAGTCCTTACCCACCGGCCACGTTATATTGAGCCGGTCGTGGTGCCTGAGTTTGGCGGGGAGACTTCTTCAGCTGCTGAACCAAAGGAGTCCATTCCTTCTACGCAGAAGGCTAAAGAACCGGCTACCATGCCGAAGGCACCCTGAGCCGAGCAAGCTGAGGCAAAGACTGGTAAAGATAAGGCCGAAGGGCCAAAAATTGAAGGAACAAAAACGTTAGAAATTTTAAGCCCTTTGGCGGAAGTAACAATGCCAAAGATACAAAAAGGTCTTGCGGCAACTCCCAAAAGAAGAAGGATGGCAAATGTACTAGATGTGATAGAATCAGTAAAGGCTTCAAGCTCTACTCCTTCAGGGAAAATTGCCGAGGCTTCAAAAATGCAAATCGAAGCTGAAACAAAACCGGCCGAAGTTGAAGTTGCAATGAGCCAGGGTAGTGCCGAAGCTGGGCCTTCAGATCCTGTTGAGAAAAAACCCTCGGAAATTGAAGAGAAGGCAGCAGAGGAAGAGGCTATAGAATAGACTTTGCCTAAAAAAGTTGTCGCTCCTGCTCCCGAAGCTTTAAAAGAAAGTATTGAATATATCATCTGTCATGCTTCGGGAAAAAGACTCTCTAAAGAAGAAGAACGAGAAGCTCAACACTATGCCCAGAAGCTGAAATATCCGAAGGGGGCATTAGTGTTCAACGGCAGTGGAGAAGAAGATTTTTTGTACTGTCTCCCGGATAGCAAAGAGATATCTGTTTGCCGGGAGATGGGTAGAAGCTTCGGATTCCCAACGTTAGAAGATGGGCTCTCAGTACCGTTGAAGGATGAATTGGCCGACAGTTTAGCATTTAATAGCATAAAGGTATGAAAATCAATTTTTTATTTGGAACTTAATTACTTGTTTATGCTTAATACTATACTTTCTCTTGCAGGGCTTGATCCTTAGTAATGCCCTCAGGGCATAGAAAAACATTGAAGATGAAGGGTACACAATGGCTCTAAACAACCTTCGTTCGAAAGTAATTGAACTAAGGAACAAAGGCCTTGAAAAGGATAAAATATTATTTTCATTGGTGAGCAAAATAAAAGAAGACGAAGCTAGTTCCAAAGCTCAAGCTGAGGCCCAAAAGAGTGAAATTGAAGACCTTCGGAAACAATTAGCTGAGGCCAAATTAAAATGTGTTGTTGCCGAAGCTGATCGAGATGTCAGCGAATACTGAAAAATTATTTTGATAAAACAGTTGCAGAGCTTCGCGCATCCAAAGAAAGGTGCTTTGAAAAATCTGTGGAGTGTGTGAAAAAGATAAAGACTAGCTTCGCCAACGTGGGCGCCTAATCAAACGAAGACAACTTCATACGGGGTGACCCTGAGGGCGTCATCGAGTGGATCAGTAGTGAAGCCGAAGCTTTTGAGGAGATTTTGAGTGACCGTGGGGACGTCTGTGCATTTTCTGGTGCGAGGGGGGTTGCAGCCATTTTGGAGAAGGCAGGTTGCGAACATGTTAAAACCTTGGCTCAGGCTGAAGCTGCCTTCTCTGTCGACGATACGAAGGACCCCTCGGCCGAAGCGAGTTCAATAGGCGGAAAAATTTTCACTGATATCTAGGAAAATGGCGGCCGAGGGATGGCTCATGAAATAATGAAGAAGAGCGAAAAAGATATTCATGATGCTCGAGAGGCAACGAAAGAAGCTGAGAAAGCTGCGGAACTCGAAAGACGGATAAGTATTACTTAATGGCTTTTAGCTTTGTTGTTTATTTTCGTGACTTCGAACTAATTGATGTCTTCTACCGCAGCTGAACTATCTCCTCCCCCAGAGCCATTCGACCCACTAGCCGACCCAGAGACAAAGAAAGCGATAGAAATTATTAATATGGCCGAAGCTATTGTCGACGAAGTTGTTACCAAGCTGCTTAACGAAGTTGCAGAGAAAGTTTGGAAGGAAGAATAACAATTATTGTAAAAACATTTCTAGGATATTAATGTAATATTTGCTGAACTAAGTCGGTAATGTTTGATGTTTATATTCTTCAATGTAATATGTAAATTGTTTGTAATTCAGTTCTTTGCGATGCATGAAACTTTATGTACATACCGTTTTTGAGCCTTCGGCGAAAAAACACCTTCCCTTCTTTTCATGCTTCGTAAAGAAGAGTTTTTATGCCTCGTAAGAATCATCCACACTTTGTAAAATCATCAATGCTTCGTAAACAATAGATACCTCTTTCCACATCAGAACTGATGAAGCTGTAATTATCAGCTTACTTTGTGCCTTGGCATCTTTTCATTTTTTGTAAAGCATTCTCCAAAGATCGGCCTCGTTTCCAGTTGATGTCATTGATGTGATATGATGTGTGATGCTATGCGATATGATGCGATGATATGGTGCAAAGAATGATGCTAATGCCAAAGACACATACCCACGCTGAAACACAATATCTGCGTCCCCTTAGGAACCATCAAAATCTCTTTGCCGTTTATTTTTCGGCTTCACCGCTTATTTTTTGGTGTAAGTTCTGCATCCCCTTAGGAACGTCTTTTGAACTTCTTCGCCTTCTATTTCGGCGGTATTCGCGTTGACTTTTCGCGCTTCGCCTTATATTTCGGCGGTATTTGGCTCTGCATTCCCTTTGGAACGACATTTGAGCAGAAAACTTACACTGCGCTCCCTTGGGAACGACTTTTTGTAGCTTCGGCAAACTTACGCTGCGCTCCTTAGGAACGACTTTTGTAGCTTCGGTAAAACTTGCAATGCAATTTTTAGCTCTGCATTCCCTTAGGAATGACTTTTGAGCTTCGGCAGTTTTTGAGCTTCGTAAGTCTGTGGGAACGATATATTTCACTATGACAAGAACGAAGCTATTACAAGAAATTAAAAATGACAAGAAGACTAGACTTACATTGATTGTTCCTTATTGAAAAGAAAATGACAATGAATGTAAAAATGCTTCAGAGGTAGGATATCTCTCAATAGATGTGTTTTGATTCTAACACAGTACTGTTGACTGTGTGAGCTTCAGATTCCTCCCTGAGATCTCGCTGCTGATGAGTCTGATGGCTCCCTTCTGGCTGCTGACCTCGTGAATAGGCAGGTTGTAGTGGCGGCGGAGGTGGAAGCTGTGGCCAAGAAGCCTGTGGCTGACTAGCCGAAGCAACAGAAGCTGCAGGATGATTACCCACATATTCTAGTATGTAGGGTGAGTGACACGAAGCAGTGTGTAGGACCTGCCTCGGTTGACTTTGTCGGGCTTCGACTTCTGCGATCTCCTTCTGCTTTTGGATGGTTATTTGGCACATTCTTGTAGTATGGCCCTTGTCTTCACCACAAAATAGACAGTAAATCTTCCTGGGTTGGTCCCCGTATCTTCCTCCAAAGCCCTGGCGCCTCTGCCTCTTGGAGCTGGCGGCCGAAAAGAGCTTTGTTGCTGCCCCGAAGATTGTGAAGAATATTGCGGCCTCTGCAGCTAACTTCCTCTGTCATCATTCTGAGTGGAGTTGTGAATTGACCAGACATGCCTCGGGTGGATTCTTCCTCCGAAGCCCCTGGTCATCTCAGAGAACCTGTAAACTTCCTCCCTTCTTTGGCGGAAGTCATTATCAGCCCTGATGTACTCATCCATCTTTTGAAGCAGCTTCTCCAGAGTCTGTGGAGGTTTTCTAGCGAAATACTGGGCAGTAGGTCCTGGACGAAGCCCCTTGATCATGGCCTCAATGACAATTTCATTGGTCATTGTAGGCGCCTGTGCTCTGAGATGCAAGAACCTTCGGACGTATGCCTGAATATACTCCTCATGGTCTTGCGTTCATTGAAACATGGCTTGAGATGTGACCGGCTTTGTCTGAAAGCCTTGAAAGCTTGTCAGTAGCATATCCTTGAGCTTCTGCCACGAAGTAATAGTCCCTGGCCGAAGAGAAGAATACCATGTTTGGGCCACAGTCCAAACTGCCATGACGAAAGATTTGGCCATGACAGTTGCATTGCCTCCACATGAAGATATGGTTGCTTCATAACTCATCAAAAACTGTTTCGGATCCGAATGCCCATCATACATAGGAAGCTGAGGTGGCTTGTATGATGGAGGCCATGGGATAGCCTGCAGTTCTGCTGCCAAGCGAGAAGCATCATCAAAGGTAAAGGTATCATGATTAAAATCATCATACCATCCATCCTCATTGAATAGGCATTCTTGATGAAGCTCCCTGTGTTGAGGCCTTCGATCTTGTTCGTCTTGAGCAAGATGGCGTACTTCTTCAGTGGCTTCGTCGATCTGCCTTTGAAGATCAGCCAGTCAGGCCATCTTCTCCTTCTTCCTTTGTACTTGCTGATGGATTATCTCCATGTTTCTGATTTCTTGGTCCAACTCCTCCTCCTGGAGTGTTGGGCTAGTGGCCTTCCTCTTCTGGCTTCGGGTCTCTCGAAGAGAAAGGGTCTTCGGATTTGGGTCCAGTGGCTGTAGTGCGGCAGCCCCTAGCGCTGAAGCTTTCTTCGGCGGCATGACGAAGGTCAGTGCTTGCCGAAGGTGGTCGAAAAAGGGTTCACCGGAGGTGGGCGCCAATGTTCTGGACTTGTTCTCAAATGCTATGAATTAAGAACAAGACAACACAAAATGTTAAAGGTTAAAGCCCTTCGTCCTTCGAAGCATTATTTCCCTTAGGATATAATGATCTTCAGACGAAGGTCATGAAGGTAATACCTTCATGATTGCAGTGAATGTTAAAATAGAAGAAGAAACATATGACATATGAAAAATAACACAAATAATTATATCATATTATTCATTCTTCATTATGTGATCATGGAAAGATAAGAACAATATTGAATTACAAAAAGTACTTTCGGCTTGATATAAGGTAAAAGAGTACAAGTGTGACGCACGAGCGAATACAAGTCAGTGTGAACAGTACGGGGGTACTGTTCATCTATTTATAGGCACAGGACACAGCCTATGAGAAATTACAATCATGCCCCTTACATTTACTATTGGCTTATAGAAAAATCTATGAGGATTGAATAGCCTTTTCCCTTTTAAGTCGGTTCCCTTTTCTGCGATTTAGCCGAAGCTTCCTTGTGCACAACTTCGGAGCGACAGCAAGCTTCGTCACGATCATGCTCCTCATCGTGTACGCTTTTATCATGAATCCGAAGATACTTGTCCGTAAACCATACTTGGAAAGCATTGTTAAATTATGTTTTTGAGGACCTTCGGAGGACGAAGGCCCCCAACACTTGGCTTATCGCTTGCAATTGCCGGATTCCATGGCAGGGGTACACCCGGTTTTTCATGTCTATATGCTGAGGAAGTTCTTGCGGGATCCGAACCATCAGATCGAGATGGAACCAATTGCTGTGCAACAGGATCTGACTCTGGAGTGTCATCCGGTGCGTATCTTGGAATCCTCGGAGCGTGTTTTGAGGAAGAGATCAATCAAGTATGTTACGGTCTTGTGGTCTAATCAGTCTGAGCACGAGGCTACGTGGGAACTTGAGGAGCTAATGCGGCAGAAATATCCCGAACTTTTTGTTGTGGGTGAGTGTTGTTGATTCTTTAACCTTTTCTTTTGTTGTTCCGATAGAAGCGTCAAAATTCGAGGTCGAATTCTTTTTAAGGGGGTAGAGTGTGATACCCGGTTTGCTAAGAAGAGAAGTTGGAGTTTATTCTTTCTGTGTTTTGTTTTGTTTTGCTTCTCTTTCGGGTAGTGCGCTTTAGGGATTTGGAAATTTGGGAAGCATTCACCAGTATAACAAATTTGGGAAGCATTCACCAGTATAACAGTAGAATGGTTGGTCGGGAGCTGTCGTGCAAGCGAGTTGGGCCGTGGATCTCAATCCGGCCCACTAGCCTTTCCCTAACCCTAGCCCCCCCCCCCCCTTTTCCCCCTTGGGATTGCAGCCGCCCCTTCCCCTCCCCATTCTCTTGGACGCCACACCCTCCCCGCTCCCATCTTCTTTCTCAAACCCTTGCAGCCATCACCACCCAAAACCCTAGCCCCCCCCTCTCCAAGGTGCAGCCCTCCCACGTGGTTCTCCATCGTGTGGCTGCGATCTCAATTGGAGTTTGGAGGAAGGAAGAAGGAAGGAGGAAGGGAAGAACCCAAGGTGAATTTGTGATTAACTTTTGTTGTTTTTGTGCTACAATCAATTTGATTATGTGTTTATCTATGCGAATCGGTAGAGGTGCTGTCCAGAAATTTTGTGGGTGGGCGAACAGCAGTAGTTCTAGTGATTTCTGGGAATTTTTATGAGTTAATTAGAGGGAATCAGTGGGAGAATCATGTAGAGCTTTGTCATACCTTTCCAACGAGTACTTATGCGCTCGATTCGGAGTTATAATTTAGGAGATATCATTGTTTGAATCTGGGTATGTTGCTGTCCAAAAAACAGATTTTTCAGGTGGGCGAACAGCAGTAGTATTAGCAGTTTCTGGGAATTTTTCGTGGGTAATTAGTGATAACCAGTATGAGAATCATGTAGGGCCTTGTCTTATCTTTCCAATGAGTACTTATGCGCTCGATTTGGAATTATATTTTAAAAGATATCGCTGTTTGAATCCGGGTATGTCGCTGCCTAAAAGAAAAAAAAACAGATTACAGGGTTTATCTTGTGGACTGTTTTGGGCTAATTAGATGTTGGAATTTAATTATAAATTGTATACAAAACTTGTGGGGAATTTTATGTAGATGCCTCTAGAGTTTTTTTGTTACCACTGCTGTCATAATTTTAAAGTTATGAAATTATTAAGCAGCGCCGCTGCAGTTTGGTGAGTGTGGGGAGAGTTGTTTCCCGCGGCGGGGTTTGAGATTGTGCGTAGGTGCGGCGTCGTTTATGAGCCTTATTATGTGAAATTGGTGCACTAAGTTGTGTGTCAAAACAGGTGGTGGACTTCCAGATCGTACTTAGGGATTTGCCCAAACTTCCGGTGAAGGCAAGTAAAACAGTGATGGTTATTCCGTCTCTCGATTAAAGAGTCTTATACTTGATTATGTTTGTGCCATTTGTGTTCGTATTCATATTCCTAATTGGGTACCATCGTTTGAAGATATTCATGTTTTATTGATTACATATGTTGAGGTTGTGGTTTGATCATGTTACTCATGTGGTTTATTATGTGGAATGGGTGGAAGTATATGTCTAGCATATTTTAATTGGGAAGGACTCATGTTGTTGACATGCATAATGCATTCATCATCGATTGCATGGAAGTTTCGTCGCGCTTATGGTCCGACAGTACGGGTACAATGAGCATCATATGTTGCCCGAGAAGGGGTATGATGCAGCTTCATATCCTTAGAGGTATGAAGGCAGAAGTTATTACTGCATATGTAGCCATGTGCATTCAGGGGTGAAGTGTAGAACCCATTATGTGGATGTGGATAGTGTAGATCTTTACCTTGTGCTTCATCTTGTAACTAAGTAATTGGTTACATGTTTACTTGCTGCAAGTTACTATTCAAGAAGGAAGTTGTGAACTACATGGTTGTTTAAGCACGGTTTGTTTACATCGTCCAGTTGTTGTTTGCTCTTTTTACTTGCTAAGATGTGTCATCTCACTCTTGCATTGTCTGATGTAGGCACATGATCTTTGCTTTGGGAAAAGAAGGGATGTAGCAGCACGACCACTACACTTTTAAATAAAGGAACCGCTGCTTAATAATGATGTTAAAAAGGGAGGGTCTAATTTGAGGGATTATTATGTTTTAGCCTTTCTTGGTAGTTAAACATATTTTTGGGGTGGACTGAGTTATCTATCTTTTTATTTGGTCATGAATGTTCATTACTACCTTTGCATTTTTATTATACTATGTGAATTAGCCTTCTTTTATATCCTGTATAAACTCTATGTTCCCCTTGTTATGCTTCTTTCAAGGGAGGTGCTGCCGGATTTTGCAACACTTTCTTTCTCTATTTCTTTTCTTGTGTTGCATAAGTTTTGTGGGAAGGGTATTTGGTAACATCCATTATGTGGGATCAGTGGGGTGTTACAGGAACCCTTGGATCCAAATCCTACGGTTACGGTTTTTAAGAGGCGAGATCGCCTAGGAACCATCCGATCTTGATCTATCGGACCAAAACTCTCCCAACGAATGGTTACCTACAGGTTCTAATTGTGACTGTCGCTCGCGATACCAACGGTTCGCGCTTAACTCCCCTACCCAGGCGACCCCCACGGCGGCGCCGCCCAAGGTCGCGGTGGTCCATCGCCGGATTTGGCTCGGGTTCGGCCAGACGCCCCAATCCCGCTCGGGCACGCAAGAAAAACATAGAGGCGCACATCACGAATCTAATAGAGGCGGCCATACCGGCGATAACGGTGATACGTCCCTGGACCATGGAGATGCGCGGCGCTACGTCGACGACGAAGAATTCCCATCACCGGGGTGCTCCCGCGCGCCTCCCATCGCCGCGCGTGTCTTCGTGAAGGGTTTCCGATGCTCCGACGCCCCACACCGTGGCTCGACGGTGAACATAGGCGTGGTTCGCCCGCGGCGGCGATAGAACGGTCGGGTGGCGGTGCTCGGTCGAGCGGCGGTGCTTGGTCGGACACGCTGGTTCTAGGTTGCGGAGGAAGTCAAGGCGGCTACGCAGGGTCTGGTTTTATACCATCCTCACGACCACGCCGCCCGCACACCGAGCTTTGCGGATCTTGGCACAGCCCGCACCGAATTCCGCGGGAGGAAGATGACCAGCACCTGACCTATGGGTCCCAACGCTAGACAGAAAGGAGGCACCGGAATCCGGGGCCCAGTCGTCAGCAGCCGAGCGACGATGGGCTCGCGCATGAGGGGCTGACGTGCCGGCCCACCGATCAACCAAATGATTGAGCCGCAGAAACTGCCGAGGCAGGCCCACCTGACAGTGGCGCGAGGAGCCGAAGCGGACGCTTACCATGTCTGACCCGTGGCCCCCGTACGTCGGCGCATGGCATCAGGTACTGGGCCACGCGAGTGTAAAGGGGTAAATGGGCCGCGGCAGAGGATTGAGCCCAGTGTCTGTTTTTCCATTTTCCTTCTTTATTCTTTTCTTTTTTGTTTTGTTTTCCCTTTTTATTTCAAATCTAAAATTTGAATTCAATTTTTTTGTGTCGAATATATACACCAATTAAATATTAAATTTTAAACATGCCATCATGGAATGAGTGTATTTATTCATAAATTTATTTTGTAATTTATAGTATTTCTTCACTTAAAATCCAAATTCTAATTTAGGTTTTAATCCAAATCTCCAACTCTTTATTATATTTTTATTATTGTTATTGTTACTATTATTAAATGCGCAAACAAAACTCCAATATGATGTCTGGCTTATTTTTATTAGGCATTTTGTTCTCTTAGTTATGGTTAATCCCATGTTCAAATAAATAGAGGCAAAATATATAAGGAGATTTACTCTTTTCTCAATGTTTACCAAGTGGGTATTACAACTAGGCATCGAGGATTTCATCCAGTGTCCGTACCCCTTCGGGGGGCGCACCACGGCCTTGAGCGATGGGTGGCCCAGCGGCTTGCACCTCCTCGCGAGGCCTCATCTCCCAGCGCCTGTCAGGTTGCTGGATCGCGTCGCGCCGTGGCACGGGTGGAGCAGGTTTTGTACCTCCGATGAGGTCATGGGCCCATTCATCCGCGGTGATGTAGAGGTCTGCTTCTCAGAATAGTTGTTCGGACGTGCCAGGTGCTTTTTGTAGTATGGCTCGGACGAAGGCCGAGTCATTGGATCCCCGGTAGAAATCTTCAATCACCGATGCTTCGGCGACTTCGGGGATGCGGTTCCTCATGGTCTGAAACCTCTTGAGGTATGAACGGAGTGTTTCATCGCTCTGGCGCCTGATGGATTTGAGGTCCCATGGCTGCACCGGCTTGTCAGAGAGGGACTGGAGTTGGCGATGAAACGCCGACTGAAATCGCTCCAATCGTTGATGCAGTGTAGTGGTAGATGTCGGAGCCACTGCAGTGCATCTTGCCCTAGGACGATGGGCAAATACGTCATCATTATGTCTTCCGTCGCCCTGGCGGCCCGAGCGGCGATCGTGTAGACGGCTAACCAGCCACCTGGGTCCTTCTTGGGCTCGTACTTGTCAATGTTGGAGATCTTGAAGGTGGGGGCCACTAGATGGCCCGGAGACGCGGAGTATGCGCGGAGACTCCACACGTGTCTTCTTGTTGGCATTCGTGAGGTCGTCCCAGGGAGGGGAGTCGGTAGTATGTCGTCTCGACCATCCCCAGAATGGGCCACTAGTCGAGGCCGCAGTCGACTGTCACACCCGGTTTTAGAAGGCAAACCGAATGCGAACCATGTACATGCCAGGATCAGCAATTCACGTACACAGCAGTTACATAACTGGACATCATCACACAGTGCTCAAATCATAATATAAAAGGGGAATAATAGTCGATTACATCATATGTCTGAGACATCCACATAGTCTTTACAATAATCAAAGTGCGGAAAAGAAACATAGATACACGCGGCCTTCACAGGCAGCCAACTGGGGGTTGCCGCTAACCCACGCCTAGAACTCGTCGTAATCTTGGAACTCCTGGAAGTCTCCTTCCACGGCTTCATCTTCTCCTGAGCAGTGGTTGCAATGCAGACAACCTGGGGATGGGGAGGTTTGGTGTGTAGAGCAAGGGTGAGTACACATCAACATACTCAGCAAGTATCCTGTTTGGCTGTAGTGGACTAGCTTTATGTGGGGATAAGTCAAGCAGTTGCTTTTAGTTGGTCAGATTATTATTACTAGTAGAGAGAGCCAGGTTTTAGAATTTACCTGCGTTATTAACCCAAACGTACCCTTTCCAAACGGAAAGAATACCACTTACCATTACCATAGCTAATGCCAAAACCATCATTCTCATTGCCACCTGTAATCCGAACATCTCTGATCAAGTGTCACTAATCAATGGAGCTCCCTTGGCCGCTCATAACCGCGAGCACGGCTGATATATCAGTTTTCAAACACTCTGCAGAGGTTGCGCACTTTACCCACAAGTCGTGATTCCCTTTCTGCCCGGAGATCATGACTCTCCATTGATCACTACCAAGGTGACCCAGCAGGGTATCACTATGTAGCCTTTACAAAGATTCCCCGGGGTTGTAGCCGCCCATTAGGTTTCCTAAATGCACCGCACTCCTCCCCAAGGGGCGAACCAACCTTGGCAGAGCGAGCCGCATACACCGAGCCCCATTAACGGCACGACGGCGAAGCGAACTACCCCTCGGTTCCTCTAATTATTCAGCTAAGGGCATCCCATTCCACCCTCATGGTTGCACTATTTTCCCGGGCGGTCATCCAACGAACAGGTCCTTACAGAGAGGCACTCGAGAAATCGCTCGAGCCCCCTTACATGCCACAAGTATAACATCATAATAAAGAAGGGAAACAATGTATCATTGATAAATCTCATCATGTTCATTGATTAGTGTTAAGCACTAGCATGAAGCTAAACCAGAATAATCCAACCCAAATAGGTAAGCAAACCAGACCGTTATCTATGCAAGCGCAAACATACATCCATCCATTTGAATTAGGAAATAAACAGTACACCATACAAGAGAGCAGATAAACTGAATATGCATAAGATATGACATACGATTTGCATTCGCAATTGCTAGAAAGAGAAAAAGAAAGGTCTCGCAGTGGTTAAAGCTATAGTCGAAGTGTATTACGGGTAGATGTATAATTAATCATTACGTGATCTAGTTCCACCTAGTTACACTAACAAGTATTAATCACATGCACTAATAGAATTATAACTATTTCCAATTGGTCGACATTAAACCAAGATAATTAACTATGTGAGATAATTAACGTAATCAATTTCTGAGTTGAGTTTCCATTTCATTAATATAAATAATGTGATCAACGTGCATAAAATACACAGGGGGTAGACAGGTGGCTAGGGGTAGACGGACACGTCTAGGGGTAGATGGGCACGTCACCCGCAACAGGACGCTACGCGTCGCGCCGAGGACACGGCGAGCTACGCCAAAGCACTGCGCGCACCACGCGAACGCGCGCACGCGCAAGGCCGCGCTGATGCGCCACGAACGAGCCGCGCACACGCCGGGGCCGAGCCGCGGGCAGGGGGCCGCGCCACGCAGGGGCACCGCGGCCGCGTGAGCCGAAGCCACGCCGGGCCGGGGCCGCGCTGCGCAGGGGCACCACGCCGCGCCGGGGCGGGACTGCGCGCAGGGAGGGGGCCGAGCCATGGGCACGCCATGGTCGCGGGCGCAGGGAGCCGGGCCACGTCGCGGCGAGGCCGCGCCGGGGGCGGGGAACGGGGCTGGGTAGGGGAGGCTGCACCGGGGGCAAGGGGGGCCGCGCTGCTCCACAAGCAGGGGCGGGCGAGCCGGGCGGGTGCGTCACCGCC
Organism: Zea mays; assembly: GCF_902167145.1. NCBI lineage: Eukaryota > Viridiplantae > Streptophyta > Magnoliopsida > Poales > Poaceae > Zea > Zea mays. Next base: position 82,962,802 of record NC_050101.1, read on the forward strand.
GCGCCGGGGCAGGGGCGAGGTCGGGCGGGGGGAACCGCGCTGGGGCGGGGCTGCATCGGGGCCGGGAAGGAGAGGCCACGCCGGGCGGGCAGGGGCGCCACGGGCGCGCCGAAACAGCGGGGGTGCCGCGGGCGCGCCGAAACGGCGAGGCCGGGACACGCGCCAGGACGAGCGAGAGGGAGAGGGAGCCGGGGCGCTGAGGGGCACCGGGGCCGGGCCGCGCCAAGGCCGGCCGCGCCGAGGCCGGGACGGGGCCAAGGCCGGGCGGGGTAAGCCGCGCCAGGGCCGGGGCGGAACGCCGGGCGGGGAGCTGTGCGGGCGCGCCACCACGCCGAGGGGCGCCGGGGGCCGGACGGCGCCATGGCCAAAGAAGAGGAGGAAGGGGGAGGAGAGAGGAGGGAGGGGCTTACCGCGCGGGGGTGAGGGCGAGCGGCGTCGAGGGAGAGAGAGAGGGACGTGCAGGGGGTAGGGAGAGAGAGAGGGAGGCGGTTTGGGGGTGGGGCTGACGGGTGGGCCCCACCAGGGTGTGGCGGCGGCGGCTCAACCACCCGCGCGCGGCGCGCGCGAGGGGAGCGGGGGGGGGCGGCTGGGCTGCCAAGCTGGGCCGCCAAATGGGCCCAAAGCGGGGGAGGGGGGTTTTGCCGAGCTGGGCCGTGGGGCGGCGGCTGGGCCGCGCGGGGGGGGGGGGGGGGGGGAAGAGGGGCAGGCCGCGCTAGGGGGAAGCCGGCTGGGCCGCGGCTGGAAGCCGACCCAAGGGGGGAAAGAGGGAATTTCCCTTTTTCCAATTCCTATTTAGCTCTAAACTCCACTCCAAAATACTTTCACAAATCACTCAACCATAAGCAAGAAAAATCATGGTCTGGCATGATGCAACAACCAAGAAAATATTTCTAGGGTTTGCTTACACAAGGTATCGAGCTAATTCTCGCTAGAACTTTAGAAAAAGAACAAGACGCAGCGAGAAGAAAAAGAAAGAGGAAAGGTAACGCCCGAATTTGGGGAGTGCTAGAGAAAGAAAAAATTCAACTCTCAAATTCGGGTCGTTACAAACCTATCCCCCTTAAAATAAACTCGCCCTCGAGATTCAAGATTGGCTAGCAAAGAGCTCAGGATATTTAGCCATCAGATCATCTTCACGCTCCCACGTTGCTTCTTCCTCAGAGTGATGACCCCATCTGACTTCGCACATCCTGATAGTCTTCCTCCGGGTGACTCTGTCTACAGTCTCAATGATTTGCGTTGGCTTCTCAATATAAGTCAAATCTTCCTGGACTTCAAGACCTTCCACTGGCAACTACTCCTCTGGCACACTCAGACATTTCTTTAACTGAGACACATGGAAGACATCATGCACGGGAGACAAATTTTCTGGCAGGCTGAGATGATAGGCCACTTCTCCACGCTTGGCGAGGATCTGATACGCACCGATGTAGCAGGGTGCTAGCTTGCCTTTGACTCCGAATCTTCTGAATCCTCTGATAGGCGATACTTTCAAATAAACGAAATCCCCAACTTCGAAACTCAGCTCTCTTCTTCTTGTGTCTGCATAACTTCGCTGCCTTGATTGCGCTATCTTCATATTCTCCCGAACCATCTTGATGTTCTCTTCAGCTTCGAGCAGAATGTCTGGCCCGAACACTTGCTTTTCTCCAGGCTGATCCCATTGCAATGGAGTTCTACAACTCCTCCCATAAAGCGCCTGAAATGGTGACATCTTCAAGCTAGCCTGGTAACTGTTGTTATAGGAGAACTCTGCATAAGGCAACCTCTTGTCCCATCCGGACTGATCTTGCAACGCACAGGCTCTCAACATGTCTTCGAGGATTTGATTAGTTCTTTCGGTTTGACCGTCTGTCTGCGGATGATAAGCTGAACTGAAATTCAGATGTGTACCCAAGGCTTCATGCAACTGCTGCTAGAAATGAGAGGTGAATTGCGTTCCTATGTCTGACACTATCTTCTTTGGCACACCATGAAGACAAACGATCCGGGACATGTACAACTCCGCCAATACTGCACCGCTTTAGTTGGTCTTGACGGGTATGAAGTGGGCTAACTTGGTTAAGCGGTCCACCACTACCAAAATGGAATCGTAGTCGGCTCGAGTGCGAGGCAATCCGACTATGAAGTCCATTCCGATTTCATCCCATTTCCACTGAGGAATTCGCAATGGTTGCAACAATCCGGCTGGCCTCTGATGCTCTGCCTTGATCCGTCGATAGCTATCACACATAGCCACATGCTCTGCGATTTCTCTGTTCATTCCATACCACCAAAATTTCTTCTTCAGATCCTGATACATCTTCTCACTTCCAGGGTGTATAGAATAAGCTGTCTCATGAGCTTCCTTGAGGATCAACTCCCGAATAGACTGGACATTGGGAACACACAAGCGGTCTTTGAACCATATCACACCTTCTGCATCTTCCTGAAAGTCTTTGCCTCTGCCTTCTAGAATCAGCTGTCGGATTTCACTGATCTTCTCATCATTCTTCTGTGCTTCTTTGATTTTCCACTCTAGGGTTGGCTCTAACTCAACTGTGACTCCTCGCATATTGTTCAGAAATCCGAGGCTCAACCTGTCAAACTCTTTGGCCAACTCATAAGGCATCAGATGAGCGACCATCAGATTGACCTGACTCTTCCTGCTCAAAGCATCTGCCACTACGTTTGCTTTGCCTAGATGGTAATGAATCTCCAATTCATAGTCTTTGATCAACTCTAACCATATTCATAGCCTCATATTCAACTCTGACTGAGTGATTATGTACTTCAGACTCTTGTGGTCTGTGTAAACATCGCATTTCTGCCTATACAGATAGTGCCTCCATGTCTTTAGTGCGTGAACCACTGCTGCCAACTCTAGGTCATGGATTGGGTAATTCTTCTCATGCACCTTCAGCTGTCGAGACGAGTAAGCCACAACTCTTCCCTCTTGCATCAACACACATTCCAAACCAGTGTAACAAGCATCGCAATACACCGAGAAGGGCTTGTGCACATCAGGTAAGACTAAGACGGGCGATGTAGTCAACTTCTCTTTCAACGCTTCGAAGGCTTCTTGGCATTTCTGGGTCCACTTGAACTCAACTTTGTTGCCTAACAAAGCTGTCATCAGTTTCGCAATCTTTGAGAACTCTTCAATGAATCACCAATAATATCCAGCCATTCCAATAAAGCTCTTGATGCCTCGAGCATCTGTTGGCGCTTTCCAGTTTAGAATGTCTGCCACTTTCTTCGGATCCACAACCAATCCTTCTTTGTTGATTATGTGACCCAGGAACAGGACTTCATCAATCCAGAACTCGCACTTGCTCAACTTTGCATACAGCTGGTGCTCTCGCAATCTCTGCAATACCATCCTCAAATGATCTGCATGCTCCTCCTCACTTTGAGAATATATAAGAATGTTATCAATAAATACCACCACAAACTTGTCAAGATAATCCATGAATACACTGTTCATCAGATTCATGAAGAAGGCTGGTGCATTTGTCAAACCAAAAGACATCACAGTGAACTCGTACAACCCATACTTGGTAATGAATGCTGTCTTCGGAATGTCTGAGGGTCGAATCCTGAGCTAGTGATAACCTGACCTCAGATCTATCTTTGAGAACACGTTGGCTCCTCTCAACTGGTCGAACAGATCTTCTATTCTGGGCAAGGGGTACTTGTTCTTGATCGTGACCTCATTCAGAGCTCGATAATCGATGCACATCCTTCTAGTACCATCCTTCTTCTCCACGAATAGGACAGGGGCGGCCCAAGGCGAGGTGCTTGGCCGGATGTAACCTTTTGTAACACCCCTGGTGTTTATATTCCCCTCGACAACGAGTACGGATTTAAGCACGTAATATCAGTGGATAAAACAGATGCGAAATTTAAATCATTTTCGCCTATTGCGATTTTAATATCGCATCTGTTTCATCTGTCGCGAGTTCGATATCGTTTTTATTTATCTGGGCTCTTCCTAAATTTTCGTGATGTTCGGAACCTAGTTGTTCCGAAAATCGGTGCGTCCGATGATTATTTAAAATTCATCGCTCGCGCGAATACGAAATCGGAAGCTCGATCTATTCTTACGAATTTTATCCTCGGCAAATTAGTTTGAACTCGACGACTAAAATGTTCGGGACAAAATGATTTGAATCGCACATTGTCCGAGAAAAATCGTGTGCGAGGTTATACTCTAATTTATTCTTCAGCACACTCTGTAAAATAATAAAATCAACTATGTTTAGTTAGCGGATAAATTTTATCCGATTTCGACTAAACTAGTGGTCTCAAAAATTGTATCCGATATCCAGTCCATTTAGACCTCGCCCAAATCCAAACTGTAGAAATTGGATATATATAGATGTTTTCGTAAAAAAAAAGACGAAGAAAAATCTTTTTTTCTTTACTAAATTCCCACGGTCTCCAAATTTTTAGTTATTTGGCCGGTGGCCTTATCCTCTACTCTGATATTTCATCGCTCTGATTTTTTTAAAGCTGCTGGCCGCTCAGCCTCATCTAGCGCGCAAGATCTCCTAGAGATTTTTCCACCGCTTGCACGCCCAGCTCTTCTTCAAATATCCCATACGTGCATCTCCCGTCCCTCTCCTTATCTCTCCTCTTGATATTTCCTGCCGCCGCTCTGGGATGAAAAATCCCGTCGCCCATGCCCTGAGCCCCTGATCCATATCTACGCGCGCGGCAGGCCGGCAGCGAGGATTCCGTCGCCCAGCTTTTCCTCTCTTCAACCCCCAGCCGCGCCTGCTCTATCGCCGAGTGCCCAGCCGCGAGCTCCCCTGCTCCCATGGCAGCTGAGGTTCTCCCTGGCGCTTCTCCCTTGCCATAGCCGCGCCCCTCTGGCTCGACGCCCGGTCGCCCAGCCCCTCTCCTCCCTAGCGAGCTCGCTCTGCCCCTGTACGGCGCCCCGAGCTCCCCATGGCCGCACCTGGCCGGAACTTTCCTCCAGCGCGCGGAGTAGTCCGCGCCATGGAACTCCATACCTGGCCGCGACCTCGCCGGAAAGCTCTCGCGGCGCTCCTCCCCGGCTCGGATCTCGCCCAGCGGCCCTGGCCCTCGGCCATGGAGCCTGCTCTGCTCCAGTTCGGCCGCTCGTCTCCCTGTACCCCAGCTCTCTCCCTCTCGTGCGTCTTCTTCCTGCTCGCGCCCAGCTGCCTGCTCAGCTGCGCGCTCTCTCCAGCCGAGGTCTCCTCCCCGCGCGCGCCATCCTGCGCACGCGCCGTGCCCTGCTTCCTTTCCCCACGGCGCGCTCAATCTCTCACTTTCTTCCTCAGCTCGTTCCTGGTGCCGCGCCCTACTTCCCTCTTCTCTGCCGCGCGCTGAGCGCCCTGCTCCCTGCGCGTCGGCCACGCCCTGCTCGCCCAGCCGCGTGCACAGGACCACGCGAGTGGATCCTCTGCTCGCCATGGTCGTGCTCCTACTTCAGCTTATCGGTCGTGTCCTGTTACCCATGGCGAAGTCATCTGCTGTCAGCCTCCTCACATGTCCTAAGCCGTCGTAGTCAGTTTACCTCCATCTCGTGGCGGTGTTGTGCTGTCGTCGAGTCCCGATATCAATCTAGTTGTCATCGAAGTGAAGCTTAGTTTAATGCTCGCCAAAGATTCGATCAAAGATTTTATTTGGAGACTGTCGACGTTCTCGAAGCTTGAAGTCGGACTTGCTTTGGATGATAAATCCCTGATATTCGAGAGAGGCGAGGCCTGTAAGCGCTCTCTTGGAACTCAACCAAATATCTAAACTGGAAAACCATCATCACCCTCGTGGATATCGAATCAAATCAGTATTGGTAAGCCAATTTATTATTTCGGTTAATCAAATTAGATTAGCTAGATTTATTAGTCGTAATAATTCTCGTGTTTAGCAGGCGTGTCATGTTTGAGTTAGATGTTTGCTAAAATACCTCAGCACCTCCGGTAACGTGATCGTGGGAAATTATTGCGTATTATGCGTATTATGGTACAACTTAGGTCTAAAATGCAGGATTTACGAAGAGTGTGTTAGAGAAAGTATAAATTAAGCGTGTATAAATTGGCTCGTCATTCGCGAAGAATGGTCAAGTTAATAATATGAGAAAAAATAGATTTAGTATTTCATATGATCAATTAAATGCCCTAGATAAATATCTAGCACTACAAAAATGAGTGAAAGCGAATAATATCGATAAGTTTGTTTTTGTTAGGATTCAATCCAGCTAAGTTAAAAATAATGTAGATGATGAGTCGTGTCTAGGCTAATTATGTTTAAAATGTATGATTTGTTTGCGATGTTTGTGTTAGGTTTGTTTAATTTAGAGAAGCGTAATTATTGCGCTTAGTCGTATATCGATAACTAATATTATCGTATAAAATTGTTGTAACATCAAAAATCGTATGGTGGTAATTTAGAGAGAGATCTTCCAAAATACTTAAGATAAAATGACTCCTAAATAATGAATTCCCTCTTTATAAAAATATGTTTCCTTGAAACAAACAACGAGTAACATTAAAGGTTTGGTAATTCAAACATAGACCCAAAGTTGAATTTAAAAAGGTTTGAATTGAAAATAGAAACATCAAATAGAGGAAGGACCTTTAATCTACCTAATTATTCCCTTAAACACCCTTCACAAATAAATAGATACGTTTGAATGAAAATAGTTCATGACACATATAATATATATTTGTTGTTTTAAAAGAAAATAATTAATGAAAATTAAAGTATACTTTCCAAATGAGTCTCTTTTATATATATATATATATATATAGGTATGTGCTTTATATTTTGAGGCATATAGATAACCAAATATTATAAATAAAATACAATTTCGCATTTTATGCTGGAATCTATTTTGTTTATGCATTTGAACTTGAGTGTGGAATTCAAAACCCAATTTAAATTTGAATAAATAGAAAATAGGAAATAGAAATGGAAAAATGGAAAAGGAAAATAAAAAGAAAAAGAATGGAAAAGAAAATGGGAGAATTTCCTGCGCTTGGGCCGATTCCCTGCTTCCGGCCCACCTTACCTTTCCCTCCTCTCGGCCCATCACGGTCGATCAACCCCCGCTCACCATTTTCGCGCCGTGTGTATGCTTCGTGGGCCCGGGCGTCAGCCTCTCACTGCGATCTCGCGCGTGCGCACCAGTCGCAGACATGTCGACCCCGAGGCTCGGAATCGTCCTCCCCACGCCGCGTAACAAACCCCCGCAGAACGCTCGTCGCCACCGGGATCGGAGCTACTGAGATTTGGTGAACAACTTCGGACCTCAGGGTATAAATGGGTGGCCTCGCGACTCTTCCCTTGGGCCATCTTGATGCACCAACCAGAGAGAGAGAGCGGAGCGGAAGGAAGAGCAGAGAGAAAATGAGATGGTCGTCGCGACTGGATTCCGTCCTAGCCGCCAGTCTGTACCAATTGGGGGTCTTGGGTGATTCGCCTCGACACGCTGATGATGTCTGCGACCTCGCCACATGGTGTTTGAGACTGCGGGGAGGAAAAATGCCGCCGCCGCCGCGGTGGAATTCTCTGCCGTGTCGCGCCACCGGTGAAGAACCCTCCTCGTCGTCGTCCCAATACCTGCACGCGGTTGTGGGGGTGCGCCAGCGATCGGGGAACCTGTCCGTGCCATCGGGATGAGCTAGGCGACCCCGAGTCGAGGGGAATTTCACGCCGGAGTCTTCACCTCGACCCCTATCCTCCGTGCGCCACAGGTGGCTTCGTCCAGCTCCCAAATTCGGTAAATTTGGCCCCTCCATAGTTCGTCGCAACCGTAGCTTGGTGTAGCGCCTGTCAGTTTTGAAATAGGAGCGCCCGTGCGTTAATCGGCCCTTCGCCGGCCATGGCACCGCCGTGGTTCTTGGGTGGCGCCGCCGTCCCGAGCTGGGGAGTGGGGGGAAAGCCTCTAGCCGTTAGATCGACATTATGCGCAAATGATCAAAGGAATAACGTGTTCCCGATGATCCGTGGCGGTCTAGTTCAATCAGAGGGGTCAAGGAGTTTGAGGAGGACCTAAGAATGCTAGAACAAGTGATCAAGGCGCTGGGACTGACCTGGATAGGCTGGCCACGGTGAAGCCTCTCCTACGGTATTCTTGTGCAGATTTGGGGGAACTGTGAAATTCGAGCTCGCTGGCGATCAAATGAGGGCAATACTGGGTGGCTGGGTACTTGACTACCCTACGGAGCTTGCGGTGGCTTCAATTTATAGAGCGCAACAGCGGTGGCCGGGAATTGCAGTGGTGACGCGCGGCGGTCGGAGGAGGGGGAGTTTACTGGCGCGCGTGATTGGTGGCAAACCCCGTGGCATCCACTCCGGTGATCAACGGAGAGCTAAAGCAGGATGCGGTGATGCGTTGGAAATGCCTAGACACGCGACACAAGGCCGAAAGGCGGCGGTCACCGGCGTGCATATCAGAATCCACCGCGGCGAGCTCTGTACGGTGGCCGGAATATTTTACTGGCCGTAGCTTATCCACGGCGACGTACTCCGAGCGTTATCCACTTACCCAGAGCACGAATCGAGACGGTGATGGCACGAATCACGGTGGAGGGATCATCGACGGCGAGATCTCTGAAGCTTATCTTCTTCAGTACTGTACAATGGCAAACCCCATTCAGTTGGATTGATAGCCTGATTTGCAGAGCAGAAACCTCCCGATTTTGTGTAGTAACATGATCATCACCCTTTAGCAAAATTATAGCTCTAAGATCCAGCTACAATATTTTTATAGCAACCCTAAGAAAATTCTTGCTCGACCATGCTTGAATTCTTGTCCAAAGTGACTGCAGTTGCATTGTCAGTCTGAAATTCAGACTTCAACAGCCTGACAGCCCATCTTTGGGTATAATTTTCTCCAAATCCTTCTCAACAACTATGCTTACTCTCTTAAGAAAAGTTGTTCACCTTTGATAGGTTTACAAATTTGATGTGGTGACCTAGGGTAAATTCTCTCTATTTTGGAAGATATAGAGCTCCAAAGTGGAGTCAATATCACTGATTTTCAGATTAGCACTAGAACACCCATGGGGTCTTTTTGCAAATAAGTCCAAAATTCAGGGTTTAGCTTGTAAATCTTCATGATTGTGAACCAAATGACTTTATATGCCTTAACATCATAGTTTTTACACTTTAGTCCAAAAGTGCACTAATTTTGCACTTAACCCCCTAGGGTTTAGGTTTAGGGTTTTTCCAGGGTCCTTTTTAGGGTTTTTTGGTATTTCAAGGGTGTAAATGTAATGTAGGTCCATTCTTAGGAACATTTTATGACCATTTCACTTAAACTTCAGGGTTTACTCTATTTGGGTCTTGCTTTACCCTTCAGATCCCTGTTTAGGGTTAAGTATCCTATACTAGGGTCTTATTTGCAAAATGCCATAACAATACAACTTGTTTGAAATTTCTACCTAGTGAATGCATCCTAGGTGTATCAAACATATGAAATGCTAATGCTGATGATGTCATGCTCAAGTTTTGGTAACAGTAACACTAGGGGTGTTACATCCTTCCCCCCATAAAAGAATCTCGTCCCGAGATTAAAAGTCCTAGGTAAGTAATGGAAAAGGAAACATGACATGTCTTTATTTCCTTATTCTTGGTACATGGCAGGGGTGGTTTGGGGCTCACTCCTTTGTTACAACGATTTTATACACTTTACAAATTACATGAGGCTAAAAAGCCTAGGAAATTCTTGTTTAAAAAGTCTTGAGTTTCCCATGTAGCCTCATCTTTGGAATGTTGGTTCCACTGTATCTTATAAAACTTGAGAGTTTTCTTTCGGGTAATCCCGTACTTTTGATCCAAGACTCGAATGGGATGTTCGGAATATGTCAAGTCTGGTTCAAGGACAACATCTGTCACTTCAATGGTTCGATCTGGAACCCGAAGACACTTCTTTAGTTGAGACACATGGAACACATTATGTACAACAGACAAGGTTTTGGGTAGTTCAAGTCGATACGCCACTGGCCCATATCTTTCAAGAATGAGAAAAGGACCAATATATCATGGTGCAAGCTTCCCTTTAACCCCGAAACGTGATACACCCTTCATTGGTGAAACTTTCAGGTAGACATAATCTCCAACCGGAAAGTATAAGGGTATCTGGTGTGTGTCTTCGTAACTCTTCTGACGAGCTTGAGCTTTCTTCAAATTATGAATTATTTGCTGAACTTTTTCTTCGGTCTCTTTCACCATATCAGGCCTGAAGAAAAATCTTTCACCAGGTTCAGACCAATTTAGCGGAGTACGACATCGTCGTCCATATAAAGCTTCAAAGGGTGCCATCTTGATGCTTTCTTGATAGCTATTATTACATGAGAACTCTGATAAAGGTAAACATTCATCCCATTTCTGTGGAAACTCCAGAACATATGCCCGCAACATATCTTCAAGTATCTGATTGACCCTCTCAGTCTGCCCACTTGTTTGAGGGTGATAGGCCGAACTGTGGAGCAATTTGGTACCCAGGGATTTATGAAGTTCTTCCCAGAATTTGGATACGAATTGAGGTCCACGATCCGACACTATAGTCTTCGGAACCCCGTGCAAACTGAGAATGCGAGCAATGTACGGTTCCGCATAGGTGATGATGGGATATTTTACTTTGACTGGAAGGAAGTGGGCGATCTTTGTAAGTCGATCAATGATAACCCAAATGGAGTCAAAGCCTTTTGCTGTTCTGGGTAATCCCACAATGAAGTCCATACTAATATCTTCCCATTTCCATGTTGGTATTAGTAAAGATTGTAATGGACCTGCAGTCTTCATATGTATGGCCTTGACACGTTTACAAGTGTCACATCTTGCCACATAGCGTGCGATTTCAATTGTCATCTTCGTCCACCAATAATGCTGCTTTAGATCATGATACATCTTAGTGCTTCTGGGATGAATAGAATAGCGACTAAGATGTGCTTCGTCCAGAACTTGCTGGCGGACCTCTTCATTTTTAGGCACCACTATGCGGTTGTTGAACCATACGACACCTTGACTATCCTTTCTGAAACATTTGGCTTTTCCGGCCTCTATTTTCTCATGGATGTGTTTCATACCCTCATTATCCTTTTGAGCATCCATTATCCTTTCTAAAAGGACTGACTCAAGCTTTTATTGACTTAAGGCTCCTTGTTGGATCATTCCCAGGTTTAACTTCTCCATCTCCTGGCATAGTGTATTGTTAGAGGTCTTCACCATAAGACAGTGACAGGAAACCTTACGGCTAAGTGCATCTGCCACTACATTGTCCTTGCCCGGGTGATAATGAATTTCCAATTCATAGTCCTTAATAAGCTCAAGCCATCGCCTTTGTCTCATGTTCAACTCTGACTGGATGAAGATATACTTCAAGCTTTTATGATCTGTATAAATGTGATAGATATTACCCAGCAGATAATGACGCCAGATCTTCAGGGCATGAACCACTGCAGCTAGCTCCAGATCATGAGTGGGATAATGCTCCTCATGCCGGCGCAACTGCCGTGAAGCATAAGCTATTACTCGGCCTTCTTGCATTAATACACAGCCGAGACCACTGCCTGATGCGTCACAATACACATCAAAAGGCTTTTCAATATCCGGTTGAGCCAATACCGAAGCAGTGGTTAATAATATCTTCAATTTCTCAAAGGCTTTATTACATTCCGAAGACCACTTGAATTTAATATCATTCTTTAATAAACTTGTGATTGATTTCACAAGCTTAGAAAAATCTGGTATAAATCGGCGGTAATAGCCAGCTAGTCCAAGGAAGCTTCAGACTTGATGAACAGTGGTTGGGGGTTTCCATTCCAAAATATCCTTGACTTTGCTGGGATCTACCGCAATCCCCTTGGCAGATAACACATGCCCCAGAAATTGGATTTCTTCCAGCCAGAACGCACACTTACTGAACTTAGCATATAATTGATGTTCTCTTAAGCGCGTCAATACGATCCGTAAATGTTGAGCATGCTCCTCTTCATTCTTGGAATATATTAAGATATCATCTATGAAGACCACCACAAATTTGTCCAACTCGGGCATAAATACCGAGTTCATCAGATAAGTGAAGTGGGCAGGAGCATTCGTCAGTCCGAAAGACATTACCAAGTATTCAAATAAACCATACCGTGTAGTGAATGTGGTCTTTGGTATATCCTCGGGCCGAATACGGATCTGATGATAGCCTGACCTGAGATCAATTTTGAAGAATACCCTCGCTCCAGTCAGTTGATCAAACAAAATATCAATCCGTGGAAGAGGGTACTTGTTCTTGATAGTGACCTCATTCAGGGGTCGATAATCCATGCACATCCGCAATGTTTTATCCTTCTTCTTGACGAATATGGCTGGACAACCCCATGGTGACGAGCTTGGCCGGATGAATCCCTTCTTTAGTAGGTCTTGCAATTGAATCTTGAGTTCTGCCAGCTCATTTGGAGGCATTCGGTACGATCTTCTAGAAATGGGAGCCGTACCGGGCTTTAACTCAATTACAAACTCTACATCTCTTTCGGGTGGCAATCCAGGCAAATCTTCTAGAAAGACATCTGAGAACTCACATACTACCGGAATATCCTTGATCTCCAGTATAATGGCTTCATATATTATGCCAGTAGTTTTAGCTGGAATGGGGATAGACAAAAGAATTTCCTCTTGATTATGACTCAACCTGATGGTTCTCTAATCAATGTTGAGGGTTGCTTTATGTTGGGCCAACCAATTCATGCCCAAGATTACATCTATGTCTTGGCCTTTCAGAACAATCATATTAGTAGGAAAGTCCCGTCCGGCCAATGTTACGGGCACTTGGAAAGCCACTTCCTTAGTAAATATTTGTCCCCTAGGTGAATGAATTTTAAACCCTTCCTTTGATTCATGGTATGAAATGCAATGTTGCTCCACAAATTTCTTGCTTATGAATGCATGTGAAGCACCAGAATCAAAAAGAATAATTGCGGGATGATTGGCCACAAGGAACGTACCCATCATTACTGGTTCGCCGTCCGGTGTGGTGGCCACTTGAGTGTAATAAATTCGTCCCGTCTTCTTTATATTCTTGCCCGCATTTCCCTTAGCTTGAGAAGAATTCTCAGTACCTTGTTGATTGTTTGAGCGATTCTGCTTCGGGTAGGGGCAATCCTTAATAAAGTGCCCAGATTTTCCGCAATTGAAGCAACCTGTTGACGAACTGAGAAGGGCAGGGAAACGAGTGCCAGGGGCACCCGGCTGACTTGTTGTAGTGGGGCAGCATTGGGACGGATGAACACTAGTTGTTTGAATGGGAAGGAGGGTGGGCGTGATGAAGAACGACCCTGATTAAAAGGCTGGATAACTAACCGTTGCCTTTTCTCAGGGCCCTGATTAGGCCTGTTGCCTCCATTTCCCTTGGACTTTCCAAAACTTGTATATTTAGATTCAACTGCCAGCGCTGTGCTAACAGCCCTTCCGTATGTGAGGTCGATGCAGGTAGCCATTTTCCTTTGCATCCAATCATTTAAACCCCTCATGAAACAGTTCTTCTTCTTTATGTCGGTGTTGACTTGGTCTATTGCATACTGAGATAAGTGATTAAATTTATTGAGATACTGGGTGACAGTATCTCCGCCTTGCTTCAACTTCATGAATTCCTCCTGTTTCATGTGGAGGACTCCTTCAGGTATGTAATGCTCTCTGAAGGCCAGCTTGAATTCATCCTAGGTGATCTGATGATCGGCCGGTTGCACGGCAACAAAGTTCCCCCACCAGGTGCTGGCAGGGCCACGCAATTTCTAAGCTGCAAACAGGGGCTTCTGAGTTTCAGAACACCGAAGAAGTCCAAATTTCTACTCAATGACACAGATCCATTCATCCGCCTCTAAAGGGTCTTCTGCCTTGATGAACAACGGGGGGAGCGTTTCGGAGAAATCCAAATAAGATGTTTCACGGGGGCCTTGCAGATAGCCCCGTCCGCCTTGTTGTTGGAGTTGTTGACCTGCCATCTCCCATAGGAAACAGGTATTATCTGCTGTAGCATTCACCAAGGCGGCGATAGCCTCGGCTAACGTGGGAGGGACTGGAGGTGGGTTTGGTGTTGCCTCCCTCCCATGGGAGGTACTAGCCCCATCCTGAGCACGAGTCCAGGAAGGCATCTATGGCAACAAACATTTGAAAACGATATAATATGCCAAAGAAAACCATCCATTTTACATTACTAAAAGGAGTAATGTTACAGACTCGAATTTTACAACAGGATTACACTACCTATTATACATCACTACTATTTCTATTATTAAACTATACTACTCCTGCTTCCTGTTGTTCCTGGTAGCCTCACTGTCGGGCGTAGGAGACCACTCATCGACCAACTTCATAGAGGGAGGGGGCCTAAAAAGGTCCAATTCGCCACCAAAAGCTTCTCCCGCTACATGAGAAGGTCCGGCTTCTGTCCCGACAGGATCCGCAGGTACACTGGGGTGCAATTGTGAATGCAGTACATGAACTTCATGTAGAGTATTGCAATAAGCCTACAAGTTATCAATGGCTGAGCTAAGCTCTTCTACTCGGGCTCGAGCTTTTGCCTCCTTAACCCAGGCAAGCGAACGAGAATGAACCGCCCAGTTGAGCGCTAAATCTCGATCCACGAGCTGATCTCGCAGGCGGCGGATGTCGCTTCTCAATTCATTGATTCTGTCGCCATCCACGACCCATATGTCAATCCTGCGTTGGAGTTCTGTTTGAAGCTGATTAACTTTCGCTTCAAGATCCCCGATCGGATCATTACTCCCACTGCCGCTATCCTCGTGTCTTGGGGCAAGTTGATGATGTGGCACACCAATTGGGCCAGTATGCTTGCGCGCAGTTTTCCTCGTGCGCGGCGGCATTTCTCTAAGGGGGGAAATTTTATTAGCATAGTTCTTGGTATGATGCAAGTGTAAGTACAGAATCAACCTTAGTTGATTCACACCTTCTATATGTTGCACTCTTACTATCTGGTCTTTAAGATAAACTCTTCAGAAATACTTAGGTAAGAAGGGAAGAGATTTTCTAGATAAGTCTTTAGAAAATCCTTTTGAAGATGCCTCATAATATCTGCAGAGAAGGGCTTTGCTCCGATACCAGTCTGTGACGGAACCTCCCAAGTCATTAGGCCCAACTACAGTTGTCCTTGTCCAACGGACCTCAGACAACCCTGTAGGTGCCCCTGAATCACTTGACAAGTTCGGTATCTGCTTTTCTTACCTTTCCCAAGAGCGTTTCACCCGTCACGCAGACATTACAAGCATCGGAGTTACGAGAATGCAGAAGCAATTACATGAACTTACCTTTATTTTAAAAGTAAGACAAGGTTATATATTACAGACTAGGATATAACCTACGAGTGCATAGTATTATTATTACACACCAAGGGAGGCAAAACCCCTCCCGATAAGTCTTTAAACAAAAGTTTTTGTGGAGGAACCCTTCCTCCCACAACTTCACTCTTGGTTTTCTTCTTTTGATACCACCTTGGAACAGAAACAACAAAAGTTTGTTGCTTCTTCACCTAAAAACAATAGGGAATAAAACCCTGAGTATGGAATTACTTAGCAAGACTTACCCGACTAAAGAAAAGACTCTCAAGGGTATGTTGGCTTAAGGGAGTCAAGGTAAGGCTTATCAATAATCAATGACTCTGTTTGCAGAAATGCTTACTAAAGTGGATCCTTAAAAATCCAATTTTAATTTGTCAGGTCAAGTAAGATTACCTGCAACTAGAGTTCTTTCTACCGTAGTTCAATCACTTGACCTGCACTAACCAATT
Organism: Zea mays; assembly: GCF_902167145.1. Lineage (NCBI taxonomy): Eukaryota > Viridiplantae > Streptophyta > Magnoliopsida > Poales > Poaceae > Zea > Zea mays. Next base: position 82,978,553 of record NC_050101.1, read on the forward strand.
TCTTAACAATCCCTTCGTCTTTACTGGAGTTCTAGGTATAGGGCAGTGACCAAGTCTTCATAACCGCGAAGGTACGGCGATCCGAATCATTTATACTCAGCTGAGGATCTCCAATCACACGACATATGTAGCACTTAACCCTTGCATATGTCAACCCGCCACCGGGGTTCTTAAGACCAGATCAGGTTCACGCCAACCGAGAGCACAGATACACCACCGTCCAGCCTCTTGCCACGGAGGGTACACACTACTCTCGCCATCTCTCCACTCCCATTGCGTGGTATCTTATTCTAGCCTTAGACTGCCCGAGGCAAAGCTTACCCATGACGAGGCATGTGACCAGTTAAAGGGTCCTCGGTCATCAAGCCTACATCGAGACGGTCCTTAATCGAGACTCTCTTCTCGTGCAAGTCACCCGCCCGGTCTCAGCTTAATTATTTCAAACCCAAAGTTTGGTACCTGGCAGAGGTACATCTTTTCCGATGTTGAACCCATCATGGCCATGATGGATCCACCATCAAATTTTATTTTCGAAAACATCCCACCCACTTTTGCCACATCATATTTTGTAAAAACAAAACATTTTGTTTTTCTAAAGCAAGGCTAAGCATCAAAAATCTTTTTGTAAAACAGAGGTTTCAAGGAAGGTAATCAAATCCAAGGAAGATAATGCAGGAATTGTTTTAGCAATCAACTCCTATCACCTAATGCATCAAGCAAGTGAAAAAGATTTTTAAAACACAAGGAGGTGGCAAATGCACCGAGGCTTGCCTTCGTTTATAGGTGAGTCAGGCTCGAATCCGCAGATGTCAAAGTAAAAACAATTTCCTGCCTGATGTTCCGCAGGTGGTGGTGGTGAAGTCTTCTCTTCTTCTACCTCAACTTCTTTCTCGTTTTCTAAATATAACGATATATATATAAGAATGAATGCCCATGAAATGCTTATGAGTGTGCAAAGTTAGTAAAGGTTTATTTCTAAAATCTCGAATACAACTTTCCTTCACAGTTTTCCGGGAAACTAGGGTTTCCGGAGTCAGTAAAGGAATTCAAAGGGCAGTGGTAGGGTTTTGGGTTCTAAGCATCAAACAAGGTCCAAATTAATCCAAACTCTACCCAAGGCTTCTAAATAATGTGTAAAGTTCAAATAAAAAGTTTCGGGATTTTAGGAATTATTATGTATTTTCTAAAAATCCAGAACCAATGTTTTAGGTTATTTTAAATGCTCCAAAATTTCTTATTTGACCTAAAAATCATGAAACTATTTTTAATAAATACTATGAAAAATCAGGATTCTAGGAAATTTGGTTGGACATTTTTAGGATTTTTCTACAATTTTCTACAGATTTCCAAAGTTTTACTGAAAAAGAAAAGGGAAAAGCTGAAACAGTGTTGGGCCGATTCTAGCCCAGGCGGCCCAAGTCAGGTGGAAAGCGCACGCCCGCGCCTACGCTGGCAGCTTTGCAAAAAAGCCATCGGCGTTCTGGCTAACCCGAAGTGGGTTCTTTTACTATTGCACTGAGTCACTGACAGTTTGAAAGAACGACCTCCTTCCTTTACACGTTGAGGTCCCTGACGGTGAACCACACAGGGAGCAGAGGTCCGGTGAGCTAGTCTGGCCGGAGGGAGCCAAGACCATGCCCCGAGTGACTAACACCGAATTGAACCCCTCCCGAGCATTTCCCCCAATTTAATTTCAAGAATGGCGACCTAATTTGCTCTAGCCACGGTGACAGCGCAGGTGATCAAAGGAATAACGTGTTCCCGATGATCCGTGGCAGTCTAGTTCAATCAGAGGGGTCAAGGAGTTTAAGGAGGACCTAAGAATGCTAGAACAAGTGATCAAGGCGCTGGGACTGACCTGGAATAGGCTGGCCGCGGTGAAGCCTCTCCTACGGTATTCTTGTGCAGATTTGGGGGAAATGTGAAATTCAAGCTCGCTGGCGATCAACTGAGGGCAATACTGGGTGGCTGGGTACTTGACTACCCTACAGAGCTTGCAGTGGCTTCAATTTATAGAGCGCAACAGCGGTGGCCGGGAATTGCAGTGGTGACGCGCGACGGTCAGAGGAGGGGGAGTTTACTAGCGCGCGTGATTGGTGGCAAACCCCGTGGCATACACTCCGGTGATCAACGGAGAGCTAAAGCAGGATGCGGTGATGCGGCGGAAATGCCTAGACACGCGGCACAAGGCCGGAAGGCGGCGGTCACCGGCGTGCATATCAGAATCCACTGCGACGAGCTCTGTACGGTGGCCGAAATATTTTACTAGCCGTAGCTTATCCACGACGACGTACTCCGAGCGTTATCCACTTACCCAGAGCACGAATCGAGACGGTGATGGCACGAATCACGGCGGAGGGATCGTCGACGGTGAGATCTCTGAAGCTTATCTTCTTCAGTACTGTACAATGGCAAACCCCATTCAGTTGGACTGACAGCCTGATTTGTAGAGCAGAAACCTCTCGATTTTGTGTAGTAACATGATCATCACCCTTTAGCAAAATTATAGCTCTAAGATCCAGCTACAATATTGTTATAGCAACCCTAAGCAAATTCTTGCTCAACCATGCTTGAATTCTTGTCCAAAGTCACTGCAGTTGCATTGTCAGTCTGAAATTCAGACTTCAACAGCCTGACAGCCCATCTTTGGGTATAATTTTCTCCAAATCCTTCTCAACAACTATGCTTACTCTCTTAAGCAAAGTTGTTCACCTTTGATAGGTTTACAATTTTGATGTGGTGACCTAGGGTAAATTCTCACTATTTTGGAAGATATAGAGCTCCAAAGTGGAGTCAATATCACTGATTTTCAGATTAGCACTAGAACACCCATGGGGTCTTTTTGCAAATAAGTCCAAAATTCAGGGTTTAGATTGTAAATCTTCATGATTGTGAACCAAATGACTTTATATGCCTTAACATCATAGTTTTTACACTTTAGTCCAAAAGTGCACTGATTTTGCACTTAACCCCCTAGGGTTTAGGTTTAGGGTTTTTCCAGGTTCCTTTTTAGGGTTTTTGGTATTTCAAAGGTGTAAATGTAATGTAGGTCCATTCTTAGGAACATTTTATGACCATTTCACTTAAACTTCAGGGTTTACTCTATTTGGGTCTTGCTTTACCCTTCAAATCCCTGTTTAGGGTTAAGTATCCTATACTAGGGTCTTATTTGCAAAATGCCATAACAATACAACTTGTTTGAAATTTTTACCTAGTGAATGCATCCTAGGTGTATCAAACATATGAAATGCTAATGTTGATGATGTCATGCTCAAGTTTTAGTAATAGTAACACCAGGGGTGTTACACCGAGCCCCATTAACGGCACGATGGCTGTTGGGGGCCTTCGGCTTCTGAAGGTCCTCAAAAACATGATTTAACAATGTCTCTGGAGTATATTGTATGAACAGGGATCTTCGAACAAAGGCCCACGGTGTGAAGAAGCACGGAAACAACACGAAGGATGGAGGAGAGCCGAAGCTGTACGCAAGGGAGCTTCGGCATGATGACAGAAAAGAGGAAACCGACTTAAAAAGGAAAAGACTATTTAGACCCAGATAAATTACTATAGAGTTGTTGTCATAGGCAAAGGGCCTGGATGTAATTTTACATGGGCTGCGACCCGTGCCTATAAATAGACGAACAGTACTCCCGTACTGTTCACGCTGACTTGGCATTCACTTTTGCGTCACACCTGTATTCTCTTTCCTTCAAGCCGAAGGTACATTTGTAATTTATCATTGTTTACACAAGTAATATAAATAGAAATAAATTAATAATAATGTTTACAAAAATTATGTTACTTTCTGTACTTTGTTTGAATGTTCTCCATCTTTTATCATGATCATGAAGGTATGTCCTTCATGACCTTCGTCCTAAATTCGTTATATCCGAAGGGAAATAATGATTTGAAGGACGAAGGGCTTTGATATTTAACATTTTATGTTGCCTTGTTCTTGATTCATAGCATTTGAGAACAAGTCCCCAACATTGGCGCCCACCTCCGGTGAACTCACTTCCATTTTTTGAGTCTTGAACACTTTCGGCAAGCATCACCTTCGTCATGCCGCCGAAAAAAGCTTCAGCGACAGGGGCTGGTACTCTACAGCTGCTGGATCCCAATCAGGACGTCCTTTCTCTCAGAGAGGCCCGAAGCCAGAAGAGGAAGGCTATTAGTCCAACACCTCCGAAAGATGACTTGGATCAGGAGATCCAAAACCTGGAAATCCTTCAGCAACAGGTGCAACGCAAGAAGGATAAGATGGCTCGTCTAGCTGACCTTCAGAGACAGATAGACGAAGCTTCCGAAGAGGTTCGTCATCTTGTTCAAGATGACCAGAGCCGAAGGCCTCCATGAAGAGAGCTCCATCAGGAAGGCTTTCACAATGAGGACGACTGGTATGAAGATTTCCATCATGGAAATTTTGCTTTCGATGATGCTTCTCCTCTATCAACAGAATTGCAGGCTACACCATGGCCTCAGTCTTACAAGCCACCCCAGCTCCCCATGTACGACGGTCATACAGACCCGAAGCAATTCTTGATGAGCTATGAAGCAACCATATCTTCGTATGGTGGCAATACTGCAGTCATGGCAAAGTCTTTTGTCATGGCCGTCAAGAGCGTCGCTCAGACCTAGAACTCCTCTCTTCGGCTAGGGACAATCACTTCTTGGCAGAAGTTGAAGGTTATGTTGATAACTAGCTTCCAAGGGTTTCAGACGAAGCCAGTCACCGCTCAGGCTCTATTCCAATGTACTCAGGACCACGAGGAATACCTTCAGGCGTATGTCCGAAGGTTTCTGCTTCTGAGGGCACAGGCGCCAACAGTGCCCAATGAAATTGTCATTGAGGCCATGATTAAGGGGCTTCGGTCGGGACCTTCAGCGCAATACTTTGCAAGGAAGCCACCACAAACTTTGGAGAAGCTGCTCCAGAAGATGGACGAGTATATTCGAGCTGACAATGACTTCCGCCAAAGAAGGGAGGAAGCATTCAGGTTCTCTGAAATGACCAGGGGCTTCGGAGGAAGATTTCACCCGAGGCACGTTAGGTCAATTCATAACTCTACTCAAAGTGATGATCGAGGGAGCCAGCAGCAAAGGCCACAATACTCTTCACAAGCTTCGGGGCAGAGGCGCCAGGGGCTTCGGGGGAAGGTTTGGAGATCAGCCAAGAAACATTTACTGCCTATTCTGTGGTGAAGACAAGGGCCATACCACCAGGATGTGCCATGTTACCATCCAGAAGCAGAAGGAGATAGCAGAAGCAGCAGCGCAACAAAGTCAGCCGAAGCAGGTCATGCATACTGCTTCGTATCATTCGCCTTATATTCCAGAATATGTAGGCAACCATCCTGCAGCTTCTGTTGCTTCGGCAAGCCAACCCCAAGCATCTTGGCAACAGCCTCCACCGCCACCACCAACGCAGCGAGGACAGCAGCCAGAAGGGAGTCAGCACAATCACCTTCAGAGGGACTTCAGAGAGGAGTCCAAAGCTCGCACAGTCAATAGCACTGTGCTGGAGTCGAAGCACATTTACTAATAAATATCCTACCTCAACAGCAATTTTTTCGTATTTTCACATTCAGTATTACTTTTTGTTAATAAGTAACAATTATGGGAAGTTTAAGTGTCTTTTATCGTTTTTCAATTTCTTGTAATACTTTCGTTTTTTACCATAATAAAAAAAACATATGTCTTTTCCATAGGCTCGAGTTGCCGAAGCATACGAATTTATGGTGGCACGAAGGACCTTTGTATTATCAAAAATTTGTTCTAACGAACACAGTGCAATTTATTCGAAACAGTAAAAAGTCGTTCCTAAGGAGCGCAGTGTAAGTTTTCTGAGCCTACAGCGAAAAGTCAGCGCTGATTCCGCCGAAAGTAAAAGGCGAAGAAGCTCCTAAGGGAGGCTTACAGCGAAAAATAAACGCTGATTCCGCTGAAAGTAAAAGGCGAAGAAGCTCCTAAGGGAGGCTTATAGTGAAAAATAAACGCTGATTCCGCTGAAAGTAAAAGGCGAAGAAGCTCCTAAGGGAGGCTTACAGCGAAAAGTCAACGCTGATATAAAAAGTGTGTATGCTCTATTACAGGGACATGTATTTGCGGCACAAATATCATTTTGCATAACATAACATCATCACATCATTCTGCATAACATAAGCATCATACAGCATATTGCATGTGGAACAAGAAGGGGATACAGTATTGATCTTCGGAGAATATTTTGAAAAAAGAGAAAACCGTGCTAAAGCACAAGACAAATCGAGAAGAAGTGTAGCTTCATTAGAGAGGCTTTTTAGCTTCGGAGAATATTTCATGAAGCTTGGATATTCTTCATCAGAGAAGTATGCAAATTCTTGTGATATAGAAAAGATTTTCTTCACGAAGCATGAAAAGAAGGGAAGGTGTTTTTTTTTTCGCCGAAGGCTCAAAAAATGGTATGTATGCAAAATTTCATGCATCGTAAAGAATTAAACTACAAATAGATTATATATTACATTCAAAGTTACAATGTATTACACATATTACATTCCAAATGTTTCTATAATAGCATTTAATCCTCCTTAAGAACTATTTCTGCAGCTTCGTTCAGTAGCTGGTTGACAACCTTGTCCATAATGGCTTCGGCGATTTTTCTAATTTCATCGTCCCCCTTTGGGTGGGGGCCCAGAGATGCCTCAGCAGGTTCTAAGGAAGGAGAAGATACAACTGTATTACTATTACAAACCGCGAACAAAGTCTGGAATCAAAAGTTACAACATAATAAAAACCACTAATTAATACCTATTTGCCCTTCGGGCTCTGTACTTTTCTCGGCAGCCTCCGTTACTTTTCTAGCATCATGGATGCCTTTTTCGCTCTTTTGAATAATTTCCTGCGCCATTTCTCGACCACCGTTGTCCCAGATATCGGTGAAAAATCTTCCGCCGATCATGCTTGCTTCGGCTGAGGGGTCTTTAATGTCTTCGGAGGACAAGGTAGCTTCGGATTGCGCTAGAGATTTTACATGCTCACAACCCTTCTTCTCCAAAACAGTAGCAATTCCTCTAGCACCCGAAAAAGCACATATGTCTCCGCGGTATTCAGGATTTCTTCGAAGGCCTCAGCTTCATGACTGATCCATTCCATTGGACCTTCGGGATTGCCTCTTGAGAAATTGTCTTCACTAGAGAATGCGCCAACGTTGGCAAAGCTGGATTTTATCTTCTTAACACACTCTATGGATTTAACATAGCATTTTCTCTGAGATGCACGAAGCTCTTTAACGC